>NC_056727.1:137177334-137477334 GCF_019279795.1 Protopterus annectens
TGACCTACCACGGTGGGTTGTTTTACAGCTTTGTTTAGGGTTTGGCAATTGATATACACAGTGACTGTTGTGCCAATTAGTTTTTTTGTTATTTAATGTATATATAAATTCCATGGTTTACATTTTAAATAGGATTTTACTTTTTAGTTGAAAAGGCAATTTGTTTTTCATGAACCTTATGGTAACTTCGTGAAATTTTATAAGTGTTGGTATGTGTTTAAAAAATTTTTTTAATAAGTTTATACATTTTGTACAAACTGTACATTCTTACACACTTTTTTACATATTTCTTTACCCTGGGTACTGCTTTAATAATGTTTGCTTTAACAACGTTCGTTTTAATAATGTTTGTTTACGATGGGCTTGTGTATTAGGAAAACTGAACCCTCCTTTAATTAATTAATTAGGAATTTTGAAGGGCGTGGCTAACAACTGTTATATTAACTACACAGCCCATGGTTCTTTATTTTATTGCTTTATCTTCTGATGAAGTTGGGTTTGGTCTCAACGAAAAGTGTACCAAAATTATCGCACTTGAAGAATAAACAGTGTTTCGTAAGGATCCCTGCTCCTGTTTGTTTAATTCATTACCACAATCAACAGAACATGCTGGAGGGACAGGTTCATAACCCAGAGACTGCCCATGCTCTGGAATAGACTTCCCATACATGTCAAGCAGAGCACCTCACTAACCCGCTGAGTGGATGGAAAATAGAAAGTTCACCCCAGGGATCACTCCAGTGGCTCTGCTTGATAGAGGCACTGGGAAATAACGATGGGTGGCACAATGCCAGGGCACTTCTATGGGCTAGGCTTGTAAAGGCCCTAGGGTCATTAGCCTTGTACATACCTATGAATCTATGTATATAAAATATATATGTATACATACATACACACACACACACACACATATATATATATATATATATATATATATATATACAAGTGTGTTTGTATGTATATATGTATATACATATATATGTATCTGTATATATATATATATATATATATATATATATATATATATATATATATATATATATATAGATGTGTGTGTGTACATACAGAGAGAGAACCGATTTTGTTAAAGGATTTGTTCTAAGTAATTCTGTTTAGGTGAGAAGTACTTTTAGAAACAAAGATCTTGTTAGGATGGTTGAAAAAACCTAGAACCTATATGAGTCAAAGGAAATTAGAGATGTTGGTTCAGGCCAGTGATCTGCCAAGCAAGCCCTGTACCCTCTACCATTAACTTTGAAATGGTGTGACTGAAGAAAATCCCTGTTAAAGAATCATTTGGCATAGATTGAGATCCCATCAGTCCCAGAAGGGATCTGCAGACACTGGCCCCAGTTTGGACTTGCCTAATATGTTCTGTATATTACTGTGTTAGAATCCCTGCAGTTTTCCTGTGTTTGTGAAGGATATCAGTCCCTGTAGGGTTTCAGTCAGAGTGCCTGAGTTGCAAGTGTCACTCAGTGTTACTCATTCAGTATTCTAATGATTCTTGTATATGATTATTAAGAAGACCTTTTGATAAGTGTGTAGGCCCCATTTCATTTAGACATTTCCTTCTTTCAGCAAAGTAGACCTGACATTGGTGGCCCAGGCCCACCATTTATGCCAACTCCTCATTTTACCTTTGACTGCAGAAAAATTTATGAATTTTTCTCAGCATGCCCGAATATTAACCCTTAGTTTGCACACCCTTCTCTGCTTGGGCGTACCTTTTCTTCCTCCTGTGAAACTGAAGGAATCTCCTCTTTCTCATTCACTTGAGTCTGAGTTAGAAGAGGAGAACCTGGCTTATTTTTCCCAGATTTCTTCCCATTTAAGTTGTGCTTCAGAAAAATGTAACATTTGATGATGCACTAAATCAGATGCAGGGAGTACCTTAAGTAGAGTTTCAGTATGCATCGTAGTCCAAGAATAAATATTTTGACCTTGTGCCCATGGAAGAACTGTGCCCTTTCATCGTAACTCTTTTGTTTACGTTGTTCAAAGATGCCAATCAATCAACATCCCTAAACCAGACTCCTGGCTACTTGACCCTAAGAAACCAGACAGGAGTCAAATAAAGAGGAATTCTTTTTTTTTTTTTTTTGAAGAAAGTGTTCATCTCTGTTGCGTTAGCATTTTGAGCAGTTAGTTGCAAAAACAAAGGCATGTTTTCAGACATCCCTGACAAAAATCTAAAGAACAAAGGGTGCTTTCTAGCTGTCCAGCCCACATTGCCTTTAGGGTTGTCAAGCAGATGATCGGATTTGGTTATGGTGCTGTAGAAACCGAGAAAGGAGAAGCAACCACTGGGATGGTAATTAGAAGAAAGGCCGGGATGGGACTGCATCCTCTGCTGAAAGACGTTAAAGGATAGGTTTTAGACGTACCTTAGAAAAAGCACTGCTTTTTGGACCTCATTATTAAGAAATGTATAAATGGTTGAAAGAAAAGAAAAATATGATGGAGTCAACAAAGCAGCTTTTTCACCATTCCATCCAAAGTGTAACAGAAACTACCCAATCTGTTACAGGAAGCAGCCTGTGGCTGAACAGGTTAAAAAAGTGAGGGGGAAAAAGGAATAGATGGAGTGGTAGAAAAAAATTCCATTCAGCTTAGTTGTCCCCTGGCCTGGACTAACTGACTCCAAACCATTTCAGTCAATCTTTCTCCCCAACCCCACTGTCTCCCTCCCATCTCTTGTGAATCATGCTGACTGACCCCAAGAAGGTGAGTAAGGGATATTATTTCCCCTGGTTGCAAGTTAGAATTCAAACGGATTCCACCCTTTATGCGCATTTTTTGTAGTCTGTCAAAACTAAATACTACTACCTCTGGAGGTTTTTCCACTGTTAATCGCCTGTGGCACAGTTGAGGAAGTCCTTCCTTGGGAGAAAGAACCGGGCTGCTGCTTCAGATTCTGTATGGTCCCTAAACATTATTGATTATTATTAATGATTATGAACTTTCCGATGCTTATGTTGTAGGCCCTTCTCCCATTATTACTAATGACAGGCCACCTTCTTAGTCATACTGGATTTAAGGACACCTATCTATGGGTATATCCCTTTTGACAAGGATCAGAGTCACTTCCGAAGATTTATGGTAAGTAGCCGTTATTTATAATAGAGAGCCAGCAGGAGCAGTGTATGGGTTTATTAAGTAATGTTAGTTTGTTATATTTTTGTAGCTTATAAACAAAACCACCTATAAATAAACTACAGTTGCTGGCTTATTTTTTTTTGCTGACATTCCTTTGCCGTTTACTTCCTACGCTAAGGACATCATTGAAGTAGCCGTTATTGCCAAGATATTTTGTTCCATTTTGGCCTATCCATAGCACTACAGGTGTTTATCACAGGTCTGGCTCCAGTTTTTGACTTTCTGAGGATGCAGAGAATCCACATTTTTCCATATCTGTGTGACTATTATAATCATTCTCCTTTGTTTGAAGGAATAAACAGATCCCTACCTGTGACCACTACCTGATTAACATGGACTTCTTATACCTCCTGAAGTCAAGCCTGTTTTGAGAGAGAGTTCTTTCTGGTAATCCTGTCCGGTGTAGAAGTGACCGCCTCTACCCCCCCCCCCCCAATGCTTGGGCCCTTGAACTAAAACTCTTGATGTGAAGTTGTTCTGTCTTACCTTCATTCTCACTGATGGGATTCGGAGCCGATCCTCAGTTCCAACTCTGCCAGATGCTAAAGCTAGGGGTCTTCAAACAGCTCATGGCCTACTCCCTATACCATGATGCTATAGTGCTTCCCTCAGATCTCATTTGTCGGTGCAGCAGATCGGGAGTCCTTCCGACAGTTCTGGCCAGTATTTTCCAAAGTTCTTTAAATTTTCTCTGTAAATTTCTCAATATCAATATAGACAGTAAAATTTAGGATTTATATACACTTTTTTCTCTGTTTAATAGCTTTACCTAATTATAGAGTGCTTTTTTCTTTGCTTTTGAGGCCGTTTTTTTCTAGGCCTATTTATATACATTAGAGTTTGTTACTTGAAGCAGTTTTCTTCCTTATCCTTTCTGCTTAAAGTAGTAAGCCAGGTTTTTAATTAGGGCAGTAGCAGTGTGTTGTTATACTGTTTAAATAGCCCTGTAGTGTTGTTAGGGCTTAAGTATGATTATAGCTTTTAATAGCATTGTGTGCGTCTTATACTTAGTTCAATAGATCTTGCGTAGAGTTAGACCCTGTTTTTACTGGGGCTATTTTTTGCTGCTGTTGCTGTTTTTTGATATTGTGTGGCTTATAGTTTAGGGCTATTATTATTGATATTACATAGTGTGTGTACTGTGGCGTTATACATTTTATTATGTAGTTGGAGCTCTACATTTTTTCTTTAGGGCTATTATTATTATTGCTGAGTGTTTAACTGTGTCTGAGAAGGCTAAATCTGGTTTCAAGAAATGTCCCAAATGTGGACAGAAGATGTCTATCACAGGTGGGCACACAGACTGTGTGTATCGTCTAGGTGAACTTCACCTTCAAGAAAATTGTGCCATCTGTCACACTTTTAATTCTTGTGTTCTCCATGAACGCAGGAGTAAACTAATGGCAAGTGGTTTGTTAAAATCCTCCTTTCAAGAAGCCTTGGATAAGGACAAGTCTTCTAAGTCTTCAAGAACTTTGTCTTCCAGCTCGTCATCGGAATCAGAGCCGAAAAATGGCTCGACATCTAAATCTAGCTGGACTACCACCTCTTCTCCAAAGCCTATGGAGCCTGAGGTGGTGGTTGTCAGTAGAAGCCGGTCCCTAGTCTTGAAACCGGTATCACCGACTATAAAGTCTCCTATTTTGCAGCCAGAGGCCTCTTCCATAGCTTCCCGGTCCTCAAGACTATCAGATAAGTATGTGAATCGAGTAGTGCAGAGGCTTTTGTAGTCACAGCCGCTAGCAAAAATTCTGTCGGGTTCGACCCTTAGGGCTTCGGAACCAACCAAGACCCAGCCCATTTCTTCAGTTCCTCCGATTTTGATCTAAAGTTTCAGAGCCAGAGTATTCAGAACTGATGATTGTGGATCCGCCGGAGCTGAGACCCCTGGGGTTTTTGGTTCCGACTACTCTGACTTCTTCGGTACCTACCTTAGAGTCTAGGAGCCGACACTCTCCAGTCGAGTCTGGCTAGGATAGTCATACTGCTCTTTCGGTACCGACTCTGCCTCTTGGAACCTCTGCTCGGGTGAGTTTGGCACCTACCTCGAGCTTGGAGCCCACGGCTTCAGCACCACTGAGACCGCCTGCTTCTACAGATCCAGGCACCTCCACGGATCGTAGCAGCTGGGCCTTCGATGCTATGAGGAGAGCGTTTCCCCCTCAGGCACCCACGTCATCGGTACCTGCAATCTCATCCCGTAAAGTTCCTATGTCTGCCTCTGCTTCACTGATCCCTCAAAAGGGTAGAGACCCGGAGTCTCAGTTCCCCCATCGGGTGAGCCCTGCTCTTCTGGGACCTCCCCAGAAGCTTCCACTGAGGAGGTTTCCAGGAAAAGGATTTGTAAGAGGAAGCATCTAGATTCCCCACAGGAATCCATCACTTCAGATACTGACTTAGATGAGTCAGAAGGGTCCCCACGGTCCATCTCTGAAGGCATCTCCTTCAGTGATATCTTAGAAATACTAAAACAGAGGGGTGGCTGGAACACGTTAACCCCCACTGATGATGAGTCAGTACTCCTGAAGTCTTTCAGGTCTGAACCCTCCACCTCTTGGGTGACTCCACCTTTTGAAGGTGTGGGTGTCCCCGGATACCATAGAACCAGTCCATCGGAGGCCTAACAAATTTATAACGTCATCACAGGACAAGGCTTTCCTTACCAAAGGAGTACCCATTGATGCTATGGTGGTGGCGGCGGCCACCAAAAAGGAGTTATCGGAGACCTCCATATCTTTTCATCCTCCTAATAGGGATTCTAGGATCATGGACAGATACAGAAACCGCATGTTTATTTCAGCAGCTTTTACTCTTCGATCCCTGAACTACCTCACACATTTTATTAGACTGCATAGAGATCTCCTTCAGGTGTTGGGAGATGCTCTACAGGGTGTGGTAAATGCGGAGGCCTCAGATAAGGTAACCTCCCTTGCTACCCTAAATTCCCTTATTAACTCTTCCATGCATCTGATTTCATATGCAGCTGATGGAATGAGTAGGGCAGCGGGTGCAGGAATTGCACTTTGGAGACACGCCCGGATGCGCCTATGTTCCTTTGCGGAGCCCTACAAGTCATCCTTTGTGAACACCCCCGTTAATGGTTCATCACTTTTTTGGACCAAAAGTGAAGGAAACATTTAGCTGGTGTGAGCAAGATGGAAAGACTCTGTCTGCCGTAGGAGTCCATTTTTCCACCCACACCAGACCTTATCCAAAAAGTTGGAAATGTGGAAAAATGTGGTTCTGCAAAGCCCAAGGAGCTTTCTTTGACACACATGGTGAAACCCCCTCTTGAGGCAGAGGAGGGGGCAGTAATGGAAGACGCCGTCCACGCGGCAGAGGAGGCCTGCATAATCAAGGTGACAGGGACCAGTTTTTTGGAAAGCCCTACCAGCACTTATGAAATGAGGCCCGTCTGTCTGTCTCTGGAGGCAGTCGGGGGATGCTTATCTTTATACCCAGACACCTGACTTAAAATCACAAAAGATTGTTGGGTACAAAGCATAATATCCAGAAGATACACCATTTGCTTTGCTACACCTCCACCCCTGTGAAAAAAATCCCAGATGTACCACCCAATCACAGGGAACAGGCAACCTTGGAGATTACAAGGTTACTAGAAAAAGAGTCATCCAACCAGTCCCAGCAGATCAGAGTGGATCCAGAACTTACTCAAGGTTCTTTTTACTTCCAAAGAAAACAAGGGACATGAGACCAATTTTGGATCTCAGCAGAATGAACAAATCTGTCAAAAAACAAAGTCTAAGATGGTCACGCTACAGTCTGTACTTCCTTTTTTAGGAAAAGATGATTGGATGTGCTCAGTTGATCTCCAGAATGAGTACTACCATATAAGGATGGCCAGATCATCCAGGGATCATCTGCACTTTTGGCTGGGAGCCAGTCACTTCCAGTTTCGAGCTCTGCCCTTTGATCTCACTACAGCCCCCAGAGTGACGGCTGAGACGGTTAGGATTCCATGTGTTTCCGTATTTAGATGACTGGCTCCTCACCGCTACCACCAAGCATCAACTCATACAAGCAAGGGAGATAACCTTAAGTCTTGCAGTCGATTGGGGATTATAGTAAACTGGGACAAATCTGCTTTACAGTCATCCAAACGTACCGTTTTTATAGGAGCAGATCTCGACACAGTTTCCATGACTGTAAAACTTCCAACGGAAAGAGTGGTGAACCTTCAACAAAAAGTTCTTTACCTCATCCCCAAACAGAGCGCCCCAGTTTCAGTAGTGCTCAAATTACTAGGGACCATGGCGGCAGTCATCATTACCATTCCTTTAGGCCGAATGCACATGCAGTTACTATAGTGACTTGTTTTCACACAATGGTCTTACTAGGAACTCCCAGTGTCTCATCCCATTATAATAAAGTCATGCAAGAGGGATCTTCTTTGGTGGATGACTTCTTCTCAAGTCACAATAAGACGTCCATTTGTTCTACCAACCCTTGTTGCCACTGCAACCACGGATGCCTTCCTGATAGGGTGGGGGGGGTCATTTTCAGGGTAGGACAGCCCAAGGCACATGGGAGAATCACGAGGCTCATCTGCATATCGGTGTTCTAGAGATGAGAGCGGTACTTCTAGTGTTGTAGTCCTTTCAAAACTTTCTTCCTCTAGGGACTATTGCAATGCAGATGGGACAATATGTCAGTGGTCTGGTACATAAACAGGGAGGAACCAGATCATACCCCCTTATGTCGAGAAGCCCTGAGAGTATGGCAGTGGGCAATATCCATCCAGTGCTTTCTGATAGCAACGCATATTCTGGGGAGGTCCAGTGTGATAGCAGACAAGTTGAGCAGAGCAATTCTGTTACCTCACGAGTGGTCCCTGAAACAAGAAGTAGCGGAAAGGATATTCAGCAGATGGGGCCAGCCTTGCTGCAACCTCTTTGCAACCCCCACCACCACCAAATGCAGCAGCTACTTTGCCCTGATCCCCAACTTGGGGGAGACCCCAAGAGATGCACTTGTACACAGTTGGCCCCCGGGACTCCTTTATGCTTTTCCCCCATTTCCTCTGATACTCAAATTCCTACAGAAAGTCAGCACTCTGGGAAGAACCATTATCCTAATAGCCCATTACTGGCCTCATCAAATTTGGTTCCCCTTTCTGCAGAATCATCTACTGGAAAACCCATGGATTCTGGACCCAGTTCCAGATCTTCTGATGCATTCATCAGGGGCTCTTCATCCTGCAGTTCATACCCTGAAGTTGACAGCTTGGTGGCTGCTCCAGTTCCACGAATAGCCAGGTTTCACAATTTATCACCTGCAGCACAGAGCATCCTAATCTCTTCTCATAAATCTTCTCCCAGGAGACTATACTTTAGCAAGTGGAAATGATTTTCCATATAGGCATTAAATAATAATATTGACCCATATATGGCTTCGATTTCTTCCATTTTAGAGTTTCTGACTAAACTGTTTCATGAAGGAGTGGCTGCAGCAACTCTTGGGATTCAATTGGCAGCAATTTCTAATTTTCATATTGGTGATCAACAAGACCCATCAATGGCACACAGTCTTTCTAAAGCTTTCCTTAAAGGTACTATTCATTTGAGACCACTCATTAGAACCCCAGCTGCTCCATGGAATCTGAATTCTGTGCTCTCATGGTTCATTTTACCTCTCTTTGAACCTGCATCATCCTGTGATTTGAAATACCTGTCATGGAAGACCATTTTCCTTGTAGCTATTACTTCTGCTCGAAGAATTTCGGAATTACATGCCTTGTCCATCAAAGCCCCATGCTTAATTTTTCACAACAGAGTAACGCTGAGTACAAATCCTTCATTCCTACCTAAGGTTTCTTCTGAAACAAATCTTAACCTGACTATAGAATTATCTGTGTTTTTTCTCAAATATACTAACAAAATGGAACACATGCTGCACAAACTTTATGTCCATACGCAACATAATTTCTATTTAGACAGGACTAAGGATTTCAGAAAGTCGGATTAACTTTTTGTCTCCTATTCAGAATCAAAGAAGGGTACTCCGGTGGTAAAAACTACTTTTTCAAAATGGTTGTCAGATTGTATTTCTTTCATATACAGCTCTATGCACATAGCACTAAATCATAAAGTTAAGGCTTACTCAACCAAAACAATTTTCACATCTTCAGCCTTTCTAGCAAGGCTACCTATAGATAACATTTGTGCATCAGCCACATGGTCCTCACCTCATACCTTTATCACTCATTACAAATTGGATAAGACCTCCAGGGACAGGGCCTCCTTTGGTTCTATGGTTCTGAGGAATATTATTCCATGAGCCACCCAAGGAGATGGTGCTTGGGGCGCTAACCATTAGTGAGAATGAAGGCAAGATAGAACAACTTCACATAAAGAAGTTACGTACTCACCATAATGTTCCATGTGAGTTGTTCATCTCGCCTTCATTCTTGCGTCCCACCCACCTTTAAAGTCTTGAGGACCAGGAAGTTCAGACAAATCTTAGTGATGCTTTGTCCTTATCCATGGTATTCTTATTTCAATATCTTTGTACTTTAGTAATCTATTTGATTGGGAAAACAAGATCTGAGGGAAGCACTATTGCATCATGGGATAGGGAGTAGGCCATGAGTTGTTTGAAGACCTCAAGCTTTAGTATCTGGCTGAGTCAGAGCCAAGGATCGGCTCCAAACCCATCAGTAAGAATGAAGGTGAGATGAACAACTCACATGGAACGTTATGATGAGTACATAACTTCTTTTTTGTGGACCTTGGCCCATAAATGTGAAATGATAGTCAGGGAGATGCTCAGGACCCCTTGTTCTATGTCAGCATCTGTCCTGATGGTGACCTTAAATGGGTTGCATATGAGAAAGACACAGTGGTATCTCTGGAGCCTTTTGCAAAAGCATTGTCATCCCCGCCACCAAATAATTACACTCAGTCCAATCATATCTGGACAGGCTTCAAGGAGAGCAGGTTCTGATCACCAGTGTGTTGGGCTTTGTTTGAAAACATACTTTGCCCAGTGAAAGATATATGAAAGTGAACCCTGCTGAATAAACATAATTGAGAAGCGGTGGTAGCACCCCATTTGGTTATAAAAATGTTCAGACTGGAGCTTATGCAGAAGATACTTAAGTCCGTCACAGTGGTCATGTAGCGCATAAGCATGGAGGCAGTCACTCTTAACAGCTTTCCAGGTTAACCTTGATGATGTGTGAACTGGCAGTTCAGCTAGAGCCACATCACCTGCATGTTGAATTTTTGCCATCCTGATTTCTGATTGCAAACAAACCAAGCAGGTCCATCCTCAGCATTTATGAGTTAGAAACTGGATCAAGAAGTGTTTAAGTCAGAGACTTCCAAGATAGCTGCACAGTGATCGAAGCTTAGCTTCAGCTCTCCCAGTGTGAAAACAAACTGAGATACCAGAAACAGAGATACAACAGCTAGTGATATTGTCAGCTTGAGTAAAATTCAGTTACTAGCTAGTAAATACACTGCCTGGATGCCCGTAAAGAAAAAGCTAAGGGAGCCTGAAAGAAAATCAACTAGAAAAAGTGAAGTGACACATTCACTGGGAAGAATCCTTCAGCTATTCAGCAAAAAGCAGTTCAAACTCCAGCTGTCGTGCAATATATGGTTTGCAGTAATCTAGAGGGAAAAATAAGTCAAATGTGCTCAGAGATTAAAATAAGTGAAACACTGAAGGAGTATATGAATTCAAATAACAAAAGGCTGGAAAAAAACGGAAGAAGCTTTCAACAGTTAATCTGGTGAAATGATACAACTGCTAAAAACAGAGGTCAAAATGAAGAAAAGGCTTGTTGAGTATGAGACTGCTCAAGAAGAGATGTTTCAAAAATGGTAAAATTAGAGGGTGGAGCACCTAGTGAAAATCTGAAAGTTTCTGCTGTACCAGAAAAACTAGAAGGAGCAAACTGTATAAATTTAATGAAGGCACAAATAAGAAACTGGACTGGTATTACACAGCAGGGAACTGTTAAAAGGGCACAACTTGTGTATGGTGCAATCTGCCCATGAGAAAGCAGGCAATACTTTTATTAGTAAAGGTATAAACATACCAGCAGAAAGAGTTGATCCTGACAAAACCATGGCAAAAGGGCTAAGTATGAAAAGTTGGAGACAGTAGTGTTTGCGGAAAATATGTATTCACTGTACATCAGGCAGAAGAGAAGCAAATGTATTCCAGTAATCGGGGAATGTCAAGAGGCAGGTGTGAGATTCAAGCTACTTATTCAGCTGTCTTCAGAATATTTTTCCTGGGGGGATCAAATCATTTTTCAATGCAGAACAGACTAAGGAAGAAATGCAATCATTTTTTCCAACCAAAAATGGACCACCAAGTTGAGGGGGACTCTGTTTCCTCTTTCTTCTAATAGTAAAGCACATGGAGAGACTTTGCCAATGAAACCTTTTCCACTGTTCCAAAAGAAATTGCTTGAGAGACCAAGAAAAACACAGGAATTGACCAGGAGAATCAGGTGTACTGTGGAACTGAATTGGAATCTGAAGCTGGGTGATGGAGATGAGCAGGAAGAAAACTAGCAAGACAGATATTAGAGACTACATGTGAGACTGCTACACATCAGTTGCATTTGTGAAATGCACTGTATAAAAGTAAGTGGAAAGAGTGGGCTTTTGTTGACTTTGTTAAACTTGCAGGGAACTGAAAAGCATTTACCTCACTTCATGTCAATGTTTGGAAGGACTCTGAGTGGAGGAGAAGAGGAAGGAACAGAAGGCAACTGTAAGAAAAACAATTTCTGGTAACAGTATTAATGTGAAACTTTTCATAATAAAAGTTGCATATTCTATAGTTAAGTATTTTTAGTTCTTTTATGTGATAGTTATTGAAGGAAACATGCATTTTTTCTTTGTCTTTTTTTTTCTTTATTTTGGTATTAGAATGTTGGAATTATAATGCAAAAAGAGAAAGAAAGCTGTACAAAAGCTTGTTTAAGATAATAGGCTGTAATCTTGGGTTGTTGATGTGAGGAATGGGGTGAAAAATTACACAGTTCATAATGTATGTAGCACTGATATGTTTTCTCTTACTTTTGCATAGGTGAAGTTCTGAATTATTACCCTTGGCTTAATCCAGTAACAAATTTTAAGTGGATAAACAAGTAACTATGAGAACGCTGAAATAATGAATATAATGAAAAGTTTCCCTTCAGCAATAAATGTTTCAGCTTGGCTTTCAGGCTTTAGTAGTAGCCTACATTTTTCTTTTTAATCTTATGATTCCATGTTCACAAGATGATAATAGGGCAATAAAAGACAAAACATTTGGTTTCTTCAAGGCTAAAAGGTAATGATTTCTGAAAGCATGCAAGTTGTTTTCACATTTGGGGAAGAAGAGTAAAGATAAAACAAAGAACAGACACTAGTTAGGGTAAGTAGAAGCAAAAGCAACAAAAACTGGTGCTTCCCCAACTATCTGTTAAAATAGAGGAATTCAAGGAATGGGCAGTGGAAATTTATCCTAGAGTTATTAGGGAAGAAAGTACGTACTCAGAAGTTATAGTTAGTGAGATAAAATGAAAGTGGAGCTATAAAATAGGGTAGAAATAAAAGAAAAAGATATATGGTTAAGAAGTAATAAGAATTATTTAGAGGGACTGACAAAGGTTTAAGTATTACAAAATAAGGGTAATCTCACAAAGCAAGAGGAGGTGCAGTTGCAAAGTGCTAGAGAGAACGTAACCAAGTACCTGGATAAAATGCATGAGTTTAGAAAGATTGCTGTTAAGCAACTGTTTTTTTAATAACTCCAGAGCACAAAAACTTATGGCATAACGACTTGGGCAACAGAAAGTTGAAATGGTTGTTGCCAAATTTAGGAAGCATGTAACAAGAAAAATAACTATAGAGATCCTGTAGAGGTGTGGAGATATTTTGAAAATTGGCATAAAGAAGAAGAAAAGTGGGGAAATCAAGAAAAAAGCTTAAATGGAAATATTTATGGAAGATTGAAATATGCCAAGGTAAGATGTAGATGATGCTCAGCAATTAGCAATTAAGATAGGAGAAGATGAGGTAAAGATCTGGAAGGTTTTAACAGTATTTTAAAAGTAGGGGGATGCACCAGCATCCGGGAAATAAGCTGTGGTGGCTGTAATACCTAAAGACGGTCAAGACCCATATGGTCCAACTTCATATAGGCCCATTTCCGTTTTAAGCCATGGTCATGAAGTGTTTGTCTAAAATGACTAAAAGAATGACAAAGGTGATGCCAAAACTGAGAGATATGAACCAGTGTGGATTTGTGGAGGTGAAGCAGACGTTTGACAATGTTAGTAGAACAATGATGATCCAGAGGGGGAAGCAGAAGACATTGACCCAAAAGAATGCATGTAACTACAGGATATTCTTTGTGTGTTTCACATGTGCATTCATAGGAGCAATACTAGGCAAGCAATGATGATGACTGTAAGATGCCTAGCCTTGTATGCTTTTAAAAAAGACAGGCTTAAAGGTGTATATCTACCTTTTCAATCACTTAATAGTGCTCCTCTTGCAAATCGATCAAGGCTGTACAATGCAGTCCTGGTGTAAATTTGTGTCTTCTTATCCAGTAATCAAGATTAACCTTAAAGGTACTCTATGTAATACTTTATTTGGCTTGTAGTGGTAACATAGGCTAGGAATAAACTGAGTTAAGATCCTCTCTCTCCAATGAGTCTTCTGTATTTGTTGGTGTAGATTTAGATCCTAGATCTCCATAGAGTCTGGTTTATTTGTTGGTACAGATTTAGATCGTCGATGTGCATATTTGTAGAGCGTGTGGTTTTGCATTGATAGAAATCAAACAAGATTGGGTGTATTTCATGGCTGAAAAAGCAAGAAACGTTGCGTCAAAGCAGCCTTGTAGGCTTCTAAGTATAATGAGAGTTGTGCTGATCTTTTAGGATAGTTAAAAGATTTAAGGCCTTTGATTTTTCTTGGTAGGGTATCTTCAGAGCCTTTCTAGTTGAGCAGGTGTGCTTCAAATTATAAATACCAAAGGGGACATTGTATTCAGTGATGGAAGTGATAAGGGAAGAGTACATTTTCAGGATATACTTTAGATGTTGAAGACATTCCCTGGCAAATTAACTGGGCCCAATAGAAGGATTTTGTCACTGTGGTGGAAACATGATGAGCAAATGAGAGAGAATTGTCCGCATGAGTACCTTGGCTTCTTGTGACCATTTCTGTCTGAAGAGGAATACCATTTAAAACATGAGGCGGGAATAGCTTTTTTACTGAATGCTACTTTGCTGTGGGGTTTTTTTGCATTTTACTTAACACCATTTTCAGTACACCAGGTATGTGCATATTCCAACACTTGCTTGAGCTGTTTATTATCAGTGGATGAGTGGAAAACAGTGCTGCAGGATAATCCTAGGGTATTGTGTTGGAGGCGAAGGTCCAAATGTCCAGTTTGACTCTGAGCAAGTCACTTAACCAAACACTCCTCCTGGGCTGGATCTGAAAAAGGTCATGGGGATCAGTGCTTTACCCCATAAAACAAATACAAATAAAATAAACAAATAGACATCCCTGCATACCTGGTGTGAAGGTGTGCTGTATGACCTTCCTTTAGTTCTTTCTTTCTTGTATTTTTTGCATGCATAGTGCACCATTCAGAGAAAAGGCATTTGTTAGGTCTATCTGGTCAGGTTGTGGCTTAAAAGCAAGCAGGTAAGTACACCACTAGGAAACTCTTCCTCTTTATGTTTACATTGTAATTAGTAATGTTGATTAAATTCTTTAGAAAATAAATTGTAGACATCTGTTTGGTATTTTCCCTACTTGGAGGTGTTGCATTTGCTTTGTATTCACAAGAAGGGCAAGTGTGCTTATAAAAGACAAATTTTATTGAATAAAGACCAACATGACTAGTATGTATATTGCTTAGGGTTGGGGCACAGTGTCCAGCGTATTGCTAGGAGTTTAGGGCCAAAACCCTTCAGGTATGAAATGTGTCCATTCAGGTGGTCTTACCCAAGTCCGCAATGGTGTCAGACACTTGTCAGTTGGATTTCCCCTGTAAATGAAAGGAAAGGCAAAAGGAGAAGATGAAAGAAACTAGGGAATTGAAGAAGTCCATTAGGAATACCACACCCGTGAACTTCAGAAAGCCAAAGTGCTCAACCACCCCCAGAAAGTGGCATCTAAAATGGCCAAGGCCTCTGGTGAAGCACCCTAAGAGGCAGCTGCACCATTCAGCTAATATGTTTTATTGGCTGAGCAACTTAATGAGAGAAGACAAGAACACATCACTCAAACTAGGGACGGATGGATTAACCTTGGTTATCATGGAAGAAGACATTGACAAGATTAGAAAATCAGAACTCGGATGTGTCCCACCTTAAGTTTCCAAGACCCTGCCAGCCATCCTTCGAACACACGACAAACACCTCTGCAAAGCCTATGCTTATTCTTGGTGGGTCTGCAGTGCTCCTCCTTCCCGCCCTTGCCATCAAAATGGGCCAAGCAGGCACAGGGATTCTTGCATTTTTTGCACAGTCTGTAGCTTGATCCAGATAAGCCTTCTATGTCTGTAGCATAGTCATCCAAAAGATGAAGGCTGACATCTCCAGTGAAAGATGCAGATTACTCTTAACTTTGAGAGTAAGTGAGAGCTAGACTCAGATGCTGTCTTTGTTGTGCACCTTGACCTCTGATGCACACTACCATCAGACTTGTCATTTGGAGATGGTCTCTCCATTATGAGAGAGCATTTCCAGTGTCAAATATATAAAGCCCCAGTCTACCAGAATAGGGCCATCTAACTTTTTGTGTTTGACCATTCAAATCAATTGCTGTGACCCAGTCCAGGAAAGCCTTCTAGATATTTTTTGTGGCTGAACCCCACCCCCCTTTGCATCTAAAAGACCTGACCATTTTATATAGTTCAGAATCCTCATAAATTCTTATGTAAAAATGCTGAGCAAACCCAGATATGGTGCCCCTGGGGTCTGCTAAGAGAGGTATACAGTCTCCAGGGCACAGCACACTCATAAATAAGCAAAGTAGACTGCTGGAATGGTACTGCAAAAAGGTGCATGTTTCAGAATCACTGTCCTCCAGGGCTCTCAGTTGCCTAGCGCATATTCTTAGATATCAAGAGCATGTCATTAAAAGACTGTTGGAAAGTTGAGGAGGAATGCAGGATGAAACGGAGAAAGCTGCCAAGCTTCCTCCGGTTTAGACTTGACTACAGTTGGGAAAGCATGATATAAAATGTGGGTATGATGCTGTACAAGCAGCATCCAGGGCTGCTGAGATGGTATCAGTCCTTAGGAGCACTTCTGTTTGTGAAACAATCCGCCTGAAGATGTGAGGGTGCATTTGCTGGGTTTGAGAGCTGCTGTTCAAATGCCAGGATTGCAGTATATTTAAGATGTTGATGGGTAAGGGGATAACCTTTGTGTCTGTAAAGTACATGTTCCTTTCTCCCCTGCCAAAATGCAGCAGGAATTACTCCCTAAACAGGGTCCCTTCTTCCAGAGGCAAGTGAAAGGGAAACAACCCAAAGGCGAGAAAAGCCTTCAAAAGTAGAAATTGGTAGCAGGAAGGAGAGAAAGAGGGGGTCAAGTAAGCCTCTTCATCAATATGGAGCAGTTGTGACTACAGCAGCCCCCTCCCTCCCCAAGCTTAAACCCTCCACCCCTGCCCTTTCACCCTTACCCCATACCTGGTGGGGGTTCAAGCACAGGAGGCAGGTTAGCCAGTTATTCTCAGACGTAGTGCATTATAACTACAGACAAATAAGTCTTAAATATGTGGTCAGAAAACTTGGAAAAAATAGCCTTAACTTTGATTTTTATCCGCCAGGGTGGTCACATCCAGGCTTGATGTTTTGGGACCAATGATTTTTCCGATACTAGTCATATGCTTGAAATCAGAGATTTTTCCATCAGCCTTAAAAGAAGCCTTTGTTATTCCTACTCTCAAGAACTTTACTTTAATGATTAATATCTTAAAATTACTGCTCATCCTGTAAACTTCCTTTTCTAGGAATGGTTATTGAAAAGGTTGTCTTTAAGTGACTTTCTTAATAGTCACTGGTCTCATGGACCCTTTCCATTCTGAGTTTCACCCTCTCTGTAGTATAGAAACTTGGTATGGTTTGTGTGTATCTTATAATGGCTAGAGACCAGGGGTGTAAATTTTGCTCTAGATGATTATCACTGTCGAAGTGACACCCTGAATCCCATGTGCAAAATGGAAAAAAGGGATTGGGGATGGATGGATGACTAGAGACCAGCTATACTCCTCAGTATTGATTCTCCTTGATCTCCAAGTGGCATTTGATACCATTGTTCGTGGTCTTTTGATTCAGCAGTTATGACCTTATTTAATATGTTAATAGACAATATGCATAATTCTCTGTTACTCATATGCTGTTGACAATTGCTTTGTAAATATATTCTATGTATCAGTGTTGTTAAATTGAATTCTATTGTCTATTGTATACAGTTTTTGCTTTGCTATGTACATTGTGGAGGTTTTCTCCCTGGGCCTCCACTGGAAATGGGCTCTTCTTAGGCCCAGTCCCAGTCAACAAATGCAATAAATAAATAAATACATACATAAATTGCGGTCTCTCCTCTACAGTCTTAGAGTAGGTTAGCTCTTATTTCTCTGGCCATCCCCAAAAGAGCTGTTCTGCACCAAATTATTTTTTTTTCCTGTACCTTGGAATGTGAAGTACTACAGGGCTCTGTCTTAAGCTCATTGTGGTTCACGGTGTATATGATTCATTTGAAAGATCTTATTAGGGAGAAGGTTAGCATACCAAAGATACACAAATGGTACCCAAAGCTACTTCTCTTTTCTAAAAGATGAAATGGCATTTGTGTATTCTCTGGCCTACAACTGTGAAGCCTTCCATTCCTGGCATTTGCAGGATCAGTTGAAATTGAACACCTCCAAATCCAAGGCTGTAATCTACTTTTGCTACCTTGAGGCACTCCTGTGCACCTCATCTACCCAATTTATCTAATTGTATGTAGTGGTAATAAGCTTAACATTATTGAAAGGGTGTTTAAAATCTAAGTGTTACCTTGGGTCATAAGTTGACACTTTAGGACCAAAGTTCATCTGTTGTGTAGTCATCCTATTTCCATTTGCAAAATATCATGACAATTAAGCAATTCCTGTCTCTAACTGATTTTTGGCTGGTAGTTCATGTCTGTGTCTTCCATGTTGGACTGCTGTAATGCCCTCTACCTGAGGCGTTCCAACACCCAACCGGATCCTTTTGCAAGTGATACAGAACTCTGCTGCCAGGTTATTTACATTAGAGTCATTACCTACATATCACCCATTTTGCACATTCGTAATTGTCTGTCATTCATTACAGAATCATCTATAAGATTCTGGTGTTGGTATACTGATCCATATTTGTCTTCAGTCCTACTTAACTGAAGAAGCTGATAGTGCCATGTAACCTTCTTCAAGTTTTGCACTCTGTTACTCAGGGGACTGATGCTGGTTCCACAGGTGTGTCTTGAGGCTTCAGATGTTCATTCCCTTGCTTTTCAATTTTCCAACCTGTGGCGCCTACTGCTTCTTTGGTTTTGGAAGTGTCTGTCCTTGGCTGGCTGTTGCGAGTCACTTAAAACCCATCTTTTTGAAACTATTTTATTTATTTTATTCTTTCAGTAATTAAATGCTTAAACAAACCAGATCATACTTGCTCGTGATCTTATGATACAAACTCTTCAAGTACATGCTTAAAAATGTATGAATCATATATGTGTATGTATATATATATATATATATATATATATATATATATATATATATATATACATCAAGATGAACTAAGCAGAGTTTATAAACATCAGCTCAGATGTCCTTTTCATTCTTTCTCACTAAAGGATCTGGATCTGATCCTCGGATCTGACTCGCCAGCATATACTAGACTTCAGATCCAGCTCGAAAGCTCCTCCCTTTACCCATAATGTTCTACTTCATCCCCATTGCCTCAAATCTCGTTTGCCACCACTGTGGATAGATAAAGGTTCCACTCTCGAGCATAGAAAGCAGATTTTCTTCTAATAGTTAATTGTTAAATTTTGATGTAGTTATTCTTAAAACTTGTTAATTTTCTTTCCTGTATCCTCCCTCTTTAGTGGTCACTGGCATTGTTTTTCCAGCACCTTTCTTTGACTTTTCTACTAAGCTCTGATGTTATCTCGTCACCATTCCTCACGTTAGGGTCTTGGATCTGATATCAGATCCAAGCCGGCTTACTCAGAACACAGCTTTGCTCAAGCTCCTCCCCTCCCATAATGCTGTGCTGCCCTACACTCCCTCAGATCTCATTTGCCACTCAGTTAATCAGACGCTGATTGCTCAGCTCCTGTTAGTGTAAGTGCATTTAGCTCAGAAGTTTAACATTTCTTATTATTTTTGAGTTTTTAGTGTTAGTGGGCAGATTTCCTCTTATCTATCCCCTCCCAGTCGAGTCTTAACCTTGTTAAGTCCCTTTCTCCTCGGGATTTTGTTTTTGGCCTAGTTGTTTGTGGTGTGCAAGAGTTCTTTCATAAGTGTGTGTGAGAGTTCTGGACGTAATTTAGACTTTGAACCTTGGCTTGTTTGTGGATTCTGTTTTTGCTTGCTGTTAGGCCATGTCTGAAAAAACGTTAGATTTTAAAAGGTGCTCCTCTTGTGGGCGGAAAATGCCTATTTCGACTCACACGAGGAGTTTCTTTACTGTCTTGGCGGCCACCACCTCAAGGTAGAATGCGGCATTTGTGACGCATTCAACCCATGGGCTTTGGTCGACCGTTGAAATAAGTTATTAATTAAGGGTTTGGTCAAAGGAGGGCCCTTGGTCACTGCTTCACCAGCCAAGGCTGGCCCTCCTGGAGCTAAAAAGAAAGCTTCTGTCGAGGAGGCCCTGACCAAGCGTCCCAGCCTGTCTGATCCTAGGTCCTCGGATCCATCTCCAGCCAGGGCAGGTTAGGATCTGAGATCTTTGGGTCCCAGGTCATCCAGGGAGTCCACTCCTGGATCCAAGGGCTAGGACCATAAGCTCTTGGATCCTGTGACTTCGATGTCTCTCCCCAGATCCAGGGATCTTAGCCCCGGATCTTTGGGTGTAAGGGGAGGCGCACCGTACCTTCGTATCCGACCCTTTCGGATCCGAGGGATTCAAGAATTATTTCCTCTGATCCTTTGAGCTCGGTTTCTATTTGGTCCGATCCGAGAGTTGTGCCGGAGCCTATAGTAGTGGAGCATCTTCCAATGGATTCTTTGTCCCCTAAGCAGCTGTCTTCTCCAGCTAGCTCTCGTTCCAGGAAGCGCAAGAGAAGACACTCGAGCTCCAGGAGTGACTCTGCTTGTAGGTCCTCCATCTCCTCCTGATCTTCCAGGCGTGTCCTCCCTGTGGATATGGACAGGATGGTGCGAGCCTTTCTGAAAGCTCAGATGGGTTTGGGGCTTCTGGCTCCCCAACCCATAGCCCAAGGATCCAGTCCCCCCCCCCCCGATCGCTCCTCATCCAACCAGTAGCTTGGATTCTCAGGGACTGTTGAGTGGGGTGGAGGCTGTTGGAGTTTTAGGACCCAGTTCGTGCCCTTCCTTGATGGGATCAATGACTGGCACTGTTTCTGTTCCCCTGGGACAGTCCACCCGGCCGGCCCTGTCGAGGGAGCATCCATGGGATTGGATTCAGGCTTGGGTTTTTCAGACCGGTCTCTTCCCCTGGGTGCCTTGGCCTTTGACAGTTCTTGTCCGGTGCCGTCCAGTGGAGTGGTAAGACTAGGGGGGGGGTCCACCCATTCTTCCGCCAGGGTTTTGTTGGCGGGAGAGGGGGATGGAACCTCTTCTAGTCCTTCCACTTTCCGGGCTGCTAAAAGATCCTTCTCTGCTATCGGAGCTGCCTCTCCCATGCACAGTTCTCCTACACAGCCTCAGTTTCTGAGCGGCTTGTGTCATCCTGCTCCAGTCAGCCCATCCGAGTTAGTCTCCGGGGGGATACCCCCCCCACAGGGGTCCCTTCCTCTTCTGAGTCTTCCCCGCCATCCCCAGCGGAGGAGGTTCCCAGGAAGAGGATTTGTAAGGGGAGACATCTCGACTCCCCTATGGAGTCTCTTAGCGAGGACATGGATGCTGATGAGGGGACGGGTCCCCAAGATCTCCACCGCAGGACATTTCTTTTGGAGACATACTTGAGAACTTCAAGGCCAAAGGCGGTTGGTCAACCCAAACCCCTCGGAGGAGGAATCAGTTTTCCTGGAGGCTTTTGGTATGGGGCCATCTACCTCCAGGGTGTCAACCCCTGTTGATCCTGTTATTGATCTTGTGGCCAACAGGGCATGGAAGGAGCCAGATACTGTGGAGCCAGTGCTCAAGAAAGCAGACAAATTTTTGAGCCTTCCCCCAGACAACCTTTTGGTCCAAAGCGGTCCTGGTTGATGCTGTTGTGGTAGCTGCTACCACCAAAAAGGAATTGGCAGAGCAGAGTTCTTCTGTCCATCTGCCCAATCATGAGTCAAGGGCCATGGACAGATTTGGAAAGCGGGTGTCCACTTTGGCTGCTTTCAGTCTGCGATCTCTAAATTACCTTGTGCATTTTACCCGTCTCCAGAGGGATTTGGTAAAAGAAAGTTCTTCATCCCACTCTGGGTCCATGTCTGAGGAGGAATTCAAGACTATTTCTCCAAAGCTGTCATCCCTTCATTCTGTGGCAAATTCGTCCATGAGACTCATTTCCAATGCTGCTGAAGGGTCCTCATGGGCTGCGGGCTCAAGTATTGCTATTAGACGTCATGCCTGTCTCTGCTTGAGTGGGTTTGCAAGGCCTTCAAGATGTCATTTGTTAACGCCCCCTTCAATGGTTCCACTCATTTTGGTCCAAACGTGAAAGACACTTTGACCCACAGTGAACAGGAAGGGAAGACCTTGGCCATTGGGATCAGATTTTCTGCACCTTGGAGGTCCTTTTCCAAGACCCAGAAGGGGAGTAAGAAAATGTGATTCAGGAAGGCACAGTTTCCCTTTCAGGATGTTCAGGAGGATTCCTCTTCCGAGGGACGGGGAAGAAGTTTCAATGGTATTCACTGCGTTCTCTCCCTGTTCCATCGCCTGGGGATCACAATGAACATTGCAAAATCCTCCCTGACTCCAACACAAAAAATTGGAATTCATAATTCATAGGCTCTCTGTTGGATACCACCTCTCAGATTGTAGCCTTACCTTCTTTAAGGGTGTCGCTTATTCGTGACCAGGTTCAGTCCTTACTGGAGCTAACCTGCTCTTCATTGTCACTCATTCTCAGGGCTCTAGTATCAATGGCTGCAGCCATTTATTTAGTTCCGATGGCTCAGTACCATTTGAGGGTCCTTCAGTGGGCCCTTGCAGTTCAGTGGTCAGCATGGGAGCATCCTCTGTCTTTTTCCATTCGGCTCACCTCGGTGTGTTACAAGCATCTATCGTGGTGGATTCAATCTCCTTGTAGGCAGACCTTTCATTCCTCAGACTCTTGTGGTGACAGTCACCTCGGACGCTTCCCTCCTGGGGTGGGGGGGTCATTTCCAGGCACAGATGGTCCAAGGGACTCTTTCGCCCACAGAGACCAAACTGCACATCAACGTTCTGGAGATGAGAGTAGTCCTTTTATCGTTACAAACCTTTCAAGACTGCCTTCCTCACAGGACAATTGCAGTGCTATCAGACAAACATGGCTGTTTGGTATATAAACCAGTAAGGAGGCATGCGTTCTTATCTCGTGTGTCACGAGGCCATGAGGGTCTGGGAGTGGGTGATGGCCACGGGGCATTTTCTCATTGCAACGCACATTCCCGGAGCATCCAACGTGTTGGAGGACAGACTGAGCAGGGCTATAGTGACTCCTCACGAATGGTCCCTGATTCCAGCTGTGGCTCAACATGTCTTCCTTCAGTGGGGTTATCTTAGCTGCGATCTGTTTGCATCTCCTGTCAACTACAAATGCAGCAACTTCTTTGCATTGATCCCCCCAGAAGGGGAATCCCCCAAGGATGTACTCTCCCAGAATTGGCCTCCGGGTCTCCTGTACGCCTTTCCTCCGTTACCCCTAATTCCCAGAGTACTTCAGAAAGCCAGATGCCTCCATAGTCAAATTATCCTGATTGCCCCCTTTTGGCCTCGGCAGGTGTGGTTCCCCCTTCTACAGTCTCATTTGAGGCCTCCACTCTGGGTGCTCGTTCCAATTCCAGATCTGCTATCTCATCCTTTTCTACCACTCCTAAATCTTCATACCCTACGTCTGACAGCGTGGTATGTCCAATTCCAGTGATTTTGGCTAAGTCCAGGCTAGCTTCACCAGTGAAGAGATTATTCTTGCTTCCCAGAGGTTTTCTACCAGTAAAGTTTATTCCAGTAAATGGAAGAGGTTTGGGTGAAGAATTAAAATTTAGACCCCTTCTCCACCCCTTCTCCTGAAGTTCTTCTCTTCTTGACCTCCTCTTTAAAAAAGGACCTAGTTTTTCCACTGTTAAGGTACAGTTGGCAGCCATTTCAAATTTTCACCTTGGTGGAGATTCGACCTTTTCTGCACGCCTCTGTAAGGCTTTTTTAAAAGGGATTTTTCTATTAAGGCCTCCTGTTAAACGTCCTTCTCCTCCATGGGATTTGACTTTGGCGCTTCAGGCATTAGCAAAACCTCCCTTTGAACTAGCGGCTTCATGCAATATTAAATTTCTCTCCTGGAAGACTGCCTTTTTAGTGGCAATTACTTTGGCAAAGAGTCTTGGAGCTGCAAGCTGTCAGTGTCAAGCCACCCTATTTAATTTTCCACAAGGACAGAGCGTCTCTAAAACCTGATCCATCTTTCATGCCTAAAGTGGCTTTATCAGCGAATATCAACCAATGTATTCACTTGCCAGGATTTTTCCCTAACTTTTCCAATAAAGGGGAATATATTCTGTACACATTGGATGTTCATCTACTTCACTTTTATTTACATTAAATGCGAGAATTTAGGTGTTCAGACCAACTATTTGTGGCCTTCTATGTTTTGGATTTCGCAATGTATTTCCTTTATTTTTCTTCAGAAGGTATTTCCTTAGCCACACCAGTGAGGGCTCATTCAACCAGGGCAGTTTCTACTTCCATTGCCTTTGCAGATCATCAGTCTTTAGATGATATTTGTGTGGCAGCAATGTGGTTTTCTTCACACACATTTGTTTCTACTATAAGTTGGATTTGATTTCCAGAGGAAGGGCTGCATTTGGCTCCACATTTCTTCGGCATGTCCTTCCTGGAGACCTCCCAGGATTTAGGTAGCTGGGGATTCTGACCCTAACGTGAGGATTTATAGTTATGGACTTACCATAACTTGGCATCTGTGTTATCTGTAGTCACCATTCATCAGGATCCGACCCTCCAGCCCCCTGCTTGAAAGATTGGTTGGATATGGAGGTTCTGTTTGGTTTCTGTGTTTTATCTGTCTTCCTTCCTTGTGCAAACTCTATCTGAGGGAGTGTAGAGCAGCAGAGCATTATGGGAGGGGAGGAGCTTGAGCAAAGCTGTGTTCTGAGTATGTCAGCCCGGATCCGATATCGGATCCAAGACCCTAACGTGATCAGTGGTGACTACAGATAACACAGATGCCAGTTACGTTAAGTACATAACTATAATTTGTAGTAGTCTTCATACCATTGTTGGTACTTACCTTTACCTGTCAGCTATTTTCCTTTAAATACTATACCTGGTATGTTTCTTCCCTTTTCTGGCTGGTTTGGCTAATATTACCATTTTTTATGTTGTAGTTTCTCCCTGACAACTACTTTTTCTTTCTAAAAAAAGGTGGTGGTTGTTTGTATTTCTTAATTTAGTTTTTTTTTCTTCTTTTAACTATGTCAGAGAAACCAACTGGATTTTAAAAGTGCACTTCTTGTGGGCATAAGATCCCAAACTGAGATGCTTGCAAGAAGTGTGTTTATTTTCTAGGACCATCTTAGCTTGGCCTTTTCAATTTGTGCTGCATGTAATCCAGGAGCTGTATCCAACAGGCATAATAAGCTCATCTTTAAAGGGTTACTTCCTGCTTCTTCTGGGGTTCAAATCCCCTCTAAAACATGTAAATTTGTTTCTTTTAATTCCAAGAAGAGGTCTGCTCCTTGGATCCTAATCCTCTTGGCCTTTCTTTGGATCCAAAGCCATCTTCTTCTTCTCTGGATCCTTAGTCCTTGGATCCGAGAAACGGTTCAGCTCACAGAAGCTGTACCTCAGAGTATGCAGTAAAACTTGATGTGAAGTTGTTCAATCTCGCCGTTTGTTCTTTACACGTGGGTTCGGAGCCGATCCATCAGCTCCGAGTCGGACGCTTTCCAAGCTCAAGATCTTTGAGTTAGCTCGAGACACGGTCCCTATCCCATGATGCTTTCCTACCAACCCCAGATCTAGTTTGCCGCTGCAACGGATCACACGATCTTCGGAGGAAGCTCAGGCCAGTAAACTTCTTTACTATATTTAGAATTAAAAAATTTCTTATTGAACTATAATTAGTTAGTGGATTGAGTGAGATTTCACATATTTATTTTAGTTGTTGATTAGTGAGTGGATTGGAAGTTATTTTTTGTCTTCTAATTCGGAGAGGTTGCTCCTAGGCCTTTAGCCTTTCTTGAGTTACTTTTTCTTGACAGGGTCAAATTTAATTCCCTATCCCCTTAGAATTAGTGTATTTGAACTTTTTGTGTAACATTCTTCGTATAGTCATTACAGTTCAGGGATCTGAACTTTCTAGGAGTCCGTGGCTTCAGTTTTTTTTACTCTTATTAGGGATCTGATATTTGTTGTAATTGTTATAATGTTGGAGAAACAAAAATCTGGTTTTAAAAGATGTGACTGTGGGCAAAAGATGTCCATCACTGATAATCATGTTTCTTGTGTGTACTGCTTGGGTCCACTACATTTAGAAGAAGATTGCTCTATCCGCCATTCCTTCAGTGGCAGGGTTTTATTAAAGAGGCGAAGGAAATTGGTCGATTGAGGGCTGTTGAAGCCAGATTTCCAAGAAGCTTTAGACAAGACTGACCAGACCTCCAAGTCCTCGAAGGGGTCGAAGTCTTCTAAGGTGTCATCGGAGCATAAGTCTTCTGTTCCGAGCACCTCTGGGAAGACTTTGTCGCTGGCTCCACAGCCTTCGGAGCTGTGCACCGAGATCTTACCTCGGAGCCAAGTCATTGTGTTGGAGCCGGTGTCGGAGATTTTAAAGTCCCCGATCCTTAAGTCAGTGGCTTCTTCAGCCCGTTCTTCCGGTACCCTTTCTGACATCTATGTAGACTGTGTGGTGCAGAGACTTTTGGTGAACCCGGCCCTGGCCAAATTCCTTTCAGCTTCAACCCAGTTGGCTACGAAGCCTACGACACCCCCTACTATGATTTCTGCTCCTCCTCTGTGGCCAGTTAAGCCGTCGGAGCCAGAAAGAGAGGATCTGATAGTGGTGGAACCCTCGGAGCCGAGGTCTGTTCCAGTGCCCTCAGCTCTGTCGACCTTGACTTCTTCGGTTCCGAATGAAGAGTCTTGGAGCCGAAACACTCTTGCTGGTTCCGGGTGAGAGAGTTGAACTGACGCTTCGGTTCCGACTCTCCCTCTCAGGGCTTCGGCGCAGATGAATTTGGTTCCGTCCTCTGGTTTGGAGCCTGTGATCTCGGCCCCTGGGAGGTTGCCATCTTCTTCGGAACCGGCGGACTCCTTGGGTCAAGAAACCGGTGCCTTCGATGCCATAAGGAGGGTCATATCTGCTAAGACCCTTACCTCTTTGGATCTTTCCTCTTCCTCCCCTAAAGGGCCGTGGTCTGTCCCTACACCACAGGTTCCCACCAAGCGTAGAGACCCAGAGCCTAAGGTAACCCCATTGGGTGACCCCTGCTTGACTGAGACTTCATCAGACGCCCCCACTGATGAAGTCCCCAGAAAAAGACTGTGCAAGATGAGGCATTTAGATTCCCCTTTGGAATCCTTAACATCAGACACAATTTTGAGGAATCAGAAGGGTCCCCATGATCCTCCTCTGAGGATATCTCATTTGCAGACATCCTGGAAATATTAAGGCAGAGGGGTGACTGGCAGTTCCTTACCCCTACTGAGGATGAGTCGGTGCTCCTGAAGGCCTTTGGGTCTCAGCATTCCACCTCCTGGGTTACTCCGCCCTTTGACGAATTAATGGACTTGGTTGCTTGAAGGGCATGGGAGTCTCCTGATTCCATGGAACCTGTCCCTCGGAGGCCCAACAAATTTATCACCTCCCTTCAAGACAGGTCTTTTCTTATGAAGGGAGTCCCTGTTGATGCCATGGTGGTGGCGACCACCAAGAAAGAGATGTCAGAAACCTCTTCTTCTGTTCATCCTCCTAATAAGGACTCTAGGACTATGGATAGATACGGGAAATGCATTTTTAGTTCTGCGACATTTGCAATGAGATCGCTGAACTATTTGACCCACTTTACTCATCTTCAGTGAGATCTCCTCAAAGAACTTGGAGATACTCTACAGGGCAAAACAGATGATGCTGTTTCAGACAAAGTAAAGGCACAGCTTAACACCCTTAATTCTATTGTGAACTCGTCCATGCGGCTTATTTCTTAGGCAGCCGATGGATCGAGCCGGGCAGTAGGTTCAGTGATAGCTCTGCAGAGACAATCCTGGATGCGCTTATGCTCCTTTGCGGAAGCCTTCAAGTCTTCCTTTGTGAATACCCCATTTGATGGCTCTTCCTTGTTTGGGACTAAAGTCAGAGAGACGCTCAGTAGATGTGAGCAGGAAGGAAAGACTATCTGCCACAGGAGTCCATTTTTCCACCCCCACTAGACCATACCCCAAAGGGCAGAAAGGTGGAAAAATGTGGTTCGAAAGGCCTAAAGAGCTTTCCAAAACACAAGTAGTGAACCCCCCTCCAGTGGAAGAGGAGGGGGTTATAATGTTAGACGCCACCCAGGCGGCAGAGGAGGTCTGCAGAACCAAGGTGAGAGGGAGCAGTTCCTTGGCAAGCCCTATCAGCGCTCCTGAGAGGAGGCCCGACCGTCCTGCTCTGGAGGCAGTCGGGGGTCGCTTAGCTTTATACCCAGACGCCTGGCTAGGAATTCATCAGATTCTTGGTAAAATACATAATTACCAGAGGTTACATGATTCCCTTTTCAGAATCCCCTTCCATTCGTACAAGAATCCCAGACGTTCCACCCAGTCTGCAGAATCTAGCAACCATAGAAATACAAAGGCTGCTAGAAAGAGTCATCCAGCCAGTCCCGGTGGACCAGATAGGATCCGGAACTTACTCCAGGTTCTTTTTAGTTCCAAAGAAAACAGGGGACTGGAGGCCCATTTTAGACCTCAGCAAACTAAATGCCTTTGTCAAAAAGGAAAAGTTCTGGATGGTCACGCTTCAATCGATACTTCCTTTTCTCGAAATGGGTGATTGGATGTGCTCTATAGATCTCAAGGATGCATACTACCACATCAAAATGGCCAGGCCATCTAGAGATCACTTGTGTTTCCGGCTGGGGGCCAGTCACTACGAATTCCGAGCTCTGCCCTTTGGTCTCACCACAGCCCCCAGAGTGTTCACCAAATGTATGGCAGTGGTCACAGCTCACCGGAGACATTTAGGATTCCGGGTGATTCCATATCTCAACGACTGGCTCTTCACTGCCACCTCCAGGCATCAACAAATTTTCGCCAGAGATTACACTATCAACCTGTGTTCCAGGTTGGGCATAACCTTAAATTTCAAAAAATCTGCTTTATTTCCATTGCAGCATATTTCCTTTATAGGAGCAGATCTAGACACCACCACCTCCCTGGTCAGATTGCCTCTAGAAGGAGTAATATCTTTGCGAAGTCAAGTGTCCCAGTTGTTAATGGAAAGGAGAGTTCCGACATTCCAGGTCCTGAAGATGCTAGGCACCATGGCAGCTACACTTATAGCGGTTCCTCTGGGACGAATGCACATGAGGATACTCCAATGGCTACTATTCACACAGTAGTCTTATCAAAAGCTTCCAATGTCACACAAGATTATTCTGACAAATACTTGCAAAAAGGACCTTCTTTGGTGTTTGAACAGCCACCAAGTTACTGTAGGTTGCCCATTTATACTTCCCCCTCCCACAGCGACCATGGATGCTTCCCTGATAGGGTGGAGGGGGGTATTTCAGGGAAGAACTGTCCAAGGCACTTGGTCAGACATCAAATGCCATTTGCACATCAATGTCCTTAGAGTTGAGAGCAGTGTTTCTAGCATTGCAGCACTTTCACAACTCTCTGCCTCGAGAGACGATTGCAGTACAGACAAACAACATGTCGGTAGTCTGGTACATCAACAAGCAAGGGGGAACCAAGTCTTACCCCTTATGCCGAGAGGCCCTAAGACTTTGGCAGTGGGCTGTATCCACCGGGCGCTTTCTGATAGCAAAGCACATATCTGGGTCATCCAATGTGATAGCGGAAAAATTGAGCAGAGCCATTCTGTTGCCCCACAAATGGTCCCTCAAAGAGCCAGTGGTGGAAAGGATATTCCGTAGATGGGGCCAGCCTTGCTGCAACCTTTTTGCATCCCCGCTGAATGCAAAGTGCAGAAGCTACTTCGCCCTATGTACCCCCCACCAGAGGACAGCCCAAGGGACTCACTTGTACACGATTGGCCCTCGGGTCTCCTCTATGCCTTCCCTCCAATTCCCAGATTCTTACAGAAAGCCAAAAGCCTGGGAAGGACTGTTATTCTAATAGCCCCGTTTTGGCCTCTGCAGATATGGTTCCCTTTCCTACAGCAATACCAAGTGGAAGAACCTTGGGTTCTGGACCCAGTGCCAGACCTTCCGACTCATTTGACAGAAGTTTTTCACCCCTCTCTTGTCTCCCTCAAACTGACAGCTTGTCTGCTCCACTTCCCAACCTAGCCAGGTCACATGATTTATCTCCAGCGGTTCAACATATTTTAGTTTCCTCTTACAAAGTCTCCACCAGGAAACTTTATAATAGCAAATGGTGGCGATTTACTCATTGGGCTTCTCAGCGTGGTATTGATCCCTGTGTTGCCCCTATTCATAGTATTCTGGAATTCTTGACTTCGCTCTTTCACGATGGTGCTGCAGCTTCTACGATAAGGGTTCAATTAGCTGCCATATCTAACTTCCATGTGGGATGCAGTGGCTCAAACGTTGTCACACAGATTATGTAAAGCCTTTTTGAAAGGGACTCATCACCTTAGGCCACCTATCAGACATCCTGTTACTCCCTGGAATCTGAAATTGGTGCTATCTCAACTCATTCTTTCACCTTTTGAGCCTGCATCATCTTGTCTTTTGAAGTTCCTCTCTTGGAAGACAATTTTCCTAGTGGCTATTACTTCGGCTTGTAGAGTTTCTGAACTGCAAGCACTTTCTATCAGGCCCCCATATCTAGTCTTTCACCCTGACAGAGTGTCTTTAAGAACGAATCCTACCTTTCTTCCTAAGGTCTGTTCCAAGGCAAATTTGAACCAGTCCATTGACCTTCCTACTTTTTTCAGACATCATACTAGTAGAATGGAGTACATGTCACATAAGCTTGATGTTCACAGACAGTTGAGGTTTTACTTAGAACAAAAGAATTTAGGAAATCTGATCAACTATTCGTCTGCTATGCAGACAATAAGAAAGGTTTGTCGGTATCCAAAGTTACATTGTCCAAATGGATTGCCGACTGTATAAAACTTGCATATTCTTCAGCTAAACAACCTTTAGAACGTGAGGTGAAAGCTCATTCTACCAGGGCTGTTTCTACATCTTTAGCCCATGCAGCCCGTCTATCTTTGGACACCATTCGTGCAGCTGCTACGTGGTCCAAACCTCATACGTTTATCACTTATTACAAAGTGGACAGGGTCTCCAGAGACAGGGCTTCCTTTGGTTCCACCGTTCTCAGGAATATACTCCCGTGAGCCGCCTAGGATTAGGGTGCTTGGGACGCTACCCACGTGTAAAATACAAACGGCGAGATTGAACAACTTCACATAAAGAAGTTATGTTCTTACCATAACGTTCCATGTGCGTTGGTCATCTCGCCTTTGTTCTTACACTCCCTCCCACCTTCCCCCTCCAGGTTATGAAAGAACAGGTATGGGTGGTGGTCTGGTTGGTCTTGCTCATGTCCTCCTTTCCAACCAGATTATTGTTTAGCTATTGTAAATAGTTAGGTACTTTGTACATTGTTTATAATTGGTTGCTTAGTGTGTTTTTTACTGCTGGTTTAGCAAACTAGATCTGGGTTTGGTAGGAGAGCATCATGGGATAGGGACTGTGCCTCGAGCTAACTCAAAGATCTTGAGCTTGGAAAGCGGATGACTCTGAGCCGATGGATCATCTCCGAACCCACGTGCAAGAACAAAGGCGAGATGAACAACTCACATGGAACGTTATGGTAAGAACATAACTTTTTTATCTGATATTGTTAATCCTCGTTCATTCCTTATGCATGGGTATTGGTTCCAAGCTCGGAACCGAGCCGGACATTTTCCAGGCTCGCGTCAGCTTCAAACTCTCGAGCTAAACTCTTACCCATAATTCCCTTCTCCCTGTTACCTCAGATTGAGTTTGCAAGTTAAAGAAGGTAGAGGCTACCTCTGGTCAAAAAATCTAAGATACCTGGATGGTGAGATCTGAACGAGGATCAGCAATACAGATGGTACGTTATGGTAAGACATAACTTCTTTTTTCTCCTTACTCAGTTATTCCAGACTCCAAAGAAGCATTCTTGACCCCCTTCCAGTGTGTCTTATTGGTCTTTCAGAAGTCTGTCAGAGGTGGATGTGTATAGGATGGTGCATCAATTCCTTACAGCTCAGTTTCAGCTCTATCCCTTTCTGGATCCGTAAGTGTGCCTACAAAGTCTATCGTTTCTCCCTCTTCAGTCTGACTTGTGGTTTGAGTCCCAGGATCTGAGATCCCTGAGAGTTTCAGTGTCGGATCTGAGGAGAGTTCCTTCCTGCATGCCATCAATTTCCCTGACTGGCTCTGCTCCAAGACCCACTGATCACAGTGGGTTTTGGAGCCAAGATGTTGGCGCCAGATCCGAGAGTTTGGGTTCAGCTACATTTTTGTCAGATCCATCCCTTCCTGTTGGAGCCTCAGCTCTGAAGAGTTCGGGTCTGATTCTGTCCTTGAGGCTTTGATCCAGGGGTGGCCTCGACATACCCCTTTTGGAAGTTTCTGTTTCGAGTGGAGAGGGAAATGCTTCCCCTGCTCCCTCGGCATTCTAAGTTGTAGAAAGGGCTTTTTCTCTCCATACAGAACTGTTGTCTCATGTTTCAGATTCTATGCCCTAACCCTCTTTGGCTCCAAGTCCATCAGACCTTCTCCTCAGGGGCAGCCAGTTCCAGTTAGTATCCAGATAGTTCCACTAGAAGAACTCCCCCTCTCATCCTATTCCTCCCCTGAACATCCCACAGAGGGAGGTCCCTCGGAAAAGGACATGTAAGAGGATACAGATAGACCCCCCCCCCATGGAGTTTCTCATGGAAGACACTGATTTTTATGAGGGAGAAGATCTCCTAGATCACCACCTGATGACATCTCCTTTGAAGATATTATAGAAGACCTTAAGCAGAAAGGTGTGTGGTCATCCCAAACTCTTTCTCCTGAAGAGTCGGTGTTCCTGGAGGCTTTTAGTGCTCTCCCATCTACATCTTGGGTAACCCCCTCCCCCGATGGATGAACTTATTGACCTGGTTTCCCATCGGGCAGTGAAGGAGCCACCAGACGCTATCAAGCCCATACCCAAGTGCCCAGACAAATTTTTGGCCCCTCCCTCAGATAATCCTGACTGGACCAAAGGAGTCCCAATTAATGCTATAATGGTGGCGACAGCCACTAAAAAAGGGCTAGCTGAGTAGAGCCCTTCTTTCCATTCACCAATCAGGGGCTCCAGAGCATTGCAAAACAATGAACGGGGACAAACGGGCAAAACAAACTAATGAAACAACACCAAGAACCAAGACGTACACAACTGGAGTGAAATTTATTCCCAACACATCCGGTACCTCGGCATTTCGCCTTCAAAGGATGAATTAATGATACAAAACATTTCCATTTATACCTACTGCCCCCTGCTGATTTGCTCAAACAATCACGTGTTTTAAATTTATGATTTTTACAAACATAATACTTTGATACAGTAACAAACTTTCACCACATAAATTCACAATGCAAGATACAAAAATACCAAATGCATATTGCACCTCTATAATATGTCACATAATTTTAAATACTTTTTAAAATATATAATATATGATCAAAATAATAAATCATTGTTCAACTAATATTCAAATTCACTTCAAGATTTAAACTTCTTGGATGGAGTGTCCTGAAGTGAAGAATCATTTTACTTTCCAGATTCGGTAATTTCATAAAATCCCTTCCTCTTAAGGTTGACCCAGCACACACAAAAAAAAAAAAACAGTTTCATCAGAACCACTGTGAGCAGATTGGAAATGCTTGTCAACAGGACTGCTCATTTTGAATGTCACCCAAATGTTCCAAAACTCTTACCTTCACCATTCTCTTAGTCTCCCCTATGTAACACTTAACACTGTCACAGCCACACCCTAAAATGTACACCAGCTCACAAAAACTACAGTTGAACCATCCCTTCATAATAAATTTTCCTACCATTAATGTATGTACCAGACAAATTCTTAACTTTTTTACAGATCTTACAGTTACTACAAGTGAATGTCCCCTGCAGTTCAAATTTCTTATGACCACTAATGTATCTTGAATTGAGAAGCTCATTAAGATTTAAATACCTCCCATATGAAAATGTAACATTTTTTGGGAAACAAATGACCAAACTGCTCATCTAAGAATATCAAATGCCAAAAATCCAACACTAATTTCCTCATGGTTTCCGAAAAGGGGGAAAATTTAGTATCAAAACAAATGCCCAGATTATTCTTTGCCTTGCGCTGCTTGTGGGTCATACGTGTGTCGTAGCTGTTGATGTTATTTCATTAGTCCAGAGCAGTGGGCAGATTTGGAAAGAGTGCTCGCCTAATTACTTGGCTCATTTTACTAGGCTACATAGAGATTTCACTAAAGAGCTATATTTCAATAGGACTTCCTGCCAGCTGGCCACTGTTTTGTCTGTTTCAAATGTGTATGCATTGAAGAGGTTAACATCTTGCATATCTGAGGGTACCTCACGAGAGGCAGATTCAGGTATTGCCATAAGAATACATGCCTGAATGCAGCTGTGCATCTTTGCAGAGTCCTTTAAGACATCTTTTGTTAATACCTCATTTGATGGCACATCCTTATTTGGGCCATCGGTTAAGGATACGCTTACCCACAGAGAACAAGAAGGAAAGATCCTGTATGTCATGTGAATCGCGTTTCTACCCCTCAGCAGACTTTTTCTAGAAACCAAAGAGGTAGTGAGAAGATGTGGTTCCGTAAATCTCAGGGATCTTTCCAGGATTCATGTGGGGATAATTCCTCCAGAACCAGAGAAGGACATTTAATGATAGACGCCACCCTAAGGGGGGAGGAGGCCTGCAAAACCAGGGTTTTAGAGACTCTTTTTTTTGACAGGACTTATCAGCACTCCTCAACTATCCAACTCTGGAGACAGTCGAGGGTTTACTGTCTTTGCACCTAGATACCTGAACAGATGTCACAACTGATTTAAGGGTGCTAAAAATAATATCCAGAGGTTATTTCATACCCTTTTCCCCTCTTCCTCCTCATCGAAGAAACTTACCGACGTTCCATCCAGAGGAAAGAAGCAGCACAAGAAATACAAAAGCTGCTAGAAATAAAATCACCCAGAAGGTCCCACCCGACCAGATAGGTTTCAGAACTTACACTTCTTTTTAGTGCCAAAGAAAATGGGACTTCAGACCCATGTTTGATCTAAGTGGTTTGAACCAGTATGTGAAGAAGGCAAAGTTCCGAGTGGTCATGGTTCAGTCCATCCTGCCCCTTTTACTCAAGGACAATTGGTTGTGCTCTATAGACCTCCAGAATGCCTACTATCATATAAAGCTAGAGAGACAATTCAGAAGGTATCATTGCTTTCACCTGGGAGCTAGTCATTACCACTTCAGAGCTCTGCCCTTTGGACTCACCACAGCCCTCAGGGTGTTTACCAAATGCATGGCAGTAGTGGCAGATCACTTGAGGCTCAAAGGATTACAGTTGTTTTCATATTTAGATGTTTGGTTCATCACCGCCCCCTCCAAGCATCAACTTCAATGAGCCAAGGACTATTTGTTCCAGATTTGCAACACCTTGGGCATTTCAGTCAATCTTACTAAATCACAGCTTGCTGCAGTTCAGATCCTGGAGTTTATTGGAACACTTTTGAGTACTGTGACATCTTTACCTTTCCACCACATTACTTCTTTAAGACATCAGGTACAGGATATTTTCTCTCATCCTTCTCCTCCAACAAGGTTAGTGCTTCAAGCACTAGGGTCTGTGTCATCTGCTATAGTACTGCTTCAGTCCAATTATCTCTGTCTGGATAGACCCTTTGTTCTTCCGAATCCAGTTGTCACAGTGACCATGGACGCTTCCCAGCTGGGGTGGGTGGAGCATTTCTTGAAAAGGACAGTCCAAGGCATGTGATTTCCTCAAGAGACCAAATTGCATATCAACGTTCTAGAGATCAGAGAAGTCCTTTTAGTGTTACAAGCATTTCAAGAATTTCTCTCTCAGGGGACTATTGCAGTTTGGGCAGACAACATGTAGGTACTCTGGTACATCAACAAGCAAGGAGGAACCCGACCTAACCCTCAGTTCAGAGAGGCCATGAGAGTTTGGGAATGGGCAATCTCTTCAGACTGCTTTCTAATTGTGATCCGCATTCTGGGGAAAACCAACAAAAATCAGACAAACTGAGCAGATCTTCTGATGCCTCATGAGTGGTCTTTTAACCAGTCAGTAGCTAATATGATCTTCAGGCACTGGGGCCAAACTTGCTGCGACCTGTTTGCCTCCCTTTTCAATAACAAGTCTAGCAAGTACTTCTCTCAGATCCCCCCTCAGGGTAAGCCACAGAGAGAGACTCTACTTCATGCTTGGCTATCGGGTCTCCTTTTTGCTTGTCCTCCTCTTTCACTCCTTCCAAAATTCTTAACGAAAGCAAGCAGGTTGAGGAGTTCAGTAATATTCATTGCTCCTTTCTGACCCCAGCAAGTTTGGTTCCCTTTCCTACTGTCTCATCTTTGTTATCCTCCATGGATACTGGAACCTTGTCAGGATCTCCTATCTCGCCCATCAGGGTTCAGCATCCCAACCTTCTAGCTCTCAGGTTAACTCCATAGTTTCTCCTCTTCCAGTAATACTCAGACAGCCCAGGCTCTGTTCTCCAGCTCATGACATTATTTTGGTATCACAAAAAACTTCCACCAAGAAAGTGAACAGGAGCAAATGGAAAAGGTTTTCTGTTTGAGCTTCCGACCAAAACATCTACCTCTTTTCATACCCAACTTCTGCAAATGATTTTCGTGTTTCACTGTTGCAGTCATTACATTTGGGTTATCTGCTTGCCAGGTAGCCTTCAGTCGTCCTGATTAACAAAGTCTTGGGTCCTGCGTCGGTTGCTGTCCCTTCTTCCATGACGTCAGGTCGTCAGGGGTATAAAACATGCAGCCGACGCCATTACATCAGTCTTTCTTGCTGTGCGGTGCGCGAAGCAGAAGCAGTTCGCAAGTGCCGGTCAGCCACCTCCTGAAATTTTCGTTTTCGAGTTTCAGAAACAAAGTCTTCAACTAAAGCAAAGTACCCCGTTGGGGAAACTTTCTTGCTCCTTACGGATGTCAGTAAAAGTTAATAATTGCATTACTTGTGGAAAGCAAGTACCTCATAAAGATTTTCATTCGTACTGTATTCCTTGCCTAGGCCCTTACCAAGACGTACCTTACTGTTGGTTTTGTGCTTTATTTAATCAGCGCTCTATCAGTTATCAGTATATTTTCGCCTCTAAATATTTCGGTTCTCTGTTTAATTATCCAGAAATGTCGTCTTTTAGCTATCCGACTACTGGGATTCCGAAAAAACAAAAACAAAAAGATAGACAGAGACAGGCCACCGAGGTCCAAAACTGCCAATGACGCTTCTAAGCCACTCGCCAGTTCACCGGTACTCAGTGAGGAGCTTTCGCAGCCCCTGATACCCGCTACTTCTGATTCACAGGCCTCTACTGAGACCCATTCGGAGTCCGGTATGCCACGAGATGCTTCAACTATGGAACCGTGGATGTCTCTACTTTGGATGGGTCCGGAGCCGGTGTGCAGGCACCGGCTTTTGAGGGTGTATTCAGGCCTACGGACTTGCATATTAAACCAACACCTCCTTCTTTCTTAGGCCTAAATCTTGAACTATGCCTAAAAAAAACGACGCCCAGGCCACATGCTCAGGCCTCTATGCCTAAAAAACAAATGATAAGAATGGCTGAAGATCTAATAACTCTAATCAGGGGTAGCCAACCCCCTCTTTCTAAGAGGCCTAGGACTGAAGTGATTTATGAATCTTCTGACCAGGATTCTGTTTTTTCTGATACTTCTGATGATCTGGATTTGCCCTTATCTACTTATGAGGATTCTGATGCAGTGTACTCCATTTCCTCTGCTTCCCCTCCGGAGGATTTTTCTTTTGGGGAAACCTTACATACTCTAAGGGAGCATTTCCACTGAGAAAGCCAGGATTTTTCTGATTCAAAAAAGAGGCTTAGGGATTTCTTACTCCTACCTCAGCATAGGCCTTTAGCTATTCCTCCTGTACTAGACATTGTTGATGATGCTTTTTCGAAATCTAGTTTGGCCCCTGATTCCTTGCCTCCTGCTCCCAGAAAACCAGACAGATACTACAGGGTTCCTGAGTCACACAAGTTTCTTTTTAAAAATCCAATTGCGGACCCAGAGACTATTTCACAGGGGCCCAAGGGCATTAAGGGTTCTACTGCTAAAAATCCTACCCCTTCTGATAGAGACTCCAGGGCGCTGGATAGATGGGGTAAGAAGGTTTACACTTCTGCAACCTTGGCCATTAGGGCTTTAAACTGCCAGTTTCATATGTTAAAGTATCAGCAACATGTTATTGGATTGCTTAAACAGAAAATGATGTTGATTCCTGACCATGTGGAAAATAAGAATTACAGGATTTAATGCATTCTGCTGAACAAGTTTGAAAACATAATTCGCAATGTGGTTTTGATTCATTAGAGGCCACTTGCAGGGCCGCTGTTACTGGGTCTGTTCTCAGATGGCATGCTTGGCTTAAGGAGCAATCTTTGCCTTATCATGTTAAAGCTAAATTGTCGGATGCTCCCTTAAATCAGGATCGCCTGTTTGGCAACAAGGCTGACTAAGTTCTTAAAAAGATGGAAGATAAAGCTAAATCTATGCAAACTGTTAAAAGTTTCCTACAAGTTCAGCCTCCTAGGTTTAGTAGGCACTGGCCTTCCAAGAATTGGTCCTTTCCAGCCCCTTCCAGGTCTTCTCAAGCCAAACCCAGACACAGCAAAAACCCCAGGTTTCTGTCCCAGGGGGACACACAGGACTAAGCAGCGGGGGGCCTCCACTTCCAAATCTGGGAGTAATAAGACTCCCCCCTATGATAAACTGTCCCAATGACTTCCTTTTAAAATTTCCAAGCACTTATCAACTGGCTGCCCCTTTGAGGGGAAAGATTGCTCTTCATGCAAAGAACTTGGGAACTCATTACCCAGAACAAATGGGTTTTATATAGTGTCCTAGGGATACAGATTTCACTTCCGTACATTGCCACCACCAAGCAGGTGGCTGGACCTACCACCAAATCAGTGGGCAGAGGCCCAAAAACAAGTACTTTCTCTCTTAAGCATGGGGGCTATTCAGCTGGTACCAGAAGAAGAAAAGGGACAAGGATTCTACTCAAGATTTTTCCTGGTACCCAGAAAAGACAACTCATGGCGTCCTATCCTGGACTTGTCTACTCTGAACACCTTTCTGGAGATTCCAAAATTCAAGGTGCTGACTTCAACAATTACTTCCTATGCTAGGCAAAGATGCCTGGTTGGCAACACTAGATTTAAAAGAAGCATACCTGCACATCCCAATCAGGGAATCTTGCAGAAGATACCTACGCTTCAAAGCAGACTACGCGCACTATCATTTCTCTGCACTGCCCTTTGGCTCATCTTCTGCACCCAGGGTATTCACAAAGTGCCTAGCTCCAGTTATTGCATTTTGCAGGCAAAGAAATATTCAAATATACCCATACCTGGACAATTGTCTAATTCAGGCAGAAAGCCAGGACATACTTTTGAATCATCTGGCCTTTGTACAAAGGGTTCTGACTTTTTTGGGGTACACCATAAACGAAAAGAAATCACACCTGGTACCCTGCCAACAAATTATTTTCCTGGGAGCAAGTTTGAATACAACTTCCCAGATGGCCTACCTCACGCCAGAGAAATAAATTCATTTGACAACCTACTTCAAACAAGTGACCACAAAGACCCTGCTATCTGCAAGACAAATACTGCAAGCCTTGGGGTTCATGGCCTCCTGCATTCTTCTAATTCCATATGCAAGACTGCATATGAGGAAACTACAGTGGTATCTAAAAAGCCTATGGTATCGACATTCTCAGGATCTAGAAGCAATGATTCTTATCATACCTTGCCTACGCCTAGAGTTCCTTTGGTGGGTAGAGGCCTGCCACCAAAACAAGGGACTACCTTTCACACCACCCCCTGCCACTCAAACCCTAACAACAGACGCATCAGACTATGCATGGGGGGCTCACCTGGCAGGGAAGTGCATTTGAGGGCGGCCTAATGGTTAAGGTGTTTGCCTTACAAGCACAAGGTACAGGGTTTGAGTCACAAGGGATAATTGGCTAGGCTTAAAATGCCTTGCAAGGCCAGTTAGCCTAGTACTAATCTATGAATCTATGAATCTATTCAGGGCAAATGGAACCCAAGTCAAATGCACCTGCATATCAATCAAAACAAATGTTAGCTGTACAGAATGCTCTGACAGCCTTCAAGTACCATATTCTTCCAGGACAAATAATGGTAAAGACGGACAGCACCACTGTTATGTGGTGCATGAACAAGCAGGGCGGCACACATTCTTGCACCCTCTGCAGACTAGCAGTGGCATTGTGGAACACAGCCTTGAGCTACCAAGTGCACCTACAAGCTCAATTCCTGCTAGGAAAGTTTAAATCACTGGCAGATGGACTAAGCAGAAACCTTATGGATCCACACGAGTGGAAACTGGAACCAAGGATTTTCAACATGTTGACAAGCAAATGGGGGAGCCCAGATATAGACCTGTTTGCCTCTCTCCAGAACTACCAATTGGACAAATTTTGCACGAGGACTCCCCACAAACAAGCCTGGAAAGTGGGTGCTCTGTCCTTCAGCCGGAAAAACCTATCAGTGCATGCCTTCCCCCTTCTGCCTCTGCTCTCCAAAGTACTACTAAAAGTCAAACGGGACAAACCAAGGATGATTTTTATTGCTCCTGACTGGCCGCACCAACACTGGGTACCCCCTCCTGCGCAATGTGTCACGGTTATCAACATGGCACCTGCCTCAGATTACTTCCCTGTTGTCTCAACAGGAGAACCAGATTCTGCACCCTCAGCTTCTAACACTGAACCGTGCAGCCTGGCTAATTACATAATCTCTCCTTTACCATCCCTCAGTAAACCTGTGATGGATATCTTTTTAGAGGCAAGGAGGCCTAGCACTAGAAAATCCTATGCTGAAAAATGGAAAATATTCTGTGCCTGGAACCAGTCTCAAGGCATGAGCACAGCAGAGCCCAATTTACCTCAGATTTTACAATACTTAACTGAGATGCTTCACAAGGGCCTCTCTTTTTCCTCCATTAAAATCCATGCCTCAGCCATTTCAGCTCATTATAACCCCCCCCCCTCTTCTCTTATCCACTGCTCAAGCAGTTCCTCAGAGGGGCCAAAAATTTAAGACCACCCAAGAGAGCTCCAACCCCAGCCTGGGACCTTATCTTTGTATTGGAGAAACTCACTCTACCTCCTTTTGAACCAGCTGCTACTGCAGACCTAAAATTTCTTTCTTGGAAAACAGCTTTCCTTTTAGCAGTCACTTCAGCTAGAAGGGTATCTGAATTACAGGCCCTTATGGCAGTGGAGCCTTTCATCATCTTTCATGCGGACAGGGTGTCCTTTAGAACCAATCCATCCTTCATGCCTAAGGTGATATCCAGTATGGCTCTTAATCAGTCCATTCATTTGCCAACCTTCTTTCCCAATCCACAGAACAAAGGAGAATGGATATTGCATTCCTTAGATGTGCACAGACAACTCAGATTCTACTTGGACATGACTAAACCTCAAAGGAAATCTGAACAACTGCTGGTTGCATTTGCTGCAGGGGCAGAGGGGAAGGGTATTTCAAAGCAAACTGTTTCTAAATGGATAGGCCATTGCATTCATTTCTGCTATAAGCACCATGGAAGACCTATCCCCCAGGGGATCGGACCTCACTCCACCAGGGCTGCATCTAACTCTCCAGCCTTTCTCAGAGGTGTCTCTACCAGTGACATCCTAGAAGCTGCTACCTGGAGTTCTGTACATACTTTCACCAAGCATTACCATTTGCCAATTTTCTCTAAATCCAGAGCTGGCTTTGCCACTGCAGTCTTTGCAGGGCCTTATAGCTGGTCCTAATGCTATCTAAGTTCCTCCTACCAACCACAGCTTTGGGAATCTACCCAAATGTAATGACTGCAACAGTGAAACACGGAGAACATATTACAGTTGTGTACACTAACCATAAATGTAGATGTTCGAGTGTATTCACTGTTGCAGTCCTGTTTACCCTCCCTCTAGCCCCCTAACTTCCTTTGGCTATACCTCTACTTTCCTTTACTATGCTTAAAAGCCTTTTTGGTGTATTTGCTTTTTTGTTGGAGGTATTTCATTGTACTTTTATATTTAATTGCTCCCCATTAGGGGGTGCACCTGACATCTGGGACAAGAAAAACTGATGTAATGGCACTGGCTGCATGTTTTATACCTATGACGACCTGACGTCATGGAAGAAAGGATAGCAACCGACGCAGGACCCAAGACTTTGTTAATCAGGCCAACTGAGGGCAACGTGCAAGCAGATAACCCAAATGTAATGACTGCAGCAGTGAAAACACTAGAACATCTACATTTATTGTAAGTGTACACAACTGTACTTTCTTTTTCTTACAACCCTTTTTAATGAAGGGGCCAGTTTTTCTACAGTTAAAATTCAGTTCAGGAAATAAGTCTTTCTCCATGGCTTCTTCTAGATTGTGTAAAGCTTTTCTGAATGGCATTTTTCTCCTCAGACCTCTGATAAAGGATCCTTCACCACCTTGAGGCCTTACTGTAGTTCTTCACTGTTTAACTATTTGAACTGTCAGACAAATGTGATCTAAAATTTCTATCATGGAAAACCGTCTTCCTGGTAGCTATAACTTCAGCGAAAAGAAATTGTGAATTCCATTCTCTGTCAGCGAAAGCCCCTTACATTATCTTTTGTAAAGATAGGGTATCTCTATTGACTAACCCCTCCCTTGTGCCTAAATTGGCTTGTGAAAGTAACATCAACCAGTCTATTAATTTACCAGTCTTTTTTTCCAAATTTTTCCAATAAGGGAGAGTACATGCTACATCTCCTTGATGTACATAAACAACTACGTTTTTATCTTAACAGGAGAAAACAGTTTAGAAAGTCAAATCAGCTTTTCGTATCCTTTTCCCCAAATTGACCTTGATTGATCAGTTTCTAAACTTACCCTAGATAAATAGATTACAGACTTCATTTCATTGATTTATTCTCAAAAAGGCTTAGTATTACCAAGACTTTCTTGAGCTCATTTAACTCTATATTTGGCTACTTCATCAGACTTTTGTTCAGAGACCTCAATGGATGACATTTGTGCAGCAGCAGCTGCACGGTCCAAGGCTCGTACCTTTATTTCACACTACAAACTGGACATCGTATCCAGAAATAGAGCCTCCTTTGGTTTGGCAGTGCTTCAGAATATCCTTCCATGAGGGCCACCCAAGGTTTATGTAGCTGGGGGCTCTGTTTCATTAGTGAGGAAGAATGAAAAGGACAACATCAGATTTATAACTTATGTGGTCACCATAACTAGGCATCTGTGTTGTTCATTTTCATTCATTCTCACCTTCCCTCTCGTCCATCTCCCATCCTTTTTTCTTTTAGAAGAATCTATTGGACTGTGTTTGGAAATTACTGATATGAAGTTGTTCAATCTCGCCGTTCATTCTTCACTGATGGGTTCAGAGCCGATCGATCGGCTCCGACACGGCCATTAGCAAAGCTCAAGGTTTAACAGTAGCTCGGGACCAAGCCCCTTATCCCATGATGCACTGCCGGAATTACCCCAGATCTAGTTTGCCATTGCACAGATCTCAGTGGTTCCTTTTTTGACACAAAATCGCTATTCGCAAGTCTTTTTTTTCGAAAACTTCTTTATCTTTTATAGATAGTTAATTATATATTAAGCTCCTGTAGTTGTCTCTTTAGACCTATTCCTTTGGTGCTTCATAGTTTATCTTATTTGTAGCGGCCTCGTGTTAGGCCTAGTTATTCAGTGTGTGTGTTTCCTTATATTACTGTAGTGTGCATTATACTTTCAGAGTGTAGATAGTGTGCTGTTACACATTTAGTAGAGTTGGCCTTCCTTTCCCAGGCCATTGTTAGTGTGTGTTCTGTATTAAAGTTGAGCCTAAGGATAGCTTTAACTTTTAGGCTGTATTATACTCTTGGCCCCGTTTTTCTCTGGCCATTTGCTGAACAGTGTTGGTTAATTAGAATTATTATCTTGAGCCTAGGATAGATTTTTCTTCTAGGTTGTTTTAGACTGTTTAGTCTGTATTTTGCTTAATATGTCTGAGGAAAAAGACAAGCACCTAAAGTCTGGATTCAAAAAATGCCCAGACTGCAGGCAAAAGATGTCTCTCACTGATGGGCATGTTCAGTCCATGTACTCTTTGGGTGCAGTGCACTTGCAGGAGTCCTGTAGCATTTGCCATTCCTTTTCATCAAGGGTTCTTTTAGAGAGGAAAAGGAAGCTTGTGGATTGAGGTTTACTGAAGCATCCTTTTACTGAAGCTCTGTCTGACCAGGATGGGGCCAGCAAGTCCTCTAAATCATCTACTGATTCCAAGGTATCTAAAAAGTCTAAGAAAGTGGAGGATTCCGGGACTTCGGCTCCACAGCTCTCAGAGCCGAGTGTCTCCTTTTCGAAGCCGGCCCACTGTTTTGGAGCCTGTCTCTAAGAGACCTGTATCTCCACTCCTCCATTTGGCACCTTCGGTGCACTCCTCTAGATCTTCTGTCAGCCTCTCGGATTTGGATATGGACCAGTTGGTGCAGAAGGTCTTACAGGCACCAGGCCTTGCCAAATTGTTGTCAGCTCTGACCCCAGCGTTGGAACCGAAGACCACCATTCTGGATTTGACTGCTTTTCCTCCGAGCTGTACCGGATCTTCAGAGCCGGAGGGGGCCGACCTGCTGTTCGTGGAGCCTTTGGAGCAGAGACCTGCTCCAGTGTCATTGGTTCCATCTACTCTGACATCCTCGGTACCGACCGGGGACTCTAGAGGGCGACACCCTCATGTCGGGTCCGGGGAGGATAGTCGCACCAACTTGGTGCCGACTCTTCCTCTCGAGGCCTCATCTCAGATGAGCTTGGCTCCTAACTCTGGCTTGGAGCCCACGGACGCAGTGCGGGAGGGGATGGTGGTCCCCTCAGATCCGTCGATCCCTTCTCATTGGAGCCGTGATGCTTTTGAAGCCATGAGGTGAGCCTTGTCCCCAAAGACATCCTCGACACCAGGTCTAGCCACTTCTTTCCCCAAAGTGCCTGTGTCTGCTTCCATTGTTCAGGCCAGGTTTAGAGACCCTGAGCCTCAGGTAGCCCCACAGTACACCCCTTGCTCTTCCAAGACCTCCCCAGAGGCTCCCAGGAAGAGATTGTGTAAGAGAGGAGACGCTTGGACTCCCCACAGGAGTCTTTGACATCTGATACTGACTTGGATGAGTCAGAAGGGTCCCCCCGATCCCCCTCTGAGGATATCTCCTTTGCGGAGATACTTGAGATCCTTAGACAGAGCGGTGATTGGCAATCCAAACGCCCTACTGAGGACGAGTCAGTTCTCCTGAAGGCTTTTGGGTCTCAACCTTCCACCTCTTGGGTGGCTCCACCCTTTGATGAGCTCATGCAACTGATCTCTAAGGGCGTGGGAGTCACTGGAGTCCATGGAGCTTGTTCCTTGGAGGCCCAACAAGTTCATTCCTGCCCCTGTAGATAAAGATTTTTTGTCCAAGGAAGTGCCTGGTGATGCCATGGTGGTGGCGGCGGCCACCAAGAAGGAAATGTCTGACACTTAATCCACGATCCGTCCTCCTAGCATAGAGTCCAGGATCATGGATCGATATGGGAAACGCATGTTTAGTTAAGTGATTTTTACACTCCGATCCCTGAACTATTTGACCCACTTCACCAGACTGCAAAGAGATCTCCTTAAGGAGTTGGGAGATGCTCTTCAGGGTACTGTAGCGCAGGGATTTCTGACAAAGTTGCCACCTAGCTGGCTACCCTAAATTCCACAGTGAACTCGTCCATGCGTCTCATATATGCAGCTGATGGGACGAGTAGAGCAGCGGGTACAGGAGTTGCGCTAAGACGACATTCCTGGATGCGCTTGTGTTCCTTCGTGGAGCCCTTTAAGTTTTCATTTGTCTACACCCCGTTTGATGGCTCATCTCTCTTTGGGCCCAAAGAGAAGGAAACTCTCACCAGGTGTGAGCTGGAGGGAAAGACTCTGTCTGCCGTCGGAGTCTGTTTTTCCACCCCTACTCGGCCTTACCCCAAAGGCCAACGAGGGTTCCAAAAAGCCCAAGGAGCCTTTCAGGACACATGTGGTCAACCCCCCTCTAGGGGCAGAGGAGGGGATAACAATTGAAGACGCCACTTTCGTGGCAGAGGGGGTCTGCAACACCAGGGTGACAAGAGATCACTTCTGTGGTCAACCCTATCAAGCGCTCCTGAAGGGAGACCCGACTGTCCTGCTGTGGAGGCAGTCGGGTGGGGGTCGCTTATCTTTATACCCAGACGTCTGGCTAGATATAACAAATGACAGCTGGGTACAATGTATTAATTCCAGAGGGTATTTCATACCATTCTTCACCCAACCCACTCCTCCAAGGAGAATCCTGGATGTTCCACCCAGTTACAGGGAACAAGCAACTATAGAGGTCCGCAAGTTGCTAGAAAAAAAAAAGAGTCATCCAGCCAGTCCCAGCAGACCAAATAGGATCCGGAACTTACTCAAGATTCCTTTTGGTTCCAAATAAGACGGGACTGGAGACCTATTTGGGACCTCAACAGACTCAACCAATTTGTAAAGAAAGAGAAGTTCTGGATGGTCACGCTTCAGTCAACACTTCCCTTTTTAGGGAGAGACAGTTGGATGTGCTCGATAGATCTCAAGGATGCGTACTACCACATAAAAATGGCCAGGCCATCCAGAGATCATTTGCGTTTAAGGCTGGGAGCCAATCATTATCAGTTTTGAGCCCTACCCTTTGGTCTCACTACAGCCCCCAGAGTGTTCACCAAATGCATGGCAGTAGTCACGGCTCATCTGAGGCATCTAAGATTCCAGGTGTTTCCGTACCTAGATGATTGGCTCCTTACCTCCACCACCAGGCATCAACTTATTCAAGCAAGAGAATACGCTCTGACACTCTGCTATCATTTGGCATTACAATCAACTCAGAAAAATCTGCCATGTCGCCATCGCAGAATATTGTATTTATAGGGGCAGAGTTAGACACTTGAACCACCACTCTAGGACTACCAATCGAGAGGGTCTTTCTCCGTCGCCAGCATGTCAGCTCACTAGTGTCGAACGACAGAGCACCAGCCGCAGAAGTCTTAAAAGTATTAGGTTTGATGGCTGCAGCGATCTTGGCCATACCATTAGCAAGGATGCGTATGTGAATTCTTCAATGGCTGCTGTTCACCCAATGGTCCTATCAGGAATTTCCAATGAGTCATATGATTTTGATTACAAACTCTTGCAAGAGAGATCTCCAGTGGTGGTTGACTTCTCTTCATGTAACTATAGGATGTCCCTTTGTTCTACTCCCTCCAGTAGCCACTGTGACCACGGACGCTTTTCTGATAGGGTGGGGGGGGGCATTTTCATGGAATGACCGCCCAAGACACATGGACTGATCAAGAATCACACCTGCATATCAATGTTCTGGAGATGAGACCAGCACTTTTGGCGTTGCATTGCTTTCAGGACTCTCTTCCTCTAGGGACGATTGCAATTCAGACAGACATGTCGGTAATCTGATATTTGAACAGGCAAGGTTGGACCAAGTCTTACCCCCTTTGCTAAGAAGCGAGTTTGGTAGTGGTCGGTCTCCTCCCAGTGCTTTCTGTTGGCAATGCCCATCCTGGGGAGATCCAACGTGATAGACAACCTGAGCAGGGCAATTTTGTTGCCACATGAGTGGTCCCTCAAACAAGAGATTGCTCACAGGATTTTCCGCAAATGGGGCCAGCCTTGCTGCGATCCAAAAAATGTCGAATCCGCCGCTATCGTGATGTCATGTTCGTTACGTGTGGTGCAGTTTGTGGATTGATCTGAGGTTTCAGGTAATTGTTGTGTGTTTGAGGATATTGGGTAAGGATTTTAGTGTGTGTGTGTGTGTGTGTTTGTGTGTGTGTGGTGGTGTTTTTTGTGTGACCTCGGAGTTAGAATATGTAAGTAGGGGGGGTGTGGGGGGTGCAGGTGGGCTTGCCCCCCTGCTTATAGGTAGGTTAGGTGTGTTGTGTTTGCTTAGTTAGGTAGGCGTATGTGTGTGTGATTATGTCCTGGTTTGTGTGTGTGTGTGTGTGTGTGTGAATGGTCGCAATTGTGGTATTCGTGATTATGGGTTTTCGTGTATGTGGGTTTTCGACTATTCAGTCTCGAAATACTGAAATTTGACATTTCTTTATTTCGAGATTGCATAGTGAATCTGCCAAATCAGGGAATATCCACTAGGGTAGCAACTCTTGATCCTTGGTTTTAACTAGTTGGGTGGGAGGTAGTTGTATCATGTTCAGGAGAATGATGGTTAGCTGTGGGAACCAAAAAAAAATGTTCCCCATCCAATTGTTCAAGTTGCAGTTGAATTGGGTTAGGGAGGAACTCTGCTTTACATGGATGGGGAACCTGTTCCAGAGACGGGGTAATCTGTGTGATACATACCCGTCACTCCAGCAGGTCCTATTTATATCCCATGGAAGGTTTAATTCTGTAGAATGGGTAATTCTGGTGCTGTTTGCTTTGCAGATATGCAGGAGGTCCATCAGAGTGAGGTCTGGCAATGCCCTGTATGTCAGGCATAGATCTCCCCCTCAAACGCCTATAAGAGACCGAATACAGAGATAGAGCTTTGAGGCGGTCAGCATAGGGCTTTTTACTTAAGCCCTGTATTCTTTTAGTGAGGAACCTGTGTGGACATTCCAATTGTTGGATATGCCTGGTTAGGTACATACCAAAGGGGTATGTACCTAACCAGGCATATTACTGTGTTAGTTTTATGTTAATATTTGACTGACTTCATTTTATTAAGTGGACCCAGTGTTACATATTACTGTTAGTTTTATGTTTATGTTTGACTTATTTCATTTTATTAAGTGGACTCTGTGTTTACTTCATAAACACCCAAATAAAATTGAAGCATCCAGGGGATACTTAGTGGAGTCTCTAGAGCATCAAGAAAAACTTTTTGACACATTTTTTTGGTTCCCACAGCTAACCATCATTCTCCTGAACATGATACAACTACCTCCCACCCAACTAGTTAAAACCAAGGATCAAGAGTTGCTACCCTAGTGGATATATAAAAGGTGCCTCAAGGTCGGGAAACAAAATACTTTTATTCCACGCTTTTTCTAATGCCAAGAAAGGAAAACCTTTAGAGTCCCATTTTGAATCTGTCACAACTAGACACATTTTTGAAAGTCCTAAAATGTAAAATGCTATCTCTGAATGCCTTGCTTACATGCCGAGTCATGTATTCCAGGTAACATTGTTTGATAACCTTTCAGCCATTTTGCCAATTCACCATGTCTTCTCAGGGACCCCCTTGTCTGTTGGTTATCTGGTCAGTCAAGTTTTGAGTCAGGTCCTACACATGAAGCCTTCTAGGAAACATGCACACCTTCCCCTTCTACCTGTTTTGTTTTTCTTTCTTTTGTTTTTAGTGAAAAGTTTACCGTGACACCGATTAAGCTCAGTGAATCTGTTGCAATAAAAATTCTTAATCCTGGAACACTCTGCTGTAGGTTGCACTGATGTCTGCCAGAAGTGTGTTGGAAATTCAAGCCTTTATGTGAAAGTGTTATGTAGTAATCTTCTGATAGAAGTGACTAATCCCTCTTTATGCTGAATGTGGTTTCTAGCTGGCCCTCTGTCAAGGTGACCAACTGTCTACTACTTCTTCTAACCCACAGAACAAAGGAGAACGTATTTTAAACATGTTGGATAGCCAGAGGCAATTCAAATGCTACATTACCATTTCCAACGACATTGGATACAGATAAACTCTGTCTCCTTTATGCCAGGCAGATTGGAAAGATCAGTCTTGAAGCAAACTCTTTTCAGATGGTTGATTTAACTACATCTTAGTCTGCTATGAGTCTAACAAGAAGTTCTTTGGGCCATGGCCACGAGGCACTCTGTTAGGGCAGTTGTCACCATAACTGCCTCCTTTGAGAAGGTGCCCTTAAAAGCATCTTTATAGAAAGATTTCAGTTAAGTTGAGGCCCATATTTCTGGGAATAATTGAACAAACTAATTATACGAAAGTAAGGCATTGTACCTTGTGACACCTCCTTCACCCAGCCAAAAATAAACAAATAAGTTTTGAAACATTATCTTCCTAGAAAAGAACATCATTAGTATGACTATCTTAGAATGCCTGAAGTCTCTCTTATGATGCAGTTCTTTCCTTTAGTTCAGCTACCACATGCTCCAAGTTGTCAAAGCCATCTGTAGTAAAGTCAACTTTTTCAGGAAGCACCAGTCCAAACAGTTGTGTTGGCATAGAGGAACAATGGTGTGACTGGGTCCCATGTGACCAGGGTTTGATTAGCAGCTTGTGTATTTGATGGAACTATCAAGGGAGAATGGGCGTGCATAGCAGGATGCATATACAGTCACAATCCGTCAGAGAAAGAGTTGCATCACTGTGCATAACCTGGAGTTGGCCTTTCAGCTGTCCTAGCTATTCTGGTGGTAGTCTTCATTAGTAGGTGTACTGGAGCATGCATTTGCAGGGGGAAGAAACTGTGGGTCCCCACTATGGAAATGCAGAAGATATACCCCTGTCCAGGGAGAAATTAAGTCATTCACCTGCCCTCATTGCCAGGATGCCAGTGAGGGAGGGTATAAGGAGCTCTCATGGTTAACTGAATGACAGCCCCTCAGAATGACTTTCATCTCCTCACCCACAAAAAAAAATCTCCACCAGCCCATTTTTATCCCTTTTGATGTGTCTTTCTTTGTGAAGCAGAAACTTGGACTTACTTCAGATATTTAAAACTGAATGTCCAGGGGGGGTTGCTTCTACTGTTCTGCAAGTCCATGATAAGACCACTTTCTGGTGGGTTTAACAGTACTGCTTTAGTACTGCCCCCATGGATAACAAGATTGCAGGATTGTCAGGGCATGGGTCACTGTATCATCATTGTATCAACATGTAGCACACTCGCCTTTGATACTGGAAGGTCATGAGATTTTGGGTTCTGTTCTGTCACAAGATAATTGGATTACTTTTTCAATCGTGACACTGTAGTGCAGCATAATGTGTTGAATGCAGTGTTAAACCTGGGCCCCATCTGCTTAAGTTGGTGGAAGCTCACACGGATGTAAGGTTCCAGTGGCACTTCTCGAAAAGAGGAGAGGATTTCCCTGGTGCTCTGGCTAAATTTCCCTTAGTCAGTCTATCACCTGACATCTTCCCTAAAAAGAAGCTGCTGGACTAGTGAGACTAACCTGGTTAAAATTAAAATAAATAAGGAATTGCGCTGCAGTAGCATAGTACAGTCATTTGAATAATTCACCTTGAGTAGGTGAACACCACTGCAGTATAGATTTCTACCCTCCAACCAAATGCCTTTACCTAGTATAGATCCTGGGTACTTCGGGAAGTAGTCTCTTGTACTCCACTGTAACCTATTTGGTCTGTGTTATGAGGATCAGGTCAGTACTGACCTACTGCTGAATTAAGAAGTAAGAAATATAAGAGAAGATCCTTACTGACTTACAAATTGAGGAAAGGGACCAGAGCTGCTTCTAGCCAATACACACTTATGAATGCTTTTCCACCCAGAAAAATGAGTAAATGTACAAGCATCTGTTTCTTTTAAGCCATAAGTCAGACCTGTTTTCTAGGGCAGAAGATGGAATTTCTGTGAAAACTCTGGAGGTCAGACAGGAAAGGTAGACATCTTACCTACATTAGTTCACATGGATAAAGAATTGTGCTGCAATAGTGATCTTCTCAATCACTTCATCATCTACTGTTGTAAGCCACAGCTGTAGTTTGCCTTTCCCCCATTTGCTTTGGTTATGGAAAGTAGTCTCAGTCTCTGAGTAGTGAATGCAGTTAATTATGTTTTCTGTAGTATAATTAATTCACTTCCATCTGACTTTTCTGCTCATATTATTTTTCTCATGTAAGAAATTTTAGAGCTGTAAAGCTTAAACAGATTCTATTCTTTTGTAAGTAGATGTTTCCAACATCAAAACCAAGGTGTACATTTTACAAGTGCAAGGGAGCTCAATCCAAGTTAAGAACTTGATAAACCTAAAAGTGTCATTCATCCCTTCCTCTGAACACAAGAAAAACATTTCACTGTTTCAGTGAACAGGCATTAATAACTTGTATGTCGCAACAGTTCCCGTTGATACCACTTCGTCATTCCATGTCTACTCCTCATAATTCTTGTCCATAGACATCCCCAAGAAAGCAGAGTGTTTGGCTTTGGACTAACCTTTGCAGAGAATATAGCACCCAGTGTCCTCATTCACAGGTATCATAAAAGGGAACAAGCTACTGCATAAGACTGAGATTTCCTGTGGTGTTCTTGCAGTACAGGATAATTTCAGCCTCATCTTTATCGAAGTGCCTGTAGCTAAGCAATTTGTACAAGATAAACAACAAGAACAATTGAACTGTATCAACAAAGCAATGAACTAAATCCAAAGTAAAGCAAATAAATAAAATGTAGAAGTAGAAAAGAAAGAAATGTATACAGAATAAGTTTGTTAAAATTGTATCTATAAAAACAAGTGTAAGATTGCTAGAATTATGCAGAATGAACATATTCAAATTTTAGCAGTTTAAGTGCAGATAAATTGTAAGCCAGCTCAAACAGGATTTAACAGTTTATTTAAAATGCAGTAAGAGTTGGAAACTCCCTCAGCCAAAAAAGTAGCATATTTCACAGATTAAGGATTTTGGTAACTAAAAGCCCAAATTCCAGAAGAACTGAACTGAAAGGGGAAACTGCCATTAGCCAGCAAATGGAACATCTCAGTCTTTACTTGTCATATACCAAAGGTCCTGCAGATATGAGGGACCCAAGCCAGGCAGAGCTAAATGTGCAGTGGATATGAAAAGTGTACACACCCCTGTTAAAATGCCAGGTGTTTGTGATATAAAAAATGAGACTACAATAAATCATTTCAAAACTTTTCCCACCTTTAATGTGACCTATAACCTGTACAATTCAACTGAAAAACAAATCTGTTAGGGGAAAAATATAAAAAAAGAAAAAAGTACAATAAGCTGGTTGCATAAGTGTACACACCCTTAAACTAATACTTTGTTGAAGCCCCTTTTGCTTTAATTACAGCATTCAGTCTTCTTGGGTACACACTTGCCATCAATTAAAAAGACTCTGATTAACCCCAAATAAAGTTCAGCAGTTCTAGTAGGATTTTTCTGACATTTACTCAGTTGCCTGCCACAGCAAAAGCCATGGTTTGCAGAGAGCTTACAAACAAACCATCAAAGGGATCTTTTTGTTGAAAGGTATCAGTCAGGAGAAGGGCACAAAAAAACTTCCACAGCATTGGATATACCATGGAGCACAGTGAAAACGGTCATCAAAAAGTGGAGAAAATATGGGACAACAGTGACATTGCAAAGAACTGCAGGTCCCACCAAAATTGACGAAAAGACAAGATGAAAACTGGTCAGGGAGACTGCCAAGAGACCTACAGCAACACTGAAGGAGCTGCAGGAATTTCTGGCATGTACTGGTTGTGTACTACATGTGACAACAATCTCTTGTATTCTCCATATGTCTGAGCTATGGGGTAGGGTTGCAAGGCGGAAGCCTTTTCTTACACAGAAAAACATCCAGGCCTTGTTAAAATTCGCAGAACAATACATCAAATCTCCCAAAAACATGTGGGAAAATGTGATATGGTGTGACGAGACCAAGGTTGAACTTTTTTGGCCACAATTCCAAAAGGTCTGTTAGGCGCAAAAATAACACTTCACATTACCAAAAGAACACCATCCCCCTGGTGAAGCATGGTGGTGGTAGTATCATGCTTTGGGGTTGCTTTTCATCAGCTGGAACTGGGTATTTTAGTCAAGATGGAGGGAATTATGAGCAGTTCCAGATACCAGTCATTTTTGGCCCAAAATCTTCAGGTGTCTGCTAGAAAGCCGAAGATGAAGCGGAATTTCACCTTTCAACTTGACAGTTACCCCAAGCATACATCTAAATCAACAAAAGAATGACTTCACCAGAAGAAAATATAAAGTTTTGGAATGGCCCAACCAGAGCCCAGACCTAAATCCAATACAAAATCTGTGGGGTGACCTGAAGAGGGCTATGCACAAGAGATGCCCTCGCAGTCTGACATATTTGAGTGTTTTTGCAAGGAAGAGTGGGCAAATATTGCCAAGTCAAGATGTGCCATGCTAATAGACTCCTACCCAAGAAGACTGAATGCTGTAATTAAATCAAAAGGTACTTCAATAAAGTATTAGTTTAAGGGTGTGCACACTTGTGCAATCAGCTTACTGTACGTTTTTTATTTTTTATTTTTTCCCCTAACAGATTTGTTTGCTTTTCAATTGAATTGTACAGGTTATAGGTCACATTAAAGGTGGGAAAAGTTTTGAAATGATTTATTATGGTCTCATTTTTTATATCACAAAAACCTGGCATTTTAACAGGGGTGTATACACTTTTTATATCCACTGTATGCATAAACCGTGTATATGATTGTGTTTTATTGACGGCCAAAGCAAGCTCCACAGAACCAGTGTAATTGATTGGTACTGTGATGTCCGCGCACTGGCCCAGCAATCAAGGAGCCTCAATCCTCACCACTAACACCAGTGAGGAGCGTCCATATAGGGAAAGGATAGTAAGTACACACACAGTAAAGCACAATTTCCCTTAAGAGCACACAGGGATCGCAGTCAGTCTGGGGCTGGTTTCTCCCTTTCTCTCTAGGTCCGCAATAAGACTTCCCAATGGCACAGCTGTAGGGTCCAGATCTCAGCCTAGTGGGCAAGCTACAACCTGCAGCACCCTCTCCGTCCAACCAGTGTTTCGTGTCCCTGCCCAAGTAGCTGACACACACACACACACTTTGAGATGAGGTTTGTACAACCACACAGACACTTCTGGGGAAGGCTGGCACAGGTTATCCAGCTGTGCCCCTTTTACCCAGACTATACGGTAGAAATCACTGCCACTACCCAGCTAATATTTATCAGCTACTCAGAGGGCCTTATGAGAGGGTGTCCAATTATACAGTGCAATATTATTATCCAAATGGTAAGTGCAACCAAACAGTCAAGACTTATTAGGAGTGACTTGGTACAATATCACTATATACATGCAATGTACTCTTAGAGCTTAAATTATCTCTAAACAAAACAGCCACAGTTGAAAGGTTTAAAAATATTTAATAATAAATTAAAAACAAAAAACACAAGACAATACTTAATATACACAGTGCTAGTCAAGAGTTCTGAGATCACAGAACAATACTTAAAATAATACAGTAGAAAAGTTTTGACATCACAGAAAAACAAACTAGTCTGATCTTCCTTTTTCTAGCTATATCTAAGAGAAAACACAGTTCTAAAATCCTATTTGCATATAGACACAGGCAGAGTGGTGAGTTGGATGTTCTCAAGACAAATGCTCAAATGTACTCATTCTTTCTGTCCTTAAATTTATAACACAGTACCACTGATTCATTTCAGATTACATCATTTGTTTCTGGTTCCCAGGCGAACAGACTCTGAGTTTAATAGCCCTTTTTATACATGCACATTCTAGCCATTAACTCTGGCCTCAAAACAATAAGCAGAATGCCTTTATCTAGACATCTCAGCTCTGAGTTTTGACATCAACAAATTGACTTATCAGTTTTGTTACAGCAGAGTGCACTGTTACATTTTTTGCAGTTCCACATTTAACACCATTGTTTTCACATTTAAGAGAACAAGCCTGTGAATTATATTAATATTTATAAGTGACAGAATTATCTACAAAATTCTATTTGTCTAGGGTGGCAGCCTTCACTTATCTTCACACATCTCTCCCCCCCATCCCCCCCCCCCGGGAAACTCAAGCTAGTTTTTCAAGTGACCCTTGAAAAACATGGCTTGAGAGGGTTAGAGCTATCTGAGTATACCTTACCCATTCACTGATTTGAGAGCCCATCTGTTCTGGCACTGCTAATCCTACTGCAGTGCTGCGCTGACTTATATGCTTGCAACCCGAGGCTCCATCTTGGCAACTTGGCATTTTGCTGGCTGGCTCTGTGTAACAATGTTAGGGGGGGTTGTGATCTGTCACTACAGTGAATTTTCTTCCATATAGGTAAGGCTGAAGTTTCAGCAGTGCCCGCACTATGGCTAGACATTCCTTTAATACAGCTGCATAGCATTGCTCCCTGGGTTGGAGCCTACCGCTAGGGTAAACCACTGGGTGCTCTTCTCCCTCTGAAGAAATCTGGCTAAGTACAGCCCCCCCACCCCCACCCCACCCCATGGTTCAAAGCATCTACCTACACAACAAATTCTTTGCTATAATCAAGACTGGCTAACACCAGGGGATCCTCCTAAAGTTTCCTTAAGCTCCTGGAATGCCTTCTTACATGCTGGGGTCCATACTACCTTATCTGGCCTGTTCTTTCTTGTCAGGTCTGTGAAGGGAGCAGCTATGGTACTATAACCGGGGACAAACTTTCTGTAGTACCCTGCTGTCCCTAAGAATACCCTCATCTGCTTTTTGGTAACAGGTGCAGGCCATGCCTGAATGGCTTCTACTTTGGCAGGTTCTGGCCTGATCTTACCACTCTCCAATCTATGTCCCAGGTAGGAGACCTGTGCCATACCCACCTGACATTTGCTGGGCTTAATGGTCAACCCTGCCCTCTGTAGTTTGCCCAGCACCTCCCTGACATGTTGAAGGTGCTCTTGCCAGGAATGGCTGTAGATGACAATATCACCTAGGTAAGCAAGGACAAACCCTCCTGCACCTGCTAGGATATGATTTACCAGCCTCTGGAAAGTCGCTGGGGCATTTCTCATCCCAAAGGGCATCTTTATGAGCTCATCCAAGCCAAAAGGAGTCACAAAGGGTGACTTCTGTCTAGTACTGGGAGTCAAGGGCACCTGCCAGTAACCCTTGGTAAACTCATTGGTTGTAAGATACTTAGCCCCATCCAGCTGCTCTAGGGCCTCATCTGTCCTAGGCATAGGGTAAGGATCTGACTCTGTGTGACTGTTCAGTTTCCTGTAGTCCACACAGAACCTGGTGCTGCCGGCCTTCTTTGGCACCAGCACCACTGGGCAGGCCCAGGGACTGTTGGACTCTTGAATCACCCCCTAGTTCCAACATCCCCTGTATCTCCTCCCATAGAGTCTATTTGACTCCCTCAAACATCCTATAAGGGGCCTGCCTTATAGGCCTTTGGGGTCCTGTATCCACCTGGTGCTGCACCAGGTGGGTGGACCTTGGTTTGCCAGTGAACATGTCCCCAGACTCCTGTAACACTGCTCGGATTTCTCTAACTTGGGTAGGAGATAGCTGCTGGGACACTACTACCCCTTCCACTGAGGTGTCAGTCTGAGCCTCACTGAGATCATCAGTCACCAGATCTCCCTCAGACTCCTCCTGCAATCCAGTGCAAATGCTCAGCAGAAGAGCCTCTTTATCATGGTAAGGTTTCATCATGTTAACATGGTACAATTTGTGCCCCTGCCTAGCAGTTCCACCATGTAGTTAACATCACTTACCTTTCTTACCACCTTGGAGGGTCCCTCCCAAGCTGCTTGTGTCTGACAGGAAATGAGTACCATTACCTGTTGCCCCACAGCATACTCTCTAGCATTCCTGTCATACCACGCCTTTTTCTGTTGTTGGACTTCTGCCAGGTTCTCTTGGGCCAAGCCCATGAGTTCCCTGAGCCTTGTTCTGAGGTTTAGGACATATGCCACAACAGACTTCTTGTGTGGTTTACACTCACCTTCCCACTCATCTCGAATTAAATCTAGAGGTCCCTTTACCCTATGCCTTACAGCAACTCTAGGTGAAAAACCTGTGGATTCCTGGGGAACCTGTCTGTAAGCAAACAACAGATAGGGCAAATATTTGTTCCACTCCCTCTTAAACTGGTCTGCAAATGCCTGTAGCATGGACATGATCATAGAGTTTAACCTCTCAGAGATCATTAGTCTGGAGATGGTAGGGGGTGGTCTTCAGGTGCTTCACCCCACAGTACTTCCACAGACAAGCCAGCAGGTCTGACATGCAATTCACACCTCTGTTAGTCAGTATTTTTTTTTTTGGGAAACGTACCCTGCTGAAAATCTCTAACAAAGCATTTGCCACCTTTTCTGCCTGAATAGAGCACAGAGCCACTGCTTCAGGGTATCATGTAGGATAATCCACTGCCACTAGGATATACTTTTTCCCTGTGGAACTTGGGGTACTCAGAGGTCCCACAATATCCATAGCTACCCTCTGAAATGGCTCCTCAGTCACAGGCAAAGGCATCAAAGGAGCTCTCACCTTGTCTCCTGCCTTGGCTACCTTTTGGCACTGCTCAAAATTCTTGGAGTACCCTGTTACATCTCTGGAAATTCCAGGCCAGTAGAAGTTCTGCATGATATTTCTCTTTGTATGTTTTATGCCCATATAACCTACAAAGGGAATATCATGGGCTATGGCTAGAAGCGCCAGATGGTAGGCTCTAGGCACTAACAACTGCTGTATTCTCTCAAGTTCTAACCCTCCCTCAGGGGTCCACTCTCTATATAAAGATCTGCAGGGTGGTAGTTCGGTACCCCTGTTGTCTCAAGACAACCTACTATTGGCATTTTGTCTTCCCCACTTACTGGCTCTCACCTTTTTTCCCCACCTTGCCTCCGTCGACATCTGTATGCCACATGGCCCCACTGTTTGCATTCAAAACATTTAACCCTATGTCCTGCACATGTACCTGGACTAGTGGCTTCCCCTGTTACTGGCAGATTCTGCTGGGGCAGTCTGTGCTGCCCACCATGGGTTCCTTTAGACCCATGAGCAGTACTGGGGTCCCTTTCCTGTTCAGGGATGTCCTGCTTGCTAGGTTTAGGTCTCCCTTCCCCAACTCATTTGAAGTAGCACATTGTCTGTCAGCTAACCAGATCCTCATGTCCTCAGGCAAAGTGCTAAGGGCTTGTTCCCCTCAACAAAAGTCTGCCAGCCCTTCAAAAGTGGTGACCTGACATCCACTCACCCACCTACGAAAATAAGTGCTCAGTTCAGCAACATATTCACACACACTTTCATCTGCTTTGCGTCTATGCACACAAAACATTTTCCTATACATTTCATGTGTTAGCTTAAACTATTCTACCAAACAATTCTTAACCATAGTATAATTAAAACAGTCAACGTCAGACATTTTAGACAACACAGTTACAGTTTTACCGTGGAGTAAGGGGGCCAGAAACCGTACCCAGAGCCTTTGGTCAGCATCATACTGTTTACATACCCTCTCAAACATATGAATGAAACTATCAAAATTATTCCCCTCTTTAAACTACATAAGAAATTTACTGACCTTTTCTGCTTTTGGGGTCCAGTTATTCCCTTCTCCATTACCTCCATGACTCTGGCGAAGAGTCAGGATCTCCTTCTCATGCTGCCTCTGCCTCTCTTTTCCTCAGCTTCCAGGCATAGCAGTTTCTCATTCTCCTCAGCCTGCAGGCATCTCAGTCTTTCAGCTGCTTCTATTTCCAAACGCTTCACCTCCAACTCAAGTCTCTTTAGCTCCAGATGGATTTTTATGTCCTCTGCAGAAAGGTTGAGCTGTTCATTCTTTGAGGCTGGTACATCTCCACTGCCAGTTTGATCGTCGTCCTGGTTGCTGTTTTCTGATGCAGCTGTGACCAAGGCTGCAATCAGGTCTGCTTTAGTCAGGATTCCATGTACCAGTCCCCTAGCCTGGCACATCTCAGCCAGCTGACTCCTTGTCATCTTTCCGTACTCCTCTGCTGACATGCTGCCTGCTCTCCCTGACTAACTAAGCTACCAAAAGAAATAAAACAATTGTGATCTGAACTCTGAGTTTTCTCTTTGTGGCTGATTTAGAGGACAAAACACCTTCAGTGATCACTGTACACAAGCTGCAGGAATTCACTCTACCCACACCACTACAAGCCAATTAGTATTTGCCAGCCAATTAATATGTGGTGTGGATATCCCACCACTGCCAAACAATTCATATGTGACGCCCACACACTGGCCCAGCAATCAAGGACCCTCAATCCTCACCACTAACACTAGTGAGGGGCATCTATATAGGGAAAGGATAATAAATACACACACAGTAAAACACAGTTTCCCTTAAGAGCACACAGGGATCACTGTCAGTCTGGAGCTGGTTTCTCCCTTTCTCTTCAGGTCCCCAATAAGACTCCCTGATGGCACAGCTATAGGGTCCAAATTTCGGCCTAGTGGGCAAGCTAAAACCTGCAGCACCCTCTCTGTCCAGCCAGTGCTTAGTGTCGCTGCCCAAGAAGCTGACACACACACACACACACACACACACACACACTTTGAGATAAGAGTTTATACAACCACACAGACACTTCTGGGGAAGGCTGGCACAGGTTTTTCAACTAGGGCCCCTTTTGCCCAGACTATACGGTAGAAATCACTGCCACCCCCCAGCTAATATGTATCAGCTACTCAAAGGCCCTTATGAAAGGGTGTCCAATTATACTGTGCAATAATATTATCCAAATGGTAAGTGCAACCAAACAGTCAAGACTTATTTGGTGTGACTTGGTACAGTATCACTGTATACATGCAATGTACTCTTAGAGCTTAAATTATTTCTACACAAAACAGCCATAGTTGAAAGTTTTAAAAATATTTAGTAATAAATAAAAAAATATATATGACGATACTTTTTACTACACAGTGCTAGTCAAGAGTTCAGAGATCACAGAGAAAGACTTAAAATAATACAGTAGAAAAGTTCTGACATCACAGAAAAACAAACTCCTCTAATCTTCCTATTTCCTAGCTATAGCCAAGAAAAAACACAGTTCTAAAATCCTACTTACATATAGACACAGGCAGAGTAGTGAGTTGGATGTTCTCAAGACACATGCCAGATGTTCTCATTCTTTTTGTTCTTAAATTGATAACACAGTACCTGTGATTCATTTCAGATTACATCATTTCTTTTGGTTCCCAGGCTAACAGACTCTCAGATGTTAATAGCCCTTTTTGTACATGCAAATTCTAGCCATTAAGTCTGACCTCAGAACAATATCCAGAATGCCTTTATCTAGACATCGCAGCTCCGAGCTTTGACATCAAAGAATTGACTTAGCTTTGTTACAGCAGAGTGCACTGTTGTTACATTTTTGCAGTTCCACATTTAACACCATTTTTCCCATTTAAGAGAACAAGCCTGTGATTTATATTAATATTTATAAATGACAGAATAGTCTACAAAGGTGTGTCTGGCTAGGCTGGCAGCCTTCACATATCTTCAGAGTTACAGCGATACCCTGATTAGTATATGGGCTATGGAGTTCTGTATCTTCTGCAAACTAACAAGTCCCATGTCAGGAAGCCCCATGTATAGGGCATTACAATAGTCCAACCAGGAGAAGATAAGTGCATGCACCATAGTAAGGAAATCAAAAATTGGAATAAGGTGCCTGATAAGATCTGAAATGATCTGAAATCCTGTCAGTTTCACATCATTAATTACCCATAGCTCATGCATCTTGGACTCAAAATGCAGCTTGTCTCCATTTGCAGAAAATGTCTAGAGAGAAAACAGACAAAGCAGTCTCTCTAAAACTTGCAAAAACAGGTGTTGCCACCAACTTAGTCCTGTTATATTTAAACCAAATTGATGACCATCCAGTCATAGATACATTCCAAGTTCCTTGCAAGGTGATGCAGAATAGACATGGTTTCCTGAGACAACCAGATATACAGCTGACTGACATCAGCATAGCAGCAGTATTCTAGTCTTTTCAGACAAACGTGTGCCAGAGCCAAGATGTATACATTGAACAGGAGACTATCTAAAACAGGGGCTTGCAGTATCCCCACAATCCACAGAATATGAGGAAGATGAAATCTCCTCGTATACCACTCTCCAAATGTGTCTAGTGAAGTGAGACACAAACCAGCTCCAGGACGAAGTGAAAATGCTGCTGTAATCTTCGAGTTAGTCAAGCAAAATAGAATGATTGAGATTTTAGCTGTCATGAACTGCAAACGAGATCATGAAGGTCCACGATAGAATATTGACATGGATCCCTCACAGCTAGGAGATCTTTAAATACTCCAGTGAGTGCCTCTAAAACTGGACTGGAAAGGGTCATTGATATGACTGCCTTGGTCATTGATGTGATTCTCTCAAATAAAGATTCCATGTAAGTGTGCACTGCTTTTTCAAGCTTGAGATTGGCCACTAATTGTCCAGATGTGTAAATCTCTGGACTAGCCTTTTAAAAGATGGAAATAACCAGGGCCTGCGTTAGTTGTGAAGGAAATATGCACATATGGCCTTTAGTTAGGTGACCAGACCACGTGTAGTTTCTTGTACTGAAAATTTTAGAGATAAGTTCCTCTTGGTCAGACGTGGCAAACTCATACAGCCAAAAGACAGGCTCAGTTCCTAGGGACAAATCAATTCTCATTTTAACAGTTGGATTTACAGTTGTTTGTGACAAATCACAGTGCCCAGTTTGGCAGTTTGTGAGACTGATGCTTTGTTGAGGCAAGCTTGTCAGCAAGGAATGGGACTGCTGAACCCCTTTCTTCAGAGGACTGCACATTTGTTCTGTCACTTGGTACAGACAGCTGGCCAGTTTGCCAGAGCAGAGATCAGATACTCAGATGTCCTGCAAGTTATTTCTGCCTGATAAACCAAATGAGAGTTCAGTAGTAAAGCAGACCAGATTGACACCACATGTGCTGCCACCTTCATCCTGACCTCCTGGAGCTCAAAATTAAACTGTTGGTTAGGACTTGCATATCTTGGGGCCCACCTTGTCTAGTACAGGTGTGTTAGCTGGAATATAAGCCTCAACAAACCCATCAAGACTGGTAGCCATAACTCTCAACTATTCCTATTTTGGGGGTGTATACATTCAGGCTTGATTTACCTCTTCACATGATATACCAATTTTTCAGGTTTTATTTGACCCCCCCCCCCCCCAAAAAAAAAAAGACTACATGTCTTAAATGCTGGTGGCACCAATCATTTATTGAAAGAGGACCCAAATGATACTTGTGCCCTTTCCTGAAACAAAAATAATTGCGTTTGTGAAGTACATTTTTGCAGTAGCATTCATGAAGGTTACAGATTTTACACTGAGTCTTTGATCGTGTCTGTATCTTCATGTGATTGTTGTCACTCAATTTTTAAGTAGCATCCTGCAATCTTACTATCAGTAGGTAAAGTTATGTGCTCTTCAGTATTCAAATTTGATGCTGATAAAATTGGGTTTGATGGTTTGGCATTAGGGGTTGGCATAATGGTTGATGTATTTGCCTCATAGACGCAAGGTACAGGGTTTAATTCTCGCCTTTGAAGGGAAATGTTCTGCAAGGGCAGGCAGCCTAGTACATTTCTATGAACCTGTTAGCTGACTGGATATTTGGCCTGTTGTACCCACTTTTTAGAGCCTTTGTTTCTAGTTTTAAAGTCAGGCTGGGAGGTATGCTGGTAGCACTACAGCCATGAAGAAGATAGTCAAGCAGAAGAGTAGAAAGAGCTCATGCGTTGTTGAAACTATAATGTCATGGCCAACATCTGGTGGCTCTGGGGACTTCCAAGATGGCTGCACACTGATCAGCAGCTTAACTTCAGCACTCTGTGTGGAAATAGAAATTGATAAACTGCAGCCAGAGATATTGTCAGCTTGAGTAAAATGAAGTTACTGGCTAGTAATTGCACTGCATGGATGCCTGCAAAGAAGAAACTAAGTGAGCCTGAAAGAAAATCTACTAGAAAATTTGAAGAGAACATACTGACTGGGAAAAATCCTGCATCTATTCAACAAAACACAGCTCAAGCTACAGCTTTGGTGAAAGACATGGCTTCCAGTAATCTAGAGTTAGATATAAATAAATGTGCTCAGAGCTGATTAAAATAAATGAAACCGTGAGGGAATATATTAGCTCAAATAACAAAAGACTGAAGAAAATGGAAGAAGCTTTAAACAGCTTTTCAGATGAGTTGGTAAAACTGAAAAAAAAAATCAGAGAATGAAATCAAGAAAAGTTTAACCAATTATGAGACTGCTCAAAAATAGATGATGTTATGTTGTCCAAATCTCACCTCCATTCTTGCTGGTTGGGTTTGGAGTTGATCCTCAGCTCCGACTCAGTCTACTATAGCTCAAGAGCTTTTTACTGGCTCAAGGTTAGCCCCTATCCCAAAATGCCTAGTGGTAGTTACCCAGATCTCGTTTGCCGCTTGCAGTGTCGATATTGCTCATACTGGCTCAGGCTAAGTCTTTTCTTCTTGTTTTTCCAATAATTTTTTGGGTTCAGATAGCTATTTTCTGTTAGTTTAGTGTTAGTGTGTTTCATCTTAGGCTAGCGCTTTTCTGACCTTTCTGCTGCTGCCTTTGTTGTTGTGGCCGTTTTCCTTTAGGCCTAACTTGTTCCCTTGAACCCGTTTAAATTAGAGGGTTCCCTTTCTTTCAGCCCCGTCTTAGTTGAAGGGACCTTTGTCTTCTTTTTTCCCTTCCTCTTTCCTTATAGGCACAGCTGTTTAAGTTAGAGGCTCTCCTGGGTTAGGGGAGTTGCCATTTAACTTGGAGGTTCTTCCCCTTCCCTCCTTTCTATTTTCCTGTTTAAAAAATAAAGTTAAAGGTTTATTTTAGTGTTGTTGTTGTTGTTGCTGTTGTTGGTGGTTGTCTTTGGTACTGTTGTGGTTACTGCTAGCATGTCCAAAGATCATAAAGAGTCAAAACCTTCGGGTTTTAAAAAGTGCGACTCGTGCTGCCAGAAGATGTCCCTTATGGACGGTCACACGAGCTGTGTCTGTTGCTTAGGGGCTGTTCACCTGCAGGACTCGTGTTCTATATGGCATGCTTTTAGTTCTTAGGTCCTGCAGGAGAGAAAAATTAAGTTGCTTTTGCTAGGCTTATTAAAGAGCCCCTTTGGTGATGCTACTGAGGGTTCTCAGCCAGTAAAAAAACAGGAAAAGTCCCCTAAGCCATCATCTTCATCGGCTCCAACTTTGGAGTCATCTAAATCTAAGGACAAACCTGCGAGTTTGTCGGATCCCAGTGTCTGTAACGACAAAGGTCTTTCTGTGGTGGCTCCATCAGTGGTTTCAGAGCCGTTCAGGACTCACGGGAACCAGGTCTCCCTCTCTGGAACTGCTGCGGTCTGTTCCACAGTCCCCGCTGTTGCAGTCTGTGGCAGGCTGTCATTGGTCTTCCTCTCATTCCTCTCGATCGTCCAGGAGTCTTCGGATCATGATGTGGAGAGGGTGGTGAAGAGGCTTCTCAAGGCACAGGCATTAGCTAAATTATTATCGAGCCCAGCCCACAAGGAATTGGCACTGACAGTCCAACCCACACTGTTATCGATTCCTCCTCTGACTCCTTTGAGTTTGGAGCCGGAGTGCTTGGAAGTTGTCATAGTGGAACGGTCGGCTCCAATTACCACTGGTTTATTGGTTCCGACTACAGCTCCGATCTCTTTGTTGTCTCAGTCTATCGAGGGATCTGGGGGCCAATGCTCTTTCGTCGACTCCAAGAGGGGGTAATATTAGACCATTGTCCGTCCCTGCTCTCCCCCTCAGGGCTTCGGCACAGGTGAGCTCAGCTCCTACATCGGCCTCGGAGCCATCGCCCTTAGTTCGGAGGAGATCTCTGGGCTCTTTGGAGCCGGGGACTCTCTTGGGCCGGGACTGCATTGCCTTTGAGGTGATGAGGAGCATGCTGTCCTCCGAGACCGCTCCACCCTCGGCTCCATTGGCTCCTACTTTTGGTGCCTGAGTTTGACTCCGATCCTCTTCCTCCCCCTCCCCCCAAATGTAGGGAACCCATGCTCCAGGATGCCCCATTAGATGACCACACCTCTTCCGAAACCTCCCCGAGCACCGCTCGGAGGAGGTCCCTCAGAAGAGAAAATGCAAGAGGAAGCATTTGGACTCCCTTGAGTCTCTCACTTCAGACACAGACTTGGAGGACTCAGAAGGGTCCCCACTGTCCCTCCTGAGGATGTCTCTCTTTCAGACATCCTGGAAATCCTTAGACAGAGAGGTGGCTGGAAATCCCTTGCCCCTTCTGAGGATGAGTCTGTGTACCTGGATGCATTTGGTTCCCGACCCTCCACCTCTTGGGTATTGCCACCTTTCGACCCTCTGCTGGCCTTAGTAAGGCAGAAGCCATGGAGCTCCCCACAGACTCTGGAACCAGTTCTGAGGAGGCCCAATAAATTCATAACTGCTCCAGAGGATAGGTCTTTTCTATCTAAGGGTGTGCCTTTTGATGCGCCAGCCACCAAGAAAGAATTAGCAGAGACGACTTCTGTCCATCCGCCGAACAAAGAGTCTCGTACAGTGGACAGGTATGGAAAGTGTATCTTTGCTTCAGCGGTCTTTACTCTCAGGTCGCTGAATTATTTGTCCCACTTTACATGCGTTCAAAGGGATCTCCTAAAGGAACTAGGAGATACCCTACAGGATCCTACAGCTAAAGGAGTTGCCAGCAAGGCAGCTTCACAGCTTGCGACCTTGAGATCTATAGTTAACTCTTCCATGCGGCTGTTCTCTTATGTAGCAGATGGAGCAAGTAGGGCAGCAGGCACAGGAGTTGCTTTGCGTAGACACTCCTTGATGCGCCTTTGTCAATTTGCGGTGCCCTAGCATAGACTAGATCCAGGCCTGCTGAATCTAGCTTTGTTTATATGCTTGTTGTTTGTTTGCTTGTTATTTCCCTGGAACGCTAATTCCACCTAATACGCGGCTTCTCAGCGCTTCTGTGGATCACTAGTGATATCTGCATTGCTTACTGTACTTATTTCCTTGTTTCACTTGAAAGAAAGTTACTGTTTGTCGTTTTTGCATTTAGTTACTTGTAACACATTGCACTCAAGTTACCTGGCACTTGCTCACTAAAGCAATTATATAAGTCAGCACTAAAAATTAAAAGCACTACACCCTCACTCCCCACTGGCCCTTGTTTTCAATTCTTAGGGAATTCCCAATATTATTCTAGCATGTCCAAAGGTCAGTTGTCAATCTCCTCTCCGGTCCAGCTGGTGAATCTGGGAATCTTGAGGCAATGTTATAACTGCCTCATGTACACAGACAACCCTCTCCTCCTCCCACATAACACAAATATTTGCGAGAGATGCAGCTATTTAGCCAAACTGGAGGCTGAGCTCTCTCAACTCAGGACTGGCAAGACCAGACAGGAGGAGAAGGCAACTACACACACCACAAAACCAGCCTCACATAATGCTACCACACCACTGAATCAAACACATAAACACACAAAGACATACTCGGAGGCTCTGAGTAAAAATTTACCTAAACAGCAGAGGCCTCCAAAGCAGACACCCAAACAACTGCTACCTCAAGACACCCCACAAGCAACACATAAACCACAAAATCAGTGTGCAAAACAGTCACAGCCCTTAAGGCCAAATACAACACCAAACATACTTGTCATAGGTGACTCCATAGTCAGACACACTGACGTCCCACTCACCAAGCAGAACAAGGAGAGGGTCACAATAAGCTGCCTATCGGGCGCTAGAATCCGCCACATAACACAAGCACTTGGGTCACTCCACGGCAAGTACAAATATGACAGTCATTGTCCATGCTGGTGTGAACGACCTGAGACGTACCTCCCTGGACTACATGAAAAGAGACATAGAGGAGCTCTCTGATTATGTAGCCCAGGCAGGTATGACCCTGACCCTGAGCAGTATCCTTCCTTCACCAAGAATGATGCCACAATATAGAGACAAGATGATCAGCTTTAACAATTGGCTTAATGTCTGGTGTCATTCAAAGGGGATCCAGTGTCCGTCTGCCTGGGATGACATGCTTGACAAGCCACGCTGCTTCGCAAGGGACAGCTTGCACCTGTCACCCCTGGGATTCCGGATATTGGCTAAGGCTCTTGCCACCCCCATAGTGCCTTTTTAGGCAAGGCTCAAATTCTAAACCTACCACCCTAGAAAACAAAAATGGGAAGAAACTGGGGGTAATGCTGCTCAATGCCAGAAGTCTAAATCTCAAAATGCACGCACTTGAGGCCCTTCTCAGTATGGAGAACATCGATGTCTGTGCTGTAACTGAAACCTGGTTCAAGGCTTCTGAGAGCACCCCGGCACTATTAGGTTTTACCTCATATCATGCGTTCCGGCCCCAAAACCCGGACCACACCACAAAAGGAGGGGGTGTATCCATATTCATAAAGGATACCCACAGCTCCAGGTTGGTGGCAATGCACGAAGCTTCGGAAACCATCCAGGTGCAACTAACCATAGGCAAAACTGCTCTACAAATTGTAGCATGCTACAGGCCACCCTCTCAAACTCAGAAACCCCACACAGCCTTCCTGAAGACACTGGAGGGTATAAATGTATCTCCAAACACCATCATATTGGATGACTTCAACTACCCGAATATAGACTGGGAACATTACTCAAGCCCTAACTTTCTAGCCCAACGGTTCCTGGAGTTCATAAATTCATATGCCATGGAACAGCTAGTCACTGTTCCCACGAGAGGAGAAAATATACTAGATCTCATTATCACAAACATGGGGACAAAATGCTCCACAGCGGAAGTATATCCCTCATTGGTGAGATCTGATCATAAACTAATCGCACTGGAAATCCACATCCCGCCCCCACCCCAAACAAAAAAGACCACAGTGAAGAACTTCTCTAAAGCAAACTTCACACTACTCAAGACTGGTGTGGTATCCTTCAAGGCCCCTGAGCCAGTGGAAACCACAATCCAAGCTGCGGAAGCCCTTACAAATGCCTTCTATGAACACCTCCAGGACTGCATGGATCAGGCAATCCCAAATAAAACCAAGACTCTTTCCACAAAGGGCAAACGTCCAGTCTGGTGGACCCCAGCCATTAACAAACTTTACAATAAGAGGAGAAAGCTATTACATGATAGAACAAAATCCATAAAAGGGAAGTCACCCCTGATCATTATTATTAAAAAAATACGAGCACTCATAAAATCAACTAAGGCCAATTTTGAGAGAAAAATTGCTATGGAGTCAAAGGACAATCATAAGGCCTTTTTCAGCTATGTTAGGAACCTGGGTGGAAACTCCCAGATATGCTCAGAATTAGTCCAAAATGATACAAAAATCACTGAACCCACAGACATTGCCAACATACTGGCAGACAGGTTCAGTGCAAACTTCACCCCTCTCCCCTAAAGGAGAGATAACTATCCCAGTGGAGTGTAGCCTCCCAGACATCTCAAATGCGCAGGTGAAAGCTGCTCTCTCTAAAGCTAAAAACACAGCATCAATGGGACCGGATGGTGTCCCCGGCTGTGTGCTACACGAGCTAAATGAGGAATTAAACCCGCACATAAGGCAGCTGTTTAATCTCAGCCTTTACCACAGGATACGTGCCCAAGGAGTGGCGTACGGCAACTGTGGTCCCATTCCACAAAGGCGGTGCCTCTACGGACCCTGGTAATTACCGCCCCATAAGCTTAACAAGTCTAGTCTGCAAAGCTATGGAGAGGATCATAATGGAGCTCATAAACAAAGATATAGGGGACTTGCAGACATTGGACCCGACCCAGTTTGGCTTCGTCAAGGGCAGATCATGCCTTTTGAACTTGGTTGACTTCTTCGAAACAGTCACCAAGGCCATTGATGAGGGAAAGGCAGTCCATACAGCCTACCTTGACCTTGCAAAGGCTTTCGACACAATACCCCACTCGGGTATTGTAGAAAAACTTACCAGCTTAAATGTAAACCCATATGTCACAAGATGGGTTGCAAACTGGCTTAAGGACAGAACCCACAGGGTTAGAGTTGCTGGCGCTATGTCAGACTCCAAGCCGGTCACAAGTGGTGTCCCACAGGGCTCGGTCCTTGGACCCCTATTGTTCGGCATCTACTTCTCAGAAGTACAGGCCAACATGGGAGGACTTTGGCTGACAAAGTTTGCAGACGACTGCAAACTGGGCGCCACAGTGGAAAGTGCATCGGACACGGATATTCTTCAGAAGGGACTCACGGAAACAGATAGCTGGTGCCAGAGCCATGGCCTGAAGTTAAACGCCAAAAAATGTATAGTCATACCCTTCTGGAAAAACAAGGTAACCCCAAGCTACCATATAGGTGGCAATCCACTGAGCACAGAAGAGGTTATCAGGGACCTGGGGACCCAGGTTGATAGTGGCCTTTCTTTTGACACTCACGTTGCTAAAGTGGTTAGAAAGACCTTCTACATTGCCCACCTGATCATGAAGGGATTCACATCCAGATCTAGTGAGGTCATTGTTCCCCTGTACTCTTCACTTATCAGACCAATGATCGAGTACAATGCCCCATTCGGGATGTATCTCACCCAACATCTGCAGCAATTGGAGAGACCCCAAAAGTTCCTCACCAAAAGGATAAAGGGACTCCAAAATCTGTCATATGCTGCCAGATTGAAGAAACTCCAGCTCTATTCAGTCACATACCATCTGCTCAGAGGTGACATGTGCCTGACACACAAGGCCATGTCCAACCCGGAATTAATGGACATGCTCCACCTCAAAAAATCCAAATCCACCAAAACCACTAGAGCAAGCGACTTAAACCTTAGCACAGATATAAATAGGACGTGCTGGAGGGATAGATTTATCACTCAGAGACTCCCTATGCTGTGGAATAAAATCCCGGTCCATGTGAGACAGAGCACCTCGCTGGCTCTGTTCAAGAGAAATCTTGACCTGTGGATGGGAGATCGTAGGTTTACCCCGGGAATCATCTCTGTGTCACTGCTGGACAGGGGCACAACAAACTAATGGGCACAGTATTTTTTCATATAAGGGGTGGCGTAAGCCACAAAACTTTGGGCTAGGCTTATAAATGCCTTAGGGCAGATAGCCTAGTATAAACCTATGAACCTTCAAGTCCTCCTTTACCAACACCCCATTTGATGGCTCATCTCTTTTCGGGCCTTAGGTAAAAGAGACTCTTACCAGGTGTGAACTGGATGGCAAAACTCTCTCTGCCGTGGGAGTACGTTTTTCCGCTCCCTCTAGACCTTACCCTAAGGGTCAGAAGAGCGGGAAGATGTGGTTCAGAAACTCCCAGGGAGTTTCACCTGACACGTGGAGATTTTTCCCCAGGGCAGAGGGGGAAATAGTAACGGGAGACGCTGATCCCACGGCAGGGGGGGAGTGTGCAGAATCAGGCCAACAGAGATACCTTCTCTGGCAGGCCTTTCCAGCATTCCTGAAAGGAGCCCCGACTATCTGCCTCTGGAGGGAGTTGGGGGCAGATTATCTCCGTACCCAAAAGCCTGGCAAACAATCATGAAAGATACATGGGTACTGTTGATAATATCCAGGGGTTACAAAATTCCTTTCTCCCAACCACCCCCTACAACAAATCAGCACTCAATCCCAGATGTTCCACCCAGTCTTCGGGATCAAGCAAGCCTAGAAGTTCAAAGGTTGCTAGAAAAAAGAGCCATCCAAGAAGTCCCCGCAGACCAAATCGAATCCGGCACTTATTCAAGGTTACTTCTGAAAAAGACAGGGGACTGGAGGCCTATTTTGGATCTCAGCAAACTCAATAAATCAGTCAAGAAAACAAAGTTCCAGATGGTAACACTGCACTCCATTCTTCCCTTTTTGGGTCAGGACAACTGGATGTGCTCCATTGACCTCTAGGATGCATAATACCATATAAAAAATGGACAGGTGGTCCAGGAGGTAGTTACGCTTATGGCTGGGAGCCAATCATTACCACTTCTGAGCTCTGCCCTTTGGTCTCACCACAGCCCCCAGGGTTTTCACCAAATGTATGGCAGAAGTCACAGCTCATCTGAGGCATCTAGGATTCCAGGTGTTTCCACATCTAGACAACTGGCTCTTCACTGCCACCACCAGGCATCAAATGATCGAGGCACAGGACTCCACTGTTTCACACCTGTACGCAGCTAGGCATCACCATAAGCTACGAAAAGTCTGCCTTGTTGCCTTGTCAGTATATTATATTTATAGGGTAGATTTAGACCAAGGGCCATGATAGCAATGCTGCCTCACGAAAAAGTGTTAACCATTCAACGTCACGTTTTATTCCTCTTGAAAAGAAAGAGAATCCAGGCAAAATTCATCCTCAAGGTCTTGGATTTGATGGCTGCAGCGATTACCTTGGTCCCTATGATGTGCTTCCACATGAGAATTCTGCAGTGGCTCCTGTTGGCTCAGTGGTCATTCCAAGATTTAGCAATGTCACATCAGATTTGGATCACGAAGTCATGCAAGAAGAATTTAGCATGGTGGCTTCATTTCCCTCTGGTATCAATGGGCAGACTGTTTCTAAACCCCCAACCCATAGCCACAGTGACCATGGACGCTTCCCAGATAGGGTGGGGGGGGGCATTATCTGGGACAGACTGTTCAAGGGACTTCCCAAGAACAGAAGTACCACTTGCACATCAATGTCCTTGAGATGAGAGCAATGCTTCTGGCGTTGGAAGCACTTCAAGACTCTCTATGGAGACTCTAGCAATTCAGACAAACAATATGTTGGTAGTATCAACAAACAGGGCAGAACCAGGTCTTATTCCTTATGCTGAGAGGCTGTACGAGTTTGGCAATGGGTGATGTCTTCCCAACGCTTTCTGGTCGCAACTCGCATTCTGGGGAAATCCATGTGATAGCGAACAAGCTCAGCAGGGCAATTCTGATGCCTCATGAGTGGTCCCTGAAACAGGAAGTTGCAGAGCTGATCTTTCACAAATGGGGCCAGCCATGCTGCGATCTTTTCGCCACTCCCATCAGCAACAAATGCAGCAGCTACTTTGCCCTAGTCCCACCACCGGGGCAGTCACACAGGGATGCACTCGTTCACGATTGGCCCTCGGGACTGCTTTATGCCTTCCCACCATTCCCCCCGATCCACAAGGTTCTTCAGAAAACACAGTCATTGGGTTGCAAGCTAATCCTCATTGCCCTTACTGGCTTCGACAGATTTGGTTCCCATTCCTCTGGCCTCATCTGCAAGGGGAGCCTTGGATACTGGACCCAGTTCCAGATCTCCTAACACATCAGTCGGGTGCCCTCCACCTTTCCGTCCATACTTTCAAGCTGACGGCTTGGTTTCTCCACTTCGGTCTTAGCCAGGCTCCCAGATGTTTCCCCGGCAGTTCAACACATTTTGATTTCATCCCATAAACCCAGTACAAGAAAACTTTAAGCTAGTAAATGGAAGAGGTTTTCTTGTTGGGCAAAAAAGAACATTGATCCTTTTACGGCCCCCATTTCTAAGATTCTGGATTTCCTTGCTGAAACATTTGAACGAGGAGCAGTGGCAGTTACTATCAGAATTCATCTAGCTGCTATTTCTAATTTTCATGTAGGAGAAATGGGATCTAACATCGTGTCCCACAGGCTATGTAAGCATTCCTAAGATGTACTACCCTTTTAAGACCTCCAATAAGAGAACCTTTCCATCCCCCGGGAGTTAAATTTAGTTTGAGAGACTCACCCCCCCCCCCTTTTGAGCCAGCTGATTCTTGTCCATCGAAGTTTTTGACATGGAAGACATTTTTCTTAACCACCATTACTTCAGCTCGGAGGGTTTCAGAGTTACAGGCCTTCTGTTCATCCCCCTTACTTAATTTTCCACAAAGAGTTTCTCTCTAAACCAGTCCCTCCTCCTTACCCAAGGTGTGTTCAGAGCACAATTTAAATCAACCCATAGAGTTTCCTGTATATTTCCCCAATTATGGCAACAAGGCAGAGTATAAGCTCCCTCAATTGGACGTTCATAGACAGTTATGTTTTTATTTACACAGGACTAAGGATTTCAGAAAATCTGACCAATTGTTTATATCCTTTGCAGACAACAAGAAAGGTTGTCCAGTCTAAGTGACCTTATCAAAGTGGCTTTCAGACACTATCATCCATGTCTACTCTTTGCGGAACAAAGAACTTCCAGTGAAAATTCAAGGACACTCAACTAGGGCCTTGGCTACTTCTGTTGCTTTTCAGGTCGAACTGCCTTTAGATTCAATCTGTGCGGCAGCTACATGGGCTAATCTTCATAACTTTATCTCTCATTACAAAGTAGATGTGGTCTCCCAGAACAGTGCATCCTTTGGTTTCACAATCCCGAAGGGTGTTTTCCAGTGAGCCACCCAAGATGCAGCTGCTGGGGACGCTGTCCCAACCAGCAAGAATGGAAGCTAGATGTAGACAACATAACATAAAGAAGTTATGTACTCGCCATAACGTTCCATGTTTGTTGTCTTTCATCTCACCTTCCTTCTTGCATCCCACTCTCCTTCCCCCTCCTGGAGGGTTGAGAGTAGTTTTTTTCCCTTTTGTTTGGCTACACTGGCGGAGTTCCTTTTTGCTTACCAGTTGGTTAAACCTAGTCTTTCCTTCCTTTCTTTTTGCTGATGATTACACACACATATGCAGGTCTCTTTCTCATAAGTAAGTTCAGTAAAATTTGGACCTGTTTAGTCTGGTGGGTTATCAAAAACGAGATCTGGGTAACTACCACTAGGCATGCTGGGATAGGGGCCAGCCTTGAGCCAGTAAAAAGCTCTCAAGCTATAATATAAGGCAGAGTTGGAGCCAAGGATTGGCTCCGAACCCAACCAGCAAGCAAACATGGAACTTAGGGTGAGTACATAACTTCTTTTTTCTAAAACTGGCATAATTAGAGAACAGAGCACATAGGGATAATCTGATATTTTCTTCTGTACCAAATTTATGAAGGCACAAATAAGCAACGTGACTGTTAATTGAAAGGGCACACTGTGTGCATGTTCAGTATATGGCCATGAGAATGCAGCCAAGTCCTTTATGAGTAAAGATGCAAACCTACCGGCAGAAACAGCTAATCCTGACAAAACTGCTGCAAAAGGGCAAAGCTTTAAAAGTTTCCCTTTGGGAAAAACACTGTACCCATGAACTACCATATAGGTGGTAGCATACTAAACCCTGAAAGTGTGATGAGACCTTGGGACACAGGTGGACAATAGTCTTTCCTTTGACAATCACATTGCCACAGTAGTCAGGAAATCCATCTACGTGGCACACCTCATCACAAAGGGGTTCACCTCCAGAAAAAGAGGTCATTGTTCCTCTCTACTCATCCCTCATCAGACCTATTAATAGAGTACAATGCCCTGTTTGGCGTGTACCTCACAAGACATCTGCAACAACTAGAAAGGCTACAGAAATACCTCACTAAGAGGAATACCGGCCTCAAACAGATGCCATGCACAGACTGTCTCAAAAAACTCCAGCTCTACTCCGTCGCTTATCGCCTACTCAGAGGCAACCTCTGCCTAACATGCAAAGCCATGTCAAACCCAGATCTGTTGGACATGCTACACTTAAAGAAACCCCAATCCCTCTGAGCCACACGCTCCAGGGAACTAAACCTTGCCACCACAATAAACGGAACATGCTGGAGGGATAAATTCTTTTCCCAGAGACTTCACATGCTCTGGAACAGATTTACCCATTCATGTCAAGCAAAGATCCTCATTAGCCCTCTGTAAGAAAAATCTTGACAGTTGGATGGGAAATAGGACATTCACCCCAGGAATCACTTCTGTGGCTCTGCTCGATAGGGGCGCAGGAAAATAACTTTTTTGGGTGGCGAAAGCCAGGGAACTTTTTTGGCTAGGCTTATATAGGCCCTAGGGCTGATAGCCTAGTACCTACCTATGAACGTATAAGTTGGAGACTGTAGAATGTTTATGGAAATTGATTTTTCATTGTACACCAGGCAGAAGAAACATTTATTTTAGTAATCAAGGAATGTCGAGAGGCAGGTGTGAGATTCAAACTGGTTATCCAGCTGTCTTCTAAATATTTTTCCTATAGGATCAGATATTTTTTTTTGATGCAGAACAGGCTAAAAAGGAAATGCAAAAGTTTATCCAATGAAAAATGACTCATCAAACAGAAAGGGATTCTGTTTCTCATTCTTCTGATGGCAAAGCACACTGAGACACTTTGTGAAACCTTTTTCACTATTCCAAAGGAAAATGTTCACGAGTTAGAGAAAAGTACAGGAGTTGACCAGATGAATCAGGAATACTTTGGAATTAAACTGGAATCTAGAGTTGGGATAGGGAGATGAACATGAAGAACAGCAATATGGTAATTAATGAATAAATATGAGACTGCAAAGCATCAATTGCATTGTGAAATACAGCTGTATAAGAATAAGTGAAAGAGTGGACTTTTGTTGACTTTGTTAAACTTGTGAGGGAACTGCAAGACATTTGCCTCACTTCATGTTATTGTTTGGAAGGACTCAGAGGGGACAGGAGGAGGAAGGAAAAAGGTAAGTAAAATAATTTATTAATGGTATTTTATTAAACCTTTTACAATATAAATTGCATATTTTATAGTACATTATTTTAGTGCTTATATGAAATAGTACAGTAAACAAATGTTTTCTCTTTTTTGCCTACAGTACAAAATGAGAAGAAAAGCTAGACAAAAGCATGTTTAAGTTAATAGACTATAATCTTGGGCTGTTAAGGTGGGAGACTGGGTGTAAAAGTACATAGATCATAATATATGTAGAACTGATACGTTTTCTCTTAACTTTTGTAGAGGTGAAATTCTGGATTAAGACCATTGGCTTAATCCAGTAATGAATTTTATGTGGAAACAAGTAAATATGAGAACACTGAATGTGACGAAAAGTTTACCTTTAGCAATAAATGTTTCAACTTGTCTTTCAGGCTGCAACAGTGCAGTATATGGAGTCAAGGTGATAATAGGGCAATAAAAGAACACTGTTTTTTCAAGGCTAAAAGTTATGATTTAAAGTACACAAGTAGCTTTCACATCTGGGAAGGGGGGATAAAGATAAAAAAACAACAGACGCCAATTAGTGCAAGTAGAAGCAAGACAATGATGTGTCTTAGCGTGGATAACCTCAATTTCAGGTTAACTAGGGCCTGTGTTAGCAGCTGAATATTTGGCACAAATGTTCTTATTAGGATGGTTAAACTGTATTATTTTGAAGATGTACATACATGTTTGCATTAAGTTAATAGGTTCTGGGAATGTGTTTGTATTTTTTGTTTGCCTTTTTTTATTAAAACAAAAAGTCTTGTAAAATGTGACACAGGTTCCAGTGTTGATGATAAAGCTGGAAATAGACATTTAAGAAAGCTGGCATATATAATTGGTGGGTATAAAGACTTTTTATCATAATGGAGATAGTTTCCATATTATCTTGGAATATGAATGATCTCACGGGTATAGACAAAAAGAAAATAATTGTATTAAGAAATGCAGCATACAAATAGTAATGCTACCGGAAACAGATTTGGAAAGAAGTGAGCCTGTGAATTTGATAAAGAAAGAATTTCAGGATAGATATTCTGCAGAATATCGTGGACAAAGGGAAATAGGAGCATTTATATTAATTGCTAGAAGAGCTCCAGTAGTAATTGAAGAACAAAAAATATAATAATGGCAGATTTGTAGTAGTAAGGGGCTTCTGGCAAGGGATAAGGATTTGCACTGTCATGTATTTGTATTCTACCTAAAACTGCTATTTTGGAACTGGAAAAAGTTTGGGGAGAAATTATCAGCTTTTAGCAGGGGGCATTACTTATAGGCAAGGTCTGGAATTTGATTTGAAACAAAGAGGATGTATCTGGTAAACCTAGAAGGGAAAATATAACAAAAGAGGGTAGATTTCTGAAGAAATATGTGAAAACAATTGATATGAAGGATGTGAATTCAGCAGAGATAATTTATATATTATTCCCCAAGGTACAATAACTGGGCTAGACTTTACAGAAGTTATTTTTCACAGGGACATTTCCATTTAATGGGGAACTATGATACACACTCAATAACTTATTTCATATCATGCATCAATAGTTAATAAAATAAAAATGTAGGGTAATGAAGTGAAAATGATACATGAAAACATGGCGTTTTCCCACCTACTAGATAAAAGGACTTGAATTTAAAGAATGGGCAGTGGAAATTATCCTGGCGTCATTATGGAAGAAAGAAAGTACTCCAGAAGTTATGGCTAATGAGTGGGGTAAAATGAAAGTGGATCTTAAAAATGGTGTAGAGGTAAAAGATAGAGATCTGGTGAAGAAGTAATTATTTAGAGGGGCTGACAAAGGTTAAAAAAGTTAAAGTATTACAAAATAAGGGGAATCTCACAGAACAAGAGGAGGCACAGTTGCAGAGTGCTAAAGAGAAAGAGGGAGTACCTGTACAATTTGTTTAAGTTTAGAAAGTATGCTGTCGAGCAGATGTTTTTGATAGTAATTCCAGAGTACAAAAGCTTTTGGCACAATGACATAGGCAAGAGAAAGTAGAAAGAGTTATTGCCATTGCCAAACTAGCCTATAACAAGAAAAATAACCGGAGATCCTGTAGGGATATTAGAGATATTTTGTAAATTTTATGAAAATTTGTATAAAGCAAAAACATGTAGCAATCAAGAAAAAGCAAAAAATAGAAATATTTATGGAAGACTTAAATATGCCAAGGTTAGTGGTAGATAAGTCACCGCAACTACAGTTTAGGGTGCAAGGAGATGAGATAAAAATGGTGATGTATAACCAGCTTAAAGGAAAGTCTGCAGGAATAAGTGGTATTCTGGTGGAAGTCTGGAAGTTGAGGGAAGAAAGTGATAAAGATCTAGATGGTTTTGTTTAACAGTATATCCAATGTTCTCTCCCTTTATTCCATCTCACTATAGGGATCTGATCCACTGATCCGGTTTGGCCAGAGTTTGGTGGTGTTTACATTTATTTTTAGTCTTTCCCGTTCTTGACAGTTATTTTTGGCAGGCTCCTTTTGTCAGTTATGGCAAACGAACTGTTTTCTGGCTTTAAATGCCGAACTTCTTGTGGGCATAAAATCCCCCAACAGGATGCTCACAAGGAGTGTGTGTACTGCCTGGGTGCCGATCATTTAAAAGCAGAAAGTTTTGTCTGTGTTGCATTTAATCCTTGGGCCCTTGCAGACAAATGGAATAAACATATTGTCAGGGGGCCTTCTTCCCTTCTCACTGTGGAGGCTCAGACCCTTTCTTTGATTTCTTACTCTGCTTTTACAGTCTAAAAAGAATTCCCTCCCTGCCTCCCCGAGGGACACACGAGTATAAGAAGCCTAAGAAATCTGCAGATTTGACTCCTTCGGATCTGCAGAAGTTAGCTCCCCGATCAGATCCTACAGCCTTCTTGAATCCAGGGGAGTTTATTACCATTGCCCTAAAGCCTTCATTGGCTCCGACTCCGACTTCGGATCCGGATCATTTTCCCTTGGTTTTTAGGACCTTAACGAAGTCTCCGGCTCTGTCCTTTCAAGTCAAAACACTCCCGGACCCTCGTCGGCTTCCTGTAGGTCCTCAAGAAGCTGGTCCAAGGAGGATATGGACAAGATGATAAGGAGGTTTTATTAAGGCCCAGATCCAGATGGGAGTAGTCTCGTTTCTGTCCCTTGTCTGATCCATGAGCTACCCAGGTCATCCCATCAGGACTCCTCCTCTGATCCATCCTCTGGATGCAGAGACATGGGATTTGGGACTACCATGGGTGTCAGACTTGGTGCTGAGGAAGCTCCCTTCGACACCAAGGATGCCCTTGACGAGCTCAGTTTCCAGCCTTTTCAGAGCAGAGCAAGTCTTGGAGCTGGGGCATCAGTGCGAGGTCTGGGGAACAGGGATCGGCCCCATCCTTTTTGGAGTTGTCCCTTCCCTTAGGCAATTTGGCATGCTCTAGCTTGGGTCGAATCTCTTCTAGGGGCCCTGGGTCCATTGTGAGCCCTGGCCATTTTTCCTCATTAGTTTCTGCTCCAGGGGAAGTGGGAAGGGCTTCTCATGGTCCTTCAGCCTTCCAGATAGTGGAGAGGGTTTTCTCCTGGGTTGTAGATTTGACTGCACAGGTTCCTCATTCCACCCCTCTACCTCCGTCTGATCCAGGCCTTACTCTCTCTCGTCATCCCACGAGTCTTCCTGTGCCAAGTGGATTCCAAGATTTCCCTGCTCAGGAGGGATCCCCTTCTTCCGATACTTCCCCAGAATACCCAACCGAGGAAGTTTTTCAAAAGAAGATGTGCTAAAGGAGACACATGGACTTCCCCCTTGGAGTCCTTAACCAAGAATACTGACTTTGATTAGGGGGGAAGGATCCCCCCGATCCCCACCTGAAGATGTCCCTTTCAGAGATGTTTTAGACATCCTGAAGCAGAAAGGTAGGTGGTCTGCCCAACCTCCTTCCTCTGAGGAGTCAATTCTCTTGGAGGGATGCGGGATGGGCCCATCTGCATGTTAGGTGACCCCCCCGCAGATGTCCTGGTAGACTTAGTATCTTGCCATATATGGAAGGAATCGGAAATCATTTAGCCCATACCCAAGCGGCCTGATAGGTTTCTAGTACCCCCCGCCGAAGACAGGAAACACTGGAATAAGGGCCCCATAGTCAGTGCTGTTGTGGTGGCGGCAGCCACCAAGAAAGAGCTGCCAGAAGAAACTGCCAATTTCCATCTGCCAAACCAGGAGTCCAGAGAGTTGGACAGAATTGGGAAGCGCATTTGCAACCTTTGGGCTTAGGTCGTTAAACTATTTGTCTCATTTCACTCTGCCTCAGAGGAACCTGATCAAAGAACTGTCAGCCCACTCTTTCTATCTCCATCTCATCGATGAGGTTAATCTCCCATACCATGGACAGCACCTTGCGAGTAGCCGGTTGAGAACTTTCCCCTAAGGAGGCATGCCTGGATGAGGCTATGTGATTTTGCAGAGCCCTTTAAGGCATCATTTGTCAATGCCCCTTAAGATGGCTCCTCTCTTTTTGGACACTCTGAATGTTGTAATTAAAGCAAAAATTGCTTCAGCAAAGTATTAGTTTAAGGGTGTGAACACTTATGCAACCAGCTTATTGTATGTTTTTTATTATTTATATTTTTTTACCCTAACAGATTTGTTTGTTTTTCAATTAAATTGTACAGGTTACTGGTCACATTACAGGTGGGAAACTTTTTGAAATGATTTATTGTGGTCTCATGTATCACAAAAACCTGTCATTTTAACAGGGGTGTGTATACTTTTTATATCTGCTGTATGTGGGTAGCAGAAAGAACTTCTTGAGCTGGTTTGTACCAAGCTGAACTGAGGTGGGCTACCAGCCACAACTCTGAGCTGAGAGACCAAGCAACTAGAGGCTTCTGAGCTTCCAAAAAACATAAGTTGCCTGTTTTTTGCTCGTTTATAATATTTACTGCACTTTTTTTTTTTTTTTTACCCGCCACCTACTTTTATACTGTATGTATTCACTGTGTACTAAACTACACTGTTATACTGCAATTGCCTGATACACTGTACCTGTAAAATCAAACTTTATTTTTGTTTTCAGTGTTTAGCAAGCTTTTTTGTTCTTTCCCCTGTTGTATTTTTTCACTGTTCTAAAGCCTGTCTGTTCTGCCTGCTCTGATTTTCCCACCAGTCGTTACTTAACTGATCTGTTAACTGTTTAAATCATTCTTTAGAGCCTTCTGGCTGATTTTCTGCTGTTTTAAACATTTGTTCATAGGTTCATAGGTAGGTACTAGGCTATTGGCCCTAGGGCCTATACAAGCCTTGCCAAAAAGGTACCCTTGCTTTCGCCACCCAAGAAAATTATTTTCCTGTGCCCCTGTGGAGTAGATCAACAGAGGTGATCCCTGGGGTGACTTTCCTATTTCCCATCCTATCATCAGGAGTTTTCTTGAAGAGTGCTAATGAGGAGCTTTGTTTGATACAGGTAGGTAGTTTGTTCCAGAGTATGTGAAGTCTCTGGGACAGGAATCTATCCCTCTAGAATGTTCTGTTTATTGTGGTGACAAGGTTTAGATCCCTAGAAGCGTGTAGCTCGGAAGAATTGGGATTTCTTTAAGTGTAGCATGTCCAACAGCTCTGGGTTTGATGTAGCTTTGTATGTTAGGCAGATATCGCCTCTGAGTAGGCGATATGCGACAGAATAAAGCTGGAGTTTTTTGAGACGGTCTGCATAGGGCATCTTTTTGAGGCTGGTAATCTTCTTTGTAAGGTATTTCTGCAGCCTTTTCAATTGCTGTAGATGTCTTGTGAGGTACATACCAAAAATGGCGTTGTACTCTACTCATTAGACCCACTATAGAGGGGAACAATAACCTATTTTTTCCTGGATGAGAAACCTTTTGTGATGAGATGTGTCACATAGAAGGATTTCCTGACTACTGTGGTGATGTGATTATCAAAAGAGAGACTACTGTCCACCTTTGTCCCAAGGTCTTTCATCACACTTTCAGTGTTGAGGAGACTACCACCTATGTGGTAGCTCATGGGTACAGAGTTTTTACCAAAGGGGATGACAGTGCACTTTTTGACATTGAGCTTGAGGCAATGGCTTTGACCCCAGGCATCTGTCTCAGTGAGGCCCTTCTGTAGGGTGTTCACATTGTTAGGAGTTTCAATTATGGTTCCTAGTTTGCAGTCATCTGTGAAAGACTTGCTGTGTTAGCCTGTACTTCAGAAAAGTAGATACCAAACAGGAGAAGGTCCAGGACTGAACCCTGTGGTACTCCACTTGTCACTGGTCTGAAGTTGGATTTGGAGTCTATTTTCACAGTGTGGGTTCTGTCAGTGAGCCAGCTGGCAACCCATCTTGTGACATAGGGATTTATACCTAGTTTAGTGAGTTTATCTATAATTTCAGAGTGGAGGATGGTGTCAAAATCTTTGGCGAGATTTAGATAGGCTGTGTGAACCACCTTACCCTCGTCTACGGCTTTGGTGACTGCTTCAAAGAAGTCTATCAGGTTTAGGAGACATGATCTGCCTTTTATGAACCCGAACTGGGTGGGGTCCAGAGTTTGGACATTACCAATGTCTTTGTTTATAAATTCTATGATACGTTCTATGGCCTTGCAGACCAGGCTTGTTTGGCTAATGGGGCAGTAGTTCCCAGGGTCTGTGGTGGCTCCTCCTTTGTGTAGTGGGATAACCGTCGATGTATGCCATTCAGTGGGCAAAAAGCCTGAGGTGAGGATATGATTGAACATGGTGCTTAGGTGGGGTGCCAGTTCAGTCTGTAGTTCATGTAGAACACAGCTTGGGATGTTGTCAGGTTTTTGGCTTTGGAGAGTGTGGTTTTGACCTGTGCAGCTGTGATTACAGGAACTTTGCATTCTTCCGGTATTGAGATGGGGCCCTTTTGGGGGTTTGGGGGGGGGGTAAAGTTAGCAGTGAACCTATCTGCCAGGATGTTTGCAATATCAGTTGATTTCTGTATATTTAGTGCCATTGTGCTGCAACTCAGAGCAGATCTGAGTGTTGCCATTGAGATTCTTGACATAGCTATAGAAAGAATGCTTTGTGGTTGTCTTTTTAATCAGTGGCGATTTTGTTTTCATAATTAGCTATGGAGGATTTTATGAGGGATCTCAGGTTTTTACTGAGGCTGACCAGGGAGTTCTTCCAGTCATGGGATTTTACTCCTTTTTTTTTTTTTTGCAACAGTTTTTTCTTCTGTTGTAGAGTTTGTTTATGGCAGGGGACCACCAGATTGGCTTCCTTTTTTTGGAGGATAGCATCTTGGTTCTGTTAGGGATAGCAAGATCCATGCACTCATGTAAGTACTTATAAAGTGCATTTGTGTACGATTCAGCAGTCGTACCTCTATTGTCCGTCTGCATGGGGTGTCGTGAAGTTTACCACTTCTGTCTTAAGAACCGTGAAGTTGGCTTTGGAGAAGTTTTTTACAGTGGTTTCTCTAATGGGGGGTAAGGGGCAGGATGTGGATGTCTAGTGTGATTAGCTTGTGGTCGGATCTGACCAACAAGGAATTGACTTATGGTGTGGAACACTGGTCGCCCATGTTGGTAATGACCAGGTTCAGGATATTGCTGCCCCTGGTAGGGGTGTGTGTAAGTTGATCCAAGGCATTGGAATTTGTGAATTCCATAAAACGTTGAGCAAAAGAGGTGGTACATGAATAGTTTTCCCAGTTAATGGTGGGGCAGTTGAAATTACCCATTATTAGGGTTTTGGGTTGTACCTTAATATTTTCCAGTGTATCAAGAAATGAGAAGTGGGAATCCTGGGGCATGGTGAGGATCTGTAGCAAGCTGCAACTTGGATTGCGGTCTTGCCCAGAGTTAGTTGCACTTGGATAATCTCGGATACATTTTGCTGAGCATCTAGCCTGAAGGGGTGGATATCCTTAATGAATATGGACACGCCTCCGCATATAGTATTTCGGTCCAGGTTAGGTGGCCGAAAGGTGTGGTATGAATTATAGCCTGGTAATGCAGAGTTGCTCTCTGGAGCCTTGAACCAGGTCTCTGTCACTGCACAGATGTCGATGTTCTTCATTTTAAGGAGTGCCTCGAGTGAATGCATTTTATTAAGGTTTAGACTTCTAGCACTGAGTAGCATTACCCTCAGATTTTGCTTGCTTGTACCTGTTACAGTGGTGAATTTGTCATTTGAACCTTGCCTAAAAAAGCCACTATAGGGGTGGCAAGAGCCTTAGCCAGTATCCGGAATCCCAAGGATGACAGGTGCAGGCCATTTCTGGCAAAGCATCGTGGTCTGTCGATCATGTCATTCCAGGCAGACAGACACCGGATCCCCTTAGAATGACACCAGAAGCTTTACCAATTCTTGAAGTCATTTATTTTGTCCTTGTACTGTGGTATCATTCTGGGTGATGGCAGGATGCTACTCGGGGCTAGGGTCATACCTGCCAGGGCTACAAGATCAGAAAGCTCCTTCATGTCTCTCTTCATGTAGTCCAGGACGGTACATCTCAGGTGATTCACACCAACATGGACAATGACAGAGTCATATTTCTACTTGTGGAATGACCTCAGTGCATGCATTATGTGGCAGATACAGTGGCTCACTACTACTTTTCTGCTGTGTTAAATATTCTCTATTATTTCCCGCTGAAACTAGGGTTGCTAGTAGCTGTAGCATAGTCCATATCCAGGCCTGCTGCTTCCGGAAGTGTTTGTAGTGGTTTATTTGTTCTGAACACGTTTTCCAGGCCATCTTGGATTGAAAGGGGCCTATCTGACTTTTTTGAGAGAACTGTGTTTGATTGGCACATGACTGGTAAAGGGAGGCCGGTCTAGGGCTTGGAATAAGCATCCTCATTGGTCCTTGTGAATTTTAAGAAGTTTTTTTTCCAAGTTTTAGCTTCTGGCATTTAGGCCCTGCATCTGAGCAGGCTTCTGCTTGTTTGCATGTTGTGCAGCACCACACATTACCTTGAAATAACTATGCACCAAAGCGGACAGTTAAATTCAACAAATTTCCCCTTAAAACCCAGGCAGAAATATCCATTCACCAAGCTCCTCTGTGATCGTTTCTGAAAAACCACCCCTAACGAAAACAGGCTTCAACCTAGCATTATGGACAGATGGACTACCCTTGTTTCTCCTGTCAACCTTGTTCAGTGGGTCTCTTGAGGCAGTGTAGCAATTGCCTTATGTACACAGACAATCCTCTACTAATAACATAGTCTAGTACAGAGTGCGAGAGATGTATTTACACCAAGAATCTAGAATCCATGCTCTCTCTCGCTCAAAGCAGTAACACGGAGAAGGTTGTCAATTCACCCACCACTACATATTCACATGGTACCACTACTCATACACATAGTACACGTCAAACATGTAAATTCACATACATTGGAGTTTCTCTTGGAAAACATACCGAAACACCAAAGACCTCAAAAACACAAGTCTGCTACATCTAACACAGTCTCCATAGCACCCATGATGCATAGCAACACCAGTGTCTCACCCACAAAGCCCATAAGGCATAACGCTCAAAAAACAAGTTTTCTTGTTATTGGAGATTCAGTAGTGAGACACATGGATGCCCCATTCACCAGGTGGTACAAGGAGAAAGTCACGGTCAGATGCCTGTCCAGTGCTAAGATTTGCCAAATCATGCATGTAATCACGTCTCTCAGCAACAAGTACAGTTATGACTCTGTCATAGTTCATGTTGGTGTGAAAGACCTGAGACATACCTCACTGGACTAGATGGAGTGACATGGTCAAGCTCTCTGAGTAGGTGTCCCAGGCAGGTATGTCCCAAGCCTTAAGCTTCATACTGCCCTTACCTAGAATGATGCCACAGTATAAAGAAAAAAATATTGATTTCAATAATTGGCTTAGTTTTTGGTGTCATTCCAAGGGGATCTAGTACCTGTCTGCCTGGGAAGCCATGGTCAACAAACCTCGCTACTTTGACAGAGACATTTTGCACGGCACCCCTAGGATGTCAGCTGCTGGCAAAGGCTCTTGCTTCCCCCATAGTGCCTTTTTTAGGCAAGGTCTCGAAAGCAACATTATCAATGTAAAAATTAACCAGTAAGAACAAAATAAAGGTCATGCTGCTAAATGCTAGGAACTTAATCTCCTATGATCCTATGAGCCACTCCCTGGAAACACTTCCATCACTAGAAGATGTAGATGTCTATGCGGTCACAGAAACCTGGTTTAAGGCCTCAGAGAGTACCCCGGCCCTGCAAGGCTCCAATGCCTTTCACGCCTTTAGACTGCAAAATGAACATGTGAAAACCAAAGGAGGTGGTGCTTAAATCTATAGTAGAGATAAATTCACCTCACATCTAGTTAGACTGGACAGTTCCATGGAGTTACTCCAAGTCCAGGTTATGATGGGTAAGATCCCCATTCAAGTCCTAGCCAGTTATAGATCCCCCTCCATGGTTTAGGACTCCCACAAAGCCTACTTAATCAAACCAAAGACAATCCAAATTTTACCGAACATGCTGGTTATGGGGGATTTCAATTATCCCACCATCAACTGGGAACCTACTGTAGCCCAAACTCGCTAGCATAAAAAAAGTTCCTTGACTGTGTGAATTCAGATGCCCTGGGGCAAATTTGTCCATATCCTGACAAGTGGAACAAACATTCTTGATCTGGTCCTTACCAGCATGTCAAACAGGTGCACTGCTGCACCTGTTGGATCTTTATTAGTTAAAACTGACTAATCAGTTACCTTCAAACTAACACTAACACCAGAACTCACAAAGGGTGAAATTGGACTAAAATCTTCACTGAGGCAAACTATATTCTTGGTGAAGGTATAAATGCATTCCAAACCCCACCCCAAGCTGAAAGTGAGTACACCAGTGCTTACACCAAAGCCCTGTATAATAACCTGTATAAGTGTATAAACTCAGCTGTACCATATAGAATCAAAGCCAGAGCCCCAAGTAAAATCAAGCTACCATGGTGGACTTCCAGCATCAAGAAACTCTATGATAAACACAGAAAATTACTTTCCAAGAAAACAAAGACAAGGACTCAACAATGGAAAAGCACAGTTCTCAGCCTTAACAGGCAAATAAGACAACTTCTTAAATCCTCCAAGAGCTCTTTTGGGCGAAATCTAGCAAGTACTGCCAAGGATAACCATAAGGCCTTTTACAGCTGTGTATGTAACGTAAAGGGTAGAACCAAAGTATGTGCAGAACTAGTGGCCAACGTTATCACACACACTGACCCCACAGATATATCGAACCTGTGGATAGGTTTGTTGAAAATTTCACTCCTTTAGCCCTTCCTAACTTAAAACAAACCCTCCCCCCAAAACCCTCTCCGTACCTTACATATATGAAGAGCAGGTCCACAAAGCCCGGTCCAAGGCAAAGAATATGGCCTCTGTGGGACCAGATGACATCCCAGGCTATACTCTAAACAGGCTAAAACATGAACTAGCATCACCACTAAGTACCCTTTTCAATCATAGCCTAACTACAGGCTTTGTTCCTGTGGAATGGAGGACAGCTACAGTTATTCCCCTCCACAAAAGTGGCCCAGCAACAGACCTGGGGAATTACAGACCCATAAGTCTGACCAGCCTCATCTGTGAGGCCATGGAACATATCATCATGGACCTCATAAATAAAGATATAGGTAACCTCCAAACCCTGGATCCCCTACCCACTTCGGCTTTGTGAAGAACAGATCCTGCCTGTTAAATCTGGTGGATTTCTTTGAAAGTCTGACTAAGGCCATTGATGAGGACAAATGTGTGCACACAGCATACTTTGACTTGGCAAAGGCTTTCAACACAATCCCACATTCAGGTATTACTGATAAACTTAAACTGAATATAAACCCCTTCTTTGTAAGATGGCTTGCCAACTGGCTCACATACCGGACACACACTATCAAAGTGGGTGATTCTACATGAACCAGCAGGCCTGTTACCAACGGGGTGCCACAGGGTTCAGTGCTGAGCCCCCTACTGTTTGAGATGTACTTCTCAGAAGTTCAGGTCAAAACTAAAGGCTTGTGGCTGACCAAGTTTGCAGACGACTGTAAACTAGGTGCAATCACTGAATCTCCAGATGATGTCAGTATACTCCAGGATGGTCTCGCACAGACCAACAACTGGTCTATTAGTCATGGTCTCAAACTGAATGCAAAGAAATGCATCATCATTCCCTTTGGCACAAACAATGTCCCTTCACACTATCAAATCAATAACAGTGCCCTAAGTACCCATGAAGTGGTAAGGGACCTGGGATCACAGGGTGACCACAACCTTAACTTCGACCACCATATGTCTACCATTGTAAGGAAAGCTTTCCACTTAGCTCACTTGATTAGTAAAGGCATTGCCTCGAGAGAAAAGAAGTTATGACCCCCCCCCCCCATACTCTGCACTTATCTGGCCCATAATTGAGTATAATGCCTCATTCGGTATGTACCGTACTAAGCACCTACAGCAATTAGAGAGACTTCAAAGGTTTCTAACAAAGAAGATCAAGGGCCTCCAGCATGTGTCTTACATGGACCGACTAAAATCCCTGTCACTATACTCTGTAGCATATAGACCTCTTAGGGGAGACTTATGCCTGGCCTATAGAACAACTCAAGACCCAAACCTAATGAACTTACTGCATATCCATAAATCAAATGGGTCTAGGGCTACCCATTCCAGGGACTTAAATATGGCCTGTGACTTAAATAGGACATGCTAGAGGGGCAGATTTATCTCCCATTGACTGCCACATCTTTGGAACAGGCTACAAATTCATTAATGTGAAACAGAGCACCTCTATGACACTTTTCAAGTGGAACCTGGATGAGTCGATGGGGCACAGTACATTCTTACCAGGGATCGCACCCAGAACCCTCCTGGACATGGGCAGTCATCACTAAATGCAGTCTTGGGTATTGACTAGTACCTCTATGCTATTGCATTGTGTTGAAACGTCTAGGCTTAAAATGACCTCTGGATTGATAGCCTAGTAATCTCCTATGATCCTATGAACAAACCCACATCATTTAATAATACAGAGGGGTAATTTAAAAAGCCACTGACTCCCCTTTACCTAGGATATTGAAATTCCCCAAATCCAACACAGTGTTGGTGGGGTTCCAGCACAGAACAGATGAGGAAGTCTGTGAATTCCTGCAGGAATGTCCCTATGTTATTGGGCAGACAGTAGATAAGGAAGTACCCAGAGGGTGCCTCTGTACTTGTACCGTACGTTTTTCCTTTCTTTTTTTATTTTATAATAGAAACCAGTATAAAAATTAATGGTACTTATGAAAATACCACATAAAATGTAGTTTAACCAGTCATATGAGGTAAAGTGAACTGATACAGCTGGAATTTATAATTAAAAACAATTTCCTTATTTTTGAGGGCAAATTTTTCCACCAGATTGCTGGCGTAGCCATGGGTGCTAAATGTGCCCCAGTATGTGCCAACTTGGTTCATTTGCATTGGGAACATGAGTTAATTTTTCCCTCCCCATTTAATGAGAAAATCTTGCTATATAATTGTTTTCTGGATGATATTCTAGTTTTATGGAGAGGAAATGAAGAAGAGGCTAAGTCCTTTGTTGATTATCTAAATTAAACCACCACATTTTTTAAATTTATAAGCCATTGACATCCTAAAGAAGTTGATTATCTAGATAGACATTCACCTTGAGAATACACATGAAGGGTTACAGAGCAACATCTTTAGAAAAGAGACCTATTCAAATTCTTTATTGCACTTTGATAGTTGTCATCCGATGCATCAAAAAACAAGTGTAATTAAGGGACAAATGGTGAGATTATCATGTTTAGTGAGTGACAATGAGATATTTAAGGAACAACTTTATACCCTAGTGGGGCTCTTTCTTGATAGAGGTTACCCACTCAAGTTGACCCTTAAGATAAGAAATGAGGTCATGAGTAGAAGAAAGACAAGTTTTCCACCTATATTGAGAGCGGGTGAAGGCATGACAAGTAATACGAGAGATGGACAAAAAGGTAATACAATAAGGTTTATAGTAAGGTACAACCCGTTGGCCCCAACCCTTGTTACAACTATAAACAAATGCTGGAATACATGTTTTGATGCTAGCATCAAAGAAAAACTTGGTGAGAAACCTAGAATAATTTATACCAAAGGCAAGAATATTAAGAATCTTTTGGAAGGGAACAATGTGAAAAGACATAGTTCATTTATGCCTAAATGTGGTGCTTGTAAATACTGCAGATACATTAACGAGGGACATTGTCTGTATTCATAATTATGACAGAACGTTGCCGTGTCCAGGAAAATGTAACTGTAAGACTACAGTGTTAGTCTATTTTGCAGTGAGCAAAAGTTGTTACATTTTCTATATAGGCAAGACTATACGGAGACTGAGACCATAAGCTGAATACTTGAGATCTATTAAAAATAAGGACAAACATAATGCTTTATTTTCACGTAGTCTTGCGTGTACAAACTTCAAGAAGTTTACCTTCTTTATTATAGATAGAGTATTCCATAATGAAAGAGGAGACAATGACACATTGAAGGTGGAAGAAAAGGAGCTTAAGTGGCAGCTAAGATTAAATGCCATGACAAAACCAGGCTTAAATGATAATAGCTCGATTATTCCTGTCTTGAAACAACGGGCCAACATTGTTTAAATGTGAAAAATCAGCAAAATAAGTTGCTTTCTACAAATAGTGAGCATTTTTATTATGTAAATTTATGATTTACTTTTCTGCATTTTTATTAATTTTAATGTTTTTCAGTAATTACGTTACTTTTAATTAGGTATTGGATGATTATTCATGAACCCTGGATTTTTTTTTAAGAGTTTAGTTGTATAGTCATGGCTTTAAATCCATTTTATATATTCATTGTTAACATTTACATATTTAATGGTTGTTGATATCTGATAGGCTGTTTTATTAAGTGTTGGGTATATTTACATGTCTTGATTATGTGCTTCCAAATGAAGAAGCCAGGTTTACACTGGCAAAAGCTCTTAGTCGTTTAGGTTTATTTATTGTGTTACCATTCTCTGGCCGTTTTTGGTAGTTTTTTATTTTTATTACCACATAAAATGTAGTTTAACCAGTCATATGAGATAAAGTGAACTGATGCAGCTAACCATGATTTGGCTCTGTTTCAACTTGGTGCCTGTACAAGGATCTATATCAAGTCATTGAAAAATCAAAATTTCAAACGGTACAACAGCGAAAGTCCCAAAATGTCAAAGGTCCATTTTTGAAATCGCAGTACAGTGAAGATTGGGATATTTGCCCTTTCCTCACTGTAGTGCGACCTCTGAGTTGGAATATATATTTAGCGGGGGGTGTGGGGGGCGCAGCCCCCCACAATACCAAATTTGAGTTTTGGCATTTTCGCTCTTGTGAGTGTTTGACATTTTGCATCTTCGATGTTGTGATATAAACGCCCTGTACAAAGGCCAGTAGCAGCCTGACCCCCAATCCATTAAATCTATTAGTCTGGGATGATCAAGAGGCAGAGGGGAATCTAAGCTGCCAAAATACAGTACAACAAAAACAAAACATACCTCAAGGCTGTTCAAGCAGTGTGGCATGCTTGAGCTTCTCAATATTCAAATTACAAAAGGCTAAGTTTCATACTATATCCTTGCAAACTATAGGTCCTCCTCCATGATCCAGGAAACCCATAACATAACACGTACTTAAACGTACTGGAGCAATCCCCCCTTCAAGTCCAGCTTCAAACTGAGACTCTTATATGACCCCAAAAGGCAGGCCCAGTGATTCCTGGACTTTATAAACACAAGCATCCTGGTCTAGCTAGTCTGTAAGCCCAGTAGGAGTACTAAAATCCTTGACATGGTCCTTGAAACATGGGAGAACATTGCAAACACCCCCCCCCCCCCAATGTACTCTCTTTGCTGGTCAGGCTGCCTTTGAATTAAGAATAAAACCCAGGACTCCAGCTAATCCTGGAACTTTTAGGAATTATTCTAAAGCAAACTTCACACTATTAAATAACATCTTGATAAAATTTCAACCCCCCCCCATCAGACCCTGAGAACACTGCTGCCTATTTGGAATTTTTCACAGAAACATGGTACAGTCATGTTAATCATAGAGACAGCTGTACCTGTCTGGAATAAGCACAGGACAAACTCAAAAATGGGACATGTTGGTGGAATCCCAACATCAGTAGGTTGTGTAAGAAAAGGAAAAAAATGGCAAAAATTAGGAAATGTAGTAACCAGCAAACACCTTCTGTGTGGAGTCTGCATGTTCTCCCCGCAGTCAAGTGACATTAAAGACATACAGGTAGGTACATGCATGAATGGGTGTGCCTTCTTTGAAGGTTGGGCGTCGGGCTGGCACCTCGGCACCGTAAAAATCCACTGCCAATCATTAGCGGACTGGAGTTCTGCTGTGGCGACCCCCTAACTGGGAAAGCCGAAAAGACATTAGTTTTAGTAACCAGCAAGGTAAAAACTACCTCATCAGTCTAAATGAGCAACTCATGGGTCTACCAAAACCAAATTTGAGGTAAAAAATAGCTAATCAGGCCAAGGACATTCACAAAGATTTCTCCAGCTATGATAGCAGCCTCAAATGATATAAACAACAGTGTGGTGAACTAATTGTAAATGGAGCTGCGTATACCGAGCCAGACAATATAGCAAGTCTACTGACCAACAAATTTAGCTACAATTTTATATGCCTCCCCGGCCACCCTTCAGGAAATAGCCTCAACCACAACTCCCCTAATTATCACAAGGGAATACGTCCCCAATGCACTCTCCAAGGCCAAGAACACTGTATCAGTGGGCCCTGATAATTTCCCAGGATGCCTCCTTAGTAGCGTGACCTATCAGTACAACAAGAATTGCTATTTAACCAAAACCTTTAGACATGCTTCATGCCAAGTGAATGGAGGACGGCAGCTGTCATGCCTCTGCACAAGAGTGGGCCATCTGCAGACCCATAAGTCTGACTAGGCTTATATACAAAGCTATGGAAACCTTCATATACTGCATCCAGTCTCATTTGGTTTTGTCTTTTGCAGATCTTACCTATTCATCCTTGTTGACTTCTTTGAGAAGGTCACTAAAGCATTAGATGAGGGCAAAAGTGTTCACGATGCCTACCTTGAAATGGCCAAAGCATGTGATACTATACCCCACTGTGGCATTGTAGACAAACTCATGAAATTGGGTATAAACCTGTATGGCACTTAATGGATAGATAGCTGGCGCTCAGGTAGGACCCAAGAAGTTAGGATAGAGGAGTGTATCTCCGGAAAGAGTCCAGTCATTGTGGAGTCCCTGACGTTTTGGTGCTGGGGCTACTGCTTTTTGGCTTCTGCTTCTCTGAATTCAAGGTAAATGTCAAGGGCTTCTAGCTGACCAAGTTTGCAGGTGACTGCAAACTAGGCACAGTCATAGAATCCTCAGTGACACAAATGCCCCCAAGAGGGTCTGTCACAGACTGATAATTGGTCCCAGAGCCACTGCGTCTAAAACTCGTGCCAAGAAATGCATAATAGTATCCTCTGAGAAGATTCCCACCCATGCCAACTACTACATTAATAATACATCCTTAAGACTTGACCCAGTGGTCAGAGGTTTGTGAATACATGTAGACAGTGACCTGGCCTTTGACTATCATGTGTCTATGGTACCAAGGAAAGCATATGGCATGTAGGTCCAAGGATGTGAGTGTCTCACTGTATTCATCCCTTATCAGACAAGTCACTGAGTGCAGTTCCCCCTTTGGTATGTAATTCTGCAGATATATGCAGTGACTGGAGCATCCACAGAGGGTCCTACAAAAAGAATGCATGGTCTAAAAACATGTCCTACATAGACCTCCTCAAAGCCCTGTCCCTGTACTTCATCTCCTACAAATTGATAAGAAGTAATCTATCATTGGCCGAAAGAAAACATCCTCTGATTCTACTCTGATAGACCTCTTTGCATGTCTACAAAACAAATGGCATCAGACTTACCCAGTGTAAGGACCTAAACCTCATTTGCAACACATAGTCTCAGAGACTACCCATTCTCTGAAACAGACTTCCCCTCTGTCTGAAGCAGAATTCTTCCCTCACCCAGTTCTGGGCTAGCTTGGACTAGTGCATGGGGAATTGGAGATTTACCCCTGGTCTAGCATCTGTGTCTCGTCTCTAGTAGACCACCCATGCCCAAGTGTACATATACCCCCTTAAAATATCTCTATGGTATCCAAACTTGTCATATAAGTTTGGGAAGCATGGCTAGGCTTAAAAAGGCCCCCTGAGGCCATTAGCGGAGTAATGACCTATGAACCTGTAAATAGAGCCAAAATTCTCAACTGATCATATCTCAGTAGTAAAAGTGAGGTCCACATCATGAAGCAGGTCCAACTTCATACAGACAGTATTAAAGTACAACATCCAGCTAAGATCCTCAGGATAGTAGGTCCCATGCATCTCTCCTTGATGATTAGTGGTACCTGTGGTTAGAACTCCAGTATTTTATGGATAGTGTACAGATCTGAGCTGTTCTAGACCATACACTTTAATACATAGACTAGTTTTCACAGTCAGCTCATTGAAAGTCTAGCAAGTTCTAGCTCCCCTTCTTTCCCATGATGCACTCATACATTGCTGCAGCCCACATCTGATTGCCACATGTTCAGGTGGATCCTCTGCATCACTAATGTTTCAGAATATTTCTTTCTAAATTTTTCAGCAGATAAGTCTACAATTTCTTCACAATTGTCATATGTACTGCTATATATACAGTTTTCTACTGTTTTTTTATCTCTGTTCCCTCCCTTATATTCACTAAGGTGGGGTGGCTTCATATTCCATCCTGTACAGTGTTATTTTGTTTCCTGCGTTTCTAATAGAATTTATATAAAAAATAAAATCAAGCCGCTTGAGGATTTCCAAGATGGCTGCACATGGATCAGTAAGTTGAATTGAGCTTTTCCGGTGTGAAAATGGAAAAACTGTGCAAAAAGATAGTAAATGCTAGTAATTTAAATAAAATTCAGTTACTAGCTAGCAATTACATTGTGTATGGGCAGCAGCAAAGAAAAAAAAAACTGGAGAAAGTAAGAAAGCAAATCAACCAGAGAAGAACAACTACAACTCTGGAAAAGAATTTTATTGATTTTCAGCAAAAAGCAGTTCAGGTTTCAGCGTTGGTACAGGAGATGGCTTCAGTAATTTAGACGAAGAACTGAATAAAATGTACTAAGAAGTGTTTCAAATAAGCAAAACCTTGAAGGAATAAATAGTCAACAAAAGTTTGGGAAAAATAGAAGTAGCCTTAATTAGCTATTCAAATGAACTTATAAAGATCTAAAAAATCAGGATGAAATGGCTCACTGAGTATGACGCTTCTCAAGAAGAGCTGTTTCAAAAATGTCAGTGTTAGAAGATGGTGCATGCAGAGAAAACCTGAAATTTTCCGCTGTACCAGAGAAACTGGAAAGAAAAGACTGCATTAGTTTTCTGAAAGTACAACTAAGCAACTAGAGTGGTGTTTCGCAGTAGGCATTGATAAGCAAGTATATGCTTCAAATCTGGCCATCAGAAAAGAGACAAGACATATGTTAGTAAAGATACAGTCATACTAGCAGAAAGAGCTTTTCCTGACAATACTGACAGAAGGAAAAAGTGTTAAAATTTGGGGACAGCAGTGTGTTTGTGGCAAATGATTATTCACTATATACACCAGCCACTAGAGAAGTAAGTTTATTTTAGTGATCAGGGAATGTTGAGAGGCAGGCATGACAGCTGCTGTACCCAGTCATCCTCACAATATTTTTTTTAGAGGATCCAGTATGTTTTTAGATACAGAAAAAGTTTAAGAAGGAAATTAAAAAAAAAAAGTTTATCCAACAAAGAGAGAGCTCTAGTAAGCAGAACAGGACTCTGCATTTCCATCTTCTAACAATAAAAACATTTTCCATTTACCAAAGGTAAATGCTTCAAGTGACATTAAACTAGCCCAGGAGCTGACTGGAAGAATCAGTAGTCCTTTAGACTTGAGCCAGAGACTGGCTTTAGGAGATGGAGATGATCAGGAAGACCAGCAACACTGTAAAACTAGTGAATAAATGGGAGACTGTAAAGCACTAGTCACATCAGATGTAGGATTAGATGGGAAATGAGGCTGTGTAAGAAGAAGTGGCTGAAAGTGTCTCATTTTTTGGCTGTGTTAGACTAGTGATGGAAGTGGAAAGTATGCCCCCATGTCATTAATGTTTGGAAGGAACTGTAGAATTAGCAGTAAGTAAAAATATGTTTTTTATTATTGATATGTGAATAAAATGTTCATAATATACTATGCATGTTCTATTGTAAAGCAAGTCTGTATAGTTGACAGTCATAGATATTTTAAATGTGATGTAAATGAAATCCTATCTTTGACTGCTGAATATGTTAAAGACATTAAAGTGAGAAAGTTTTTCTTAGTTGTAATGTAGTCAGTATTTACACTGTAAAAGCCATGTTAAAATTAGTGTAATGTGATTTGGGCTACTGGATGGAGGAATGTAAAATTATTAATCATATATGTAGAATTAAGATAATTTCCCATTTTTTTTTATAGAGAAGGACATCATGGTGAATATGCTTAGTTTAAGCTGTAGACATTTGTTCAAGTAAATAGGTTTGAAAAATAAGACAAAATGATGAGAAACGCATGGGACGTGATAGTCTCACCTTGCATTTGTAAAGTCATTCGTTTTTTCCATTAATAGATTCTTTCCATTGGAGACAAGAAGTGTACAGGTGCAAGCAGTTACTCATGAGAGATATGAACAGTGTGTACTGCATGAAATCTACAGACATTATTTAATGCATTTTTAAAGTTATTATTCTTGGTCCATTGCTAAATATTTTATGTGGAGATGTGCAGTCTGCAGGTGCACGCAGTTAATCTTGAGAGATACGAACAGTGTGTGCTGAGTGAACTGTACAAGGTGTAGTGTAGTTAACATTTAAAAGTACATTGGCAAGCAGTTCTATAATATTAACTTTAAGTTATGTAAGAAGTTGTTCCCGTAGCAGCCTTAGTATTTTAATGCATTTAATGCAACAGTGCACACTTTAGTTTATTCAAAGGTAGCTAGTGCACTTTTTAGGACTACAAGTTAATGCTAACTGAAAACATGCAAGCTGCTTTTTTTTCACATATGATAGGGGATAGAGATAAGAATAGAATATTTAGCAGTCAATGTAGGTGGGAACACAGACTCTAACGTGTTCTTAGCACAGATAACCTTACTTTTAGATTAGGCAATGCCTGTCTGTACAGCTTTTGATTTTCAATACTTTGTCCTCTCTGGAGGGGTTAACTTCATTTTTTGAAAATGTGCATTGTTTTGTGTGTTTGTTCTAAGTTAAAAGGGTATGGGGTTCTGAAAATCTGTTTTGTTTTTTTGAGTGGTTTTATTGAAGCTAAAAGTCTTAAAAATGAGACATGGGTTCAAGTGGAAATAAAAAGAGTGTGCTATGTAAGAAATCAGCTTGCCAAACATTAGTGTGTGCATGTAAGCTAAAAGTTGAAAGTATACATTCTGTCATATGTAATAGGTATAGTAGCCTTTTATTATAATCGGTGCACTATCAGTATTGACATGGAAAGGAAATTAGTTACAGGTGTAGACAAAAACAAATATTATTGAATTATATTAAGAAGTGCAAATAAGGTTACAATGTACCCATTTGCATAGAAGCAAGCATGTGAATTTGACAAAGGATTTCTGCATGAGCATTCAGCAGACTATCAGAAATTAAGGGAAAAAAGAGGCGGATTGCTAGAGGGTCTCTAGTGATAGAAGAGTAAAAGAAAGACACTAATGGTAGTTTTGTGGTAGTAAGGGATTATTGGAAGGGAAGGATAATTATACTGGCATATTTTTTACATTCTACATAAAACTACTGTTGTGGAGCTTAAGATAATTTTGGGAGAATTAAACTTTCAGCTAGGAATATTATTTGTGATTGGGTACTGGAAATTGATTTGCAAAAGTGATGATGTATCAGGGAGACCTAGAGGGGAAAACATAAGAAAGGAGGGTAGATTTCTGAAAACGAATATGAGAGTATTTGGTATGGAAGGTGTGAATTCAGTAGCTGGAAATATAACATAATTTGCATATTATTTCTCAAGGTACAGTGACTGGGCTAGACTGAACAGAAATTATATTTTAAAGGAGCATGTGTATTTAATGGAAAGTTGTGTTGCACATCCAATAATTATTTCAGATTGTATAACACAAAAAGTGAGATACAAATGCAGGATAATATAATAAAAATAAGACCATTCCTACTTACCTGTTAAAAAGAGAAAAATGTGTAGTGGAAATGATTTGAGAGTAGTTAGAGAAAATTTATTCAGTAGAGATAGCTAGTGAGTGGGATAAAAAGATAATGGAGTTTAAAAACATGGTAGTGAGAGATATGAGAAAGACAAAACAGTAATTATTTAAAGGGGCTGACAAAAGTTGTAGTATTGCATAACAGGTAATCTCACAGAACAAGAGGAGCTACTAAAGTGCTAAAGGGAAATGAGAGGATTTTGAATAATATACAAGAATTTAAAAAGATTGCTGTTTAGCAATAATTTCTTATAACAACACCAAAGCACAGAAACTTTTAGCACGGTGGCCTAGGGGCCTAGGTAGCAGACTGTAGAAAGGGTTGCCACCAAACTTTGGGAATCTATGACGAGAAAAAGAAAGAGATCCTATAGTATTAGAGATATTTTAGAAATTTTCTGAAATTTTGTATATAGCATAGGAATGGGGAATCAAAAAAGGCACAAATGGAAATATTTATGGAAGATTTAGTAATTCTAAGATTACAGGAAGGTGAAGCCCAAGAATTAATATTTACAATTAGGAAGAGATGTGATAAAAACAGTGATGTGTAACTAACCGACAGGGTTGTCGCCAGGAACAGTTGGCATTCCTTTGGAAGCTTGGAATTTAGGAGAGAAGAAAGTGATACAGATCTGGAATGTTTTGTTTAACAGTATTTAATCGGGGGGAGGGGGGAGCAGCAGCACATTGGAAGAAAGCTATGGCAGCTGTATTACCCAAAGAGAGTAAGGACTTTCAGACTTAGCTTCATACAGACTCATTTCAATTTCAAATCACAATTATAACGTTTTTATGTCTGTACTAGCTAAACGAATGTCAAACTTGTTGCCAAAATTCATAGATGAGGATCATTGTGGTTTTGTGGAGGAGAAGCAAACATTTGACAACATTAATAGAACACTGATGATCCAGAGGGAAGCAAAGTTAGAAAACGCTGCTATTGCTGGTGGGTCTTGATGTAGAGAAAGCATTCCATAGCATCAACTGAAGTTTTATGAGCAGGGCAAAGCTGGGACTTTGAGTAAGTCAGTAGTAGTGGTTTGCATTTCTGATCAGAACAAATAGGTTAATATGGAAGTTGTATGAGGGGTTGGAGGCAATGGTTAAGGTAGGGGGGTTCCTCTCCTATAAGATGGCAAGAATGTCCATTTTCCTCTTTATTATTTACTTTATATTTTAGAGCCCTTATCAAAGAAAATTGAGATTCAGATTTAAGGATGAAACTGGTATGGTAATCAAGAAATGTTAGTTGCAGATGATATGTTTCGACCAAATGCCGATCGAGCACAGGGACTTCGCCAATTCAGTAGTAAACCGTTGACTTGATAAAGCCAGAAAAATATGTTTGGTGTTGTAGAAAAAGTTAATATTATTTTGTACTTGATATTCCAGAAAGGGATGTTTCAGTGTTGTCAATCATTTTGTAATGGTTTCAAGTCTTTTAGAGATACAAAGGTAAAATAAAAGCTGTAGTGGTAAACTGTGTACCCACACTTGAATTGGTTCATCAAAACAAATATTTATGGGGACATAAGATTAAGTATGTGGGTATATATTGAACATGATTCTGTTATGGTAGCTAAGAATATGTGGGAAGGGACTAAGGAAAAGATGATACAAAAAAATGCGAAGCTGGAAGCTTTTAATTAATGATATGGTTAGTAAGATGCAAGCAATGAAAATGTTTTAGTCCCTTTGTATGGATAAGGCATATTTTAATTAACCTCTGAGGAGAAGTTGTGGATGATAACTAATAGAGTTGAAGGAGTTTATTTGGGAAGGGAAGAAGACAAGCATTATGTGGGATAAGCTGATTCTTACCGAAGAACAAGGTGATTTAGTCACCTGATTTGAAGGGATATTTTAGAGCTATGCAGTTGAGGCTTAAATACATAATTCAATCATTCAATCAGAAGATTATATACCAAAGTAGAAAGAGATGATTATGAAATTGAGGGAGATAATTGAGAAGTAAGGAGAGAGCAGGATTTTAGATGTAGATCCTAAAGGAGAATAACCACGTGTATGCAGAATATTTTCATAAAGTTGCAGAAAAGTATTCTAAGAACTAAACTAACATAGGAATGGAGAAAGGAGATTTTTGCCAGTTGGTATGACTGTAAGGCTGGGATATGGAAAAACAGGCAGGAGGGGTCTGGGATTTATTGGAGGAATCAACAAAAAAAAAATGTGGTAGAAGAAAATAATTGAGGAGGGAAAAGTAATAGAGTCGGATGTAGCTAAGCAAAAGTTTGGACTGCAGGTAAGAGACTGCCTTTCCTACAAGGAGCTTCTAATAAAGTATCAGCAAAAGAGAAAGGGATAGGGAATGCTAACTGAAAGACTAGTTCTGGTAGAGGTTTTGTTGAGTCTAAAACAGAAGCTACGTTTAATAAAAAGGAATAATTAGTAGTAGGGCATTTAAAATAGTGCATGATAACTATAAGATTCAGTCAGTGGAGGTTAAAAGAGATTTTGAAAAGAGAAGGGAAAGATAACTTACAAGTAACGTTAGGAGAACAAATATATATATCAAAGTAAATAGTACAGACAGTCAGAGGGTAAGGTTCCTCAGTAGAATAGCAGATCAACGAATGTAAAAAAAAAAAAAACAAATAAAAAAATATTAAATCAAAAAATTTAAAAGTTCATATTCTCCTTGAAAGGTTAATTCTATCTGGTTCAATGAAATTAGGGGTTTACTTTTTATTTTTTTAACATTTTTTATGTAGTTTTATTCAACACACACTGCCATCTAGTGAGTATTGTGTAGCAGTACCCCTTCTGTGAACTTGCATGATGTTGGTTCGATTTATTTTAGCAAATTGTAGTTTTAGGAATTTATATAATGTCTGCTGACTTATAAATATGTTACTAATTTCTGAGAGGATTTTAATGTAAGATTTTTATTTGTACATAGTGAGCATGATATATAGGGAATGGTCTTATTTCCTTGATTAGTTAATTGAATCTGACAAGTGATTGGTTTACAACAGAATTTTGCATGTGTGTATGGTGTATTTAAAAGAATATTTAGTACTCTTATGTCTGATGAAGCGTTCAGAGGAACGCGAAAGTGCTCAGTTCATTTTGTTTTGTTTTGTTACAATTAAACGGTCTCCTTTGCTACAGTGGTGTTGCCTCTTGAGTTTTTTACAAACATTAGGAGAACATCTATGGCTGTTAGGTATGCAGCAAAGTCCAGAAAGTTTGGGATTTTTCCTTGAATGTTTTTGCATAGGTATGTTTATGCCCCAAGTAGACTTAAGAGAATTTTTGCTCAAGTAGTTAGCAACTGATGATGATGATAAGGTCAAGAGAAGTAATTTAGTGCCTGTGTTGGCAGATTTTAAAAGTTCCCTACAGAATACTTTGTCAGAAATGTTGGGGAATCAAATGATTGTAATTAAGGAAAATTTTTTTATTTTTTTTTAACTGGAACATAGGATCTGAATTATTGACTGTTGTAAAGGAAATGGAAGAACTGGAGGTAGAATCTTTAGAAAAGGGAAGAAGGAAATTACATTAAGATAAACATAATTTGTGAGAACAGTACATGCAGAAAAATATTCAGGAGAAGGAGGGAAGTTTAAGGTAAGGCAGGAATTGAGCAATTTATGAAATGTTGGGAGTAAATGAAAATTGTTAAAAAGAAAATGTGTATTGCTTGAAATTAATGGAAACTGTTACTATGGCTTGTTTCCTATTAATGTATGTGTACCCGTGTCACTGATTAAAATGTGATGATTTAATAAAGATGTTTAGAAAAAAAAAATCACACTAAGTAGTTGGTCATATCATTGTGAAGGAAGCAGGAATTTTTACTGGTAGAGTATCATTTTATTACTGAATATTGACTTATTGGATTGTTGCATCTTTGCTAAAATGGGTAAGATCTCTGCATTTGTCAGATGCATTAAATGTGGTCTGAAGATTCCTCGTGATTTGTTTGTGGCCTGACATATACTGGGACACCTGTCAGCAGACTGTTCAATATGTAAGAAGTTTAGTTCACAGGTGCTGCTTGACTGTAGAAATAGATATGAAGGGGACTTCTGAAAGGGGATGTTAAAAAGATAATAAAAAAGAAGAGAAAGGATAAAGGGAAATCAGAGGAGGTTAGAATTAATGTTCCTGATACCTTCTCCAGTCAATATTCCAATACTTGAATCTGTTACTCTTCTTGAATAAAATCCTTCTAGAGCACCATTAGAGCCATCGGCCACTCCACTGTCAGCAGCTGTCCACCATGAGAAAACATAATTTGTAGACTCTGTTCCAAAGAGAAGAGTAGAAAACTTCCCCTCAGAGGACACTTTAGCAGAGTACTTTCAGTCAAAGCCTTGCTACACCCTGTCCATTTAGTCCTCTAGGTTGCTGTGAAGCCCCCTCTTAAGCTCTTGATTTAGACAAACTAATGGCAAACTTACTTAAGACCCAGCCAGAACATGGTTTTATCTCTGCCTTTTCTATATCTAGGGTCACCAGAGATGAGCCTCTACCCTCCACTTCTTCGGCTCCTACCCTGGGGCCCACCTCAGGACCTAGAGTTTGGTAACCACCTGTAGAACCTGTGCTATTGGCACCATCAGCTATGTTTTCCTTGGTGTGAATGCCTTTGGTATCAGTGTCCCTAACACCCCTGTGTGCCAGCATCAGTGCATTGCTGCTGAGATCAGCACAGACCCCATTGGAGATCATTCATTTTATTGGTGCAGTTGGTATTTGACTCCTCAGTGCTGAAAACTCACTCAGTGTCAGAGTCACCCTCAGTGCTGATGACTTCTGGTGTCATGATCTTAGAGTCTACCCTTTTAGCTTAGACTTAAGTTATGATTCCAGCCTCATCGTCACTGACTGCTTTAGTCCCACTTATCAATGAGTGAAAGTCTTTGTGAGGTATTTGCTTTCCACAAGTAATGCAATTATTAACTTTTACTGACATCCGTAAGGAGCAAGAAAAAGTTTCCCCAATGGGGTACTTAGCTTTAGTTGAAGACTTTGGTTCTGAAACTCGAAAACGTAAATTTCAGGAGTCAGCTGACAGACACTTGCGAACTGCTTCTGCTTTGGGCACCACATGACAAGAAAGACTGATGTAATGGTGTCAGCTGCATGTTTTACACCCCTGATGACCTGACGTCATGGAAGAAGGGACAGCAACAGACACAGGACCCAAGACTTTGTTAATCAGGCCGACTGAGTGTTACTGCAAGCAGATTACCCAAATGTAATGTCTGCAACAGTGAAACATGAAGAACATCAACAAAAAATAAATATTCACACCCTAGCATAAACAGCACACCAAAAAAACAAGAGGAGGACTGGAGGGAGGGATTGGCAAATGCAGTAGTGATCATTCAAACGTACTGTTATGGGAAGTTTACTTATACAACTGTATTATTTTCATCATCATAATCACTGCAGAAGCTTAGCTATACGAGTAAATAATTCTAGCTTACTATACTTGGGAAGAGGAAGGGAAGGGTCCAACACAGGACCCAAGACTTTGTTAATCAGGCAGACTGAGGGCTACTGCAAGCAGATAACCCAAATGTAATGACTGCAACAGTGAATACACTCGAACATCCACATCTATGTAAGTGTACACAACTGTGCTTTCTCTTTAGTGTGCCTTTAAACATTGATATAAAGTGAGGTATATGCTTTACAAACTGCCCAAAAGTTTAACAAAGTCAACAAAAGTCCATTCTTTCTCAGCCACTTTTTCTTGCAAAGCCATTTTTCACAAAAGTGATTGATGTTTCATGTCTTCCATTTATTATTTATTCAGTAATTTCCATGTTGCTGGTCGTCTTCCTGATCATCCCCATCTCCCAACACTAGACACTGACTGAAAAACAAGGTGTTCCTGATTCTTGTAGTCAACTCTTGTACTTTTTCTCTCTCTCAAGCATTTTCCTTTGGAACATTTGATAAAAGTATCCCTGGCAAAGTCTCGTATGAGCTGTATTATCAGAACAATGAGAATCTGAGTCCCCTTCTGCTTGCTGGCTCATGTTTTGTTGGAAAAGCTCAATTTACTCCTTAACCTGTTCTGCATCAAAGTGTCTTTGATCCTCCTGGAAAAAATATTCTGAAGACAGTTGGATACAACAACTTCAGTCTCACATTGGCCTCTTGAAACTCCATAATGTCTGGGATAAAGTTGGTTCTCATCTGCCTAGTGTGCTGTGAGTAATTATTTTCCAGAAATAGTCTGCTGTTTCCAAGTTTTAATACTTTTCCATTCTGCTGCAGATTTGTAGGGATCAACTCTTTCTGCTAGTATGATTTAATATGTACTAATGTAGGTCTTGGCTCCTTTCTCATTGCCAAGTTTGGGGCATACTCTCTATGTGCCCTTTCAATTAACAAATCCCGATGTGGGACACAGTCCAGTTGCTTATTTGTTCTTTCATAAAATATACAGTCTGTTCCTTACAGTTTTTCTGGTACAGCAGAAAATCTCCAGTTTTCTCTGCACGCTTTGCTCTTTAACTCTATCATTTTTAAACCAATCTTGAGAAGTTTTGTACTCGGACAGCATTTTCTTCATGTCATCCTCTGATTTTTGCATGTTAAATCAGTTCATCTCCTTCACTACCATCTAATGAACTACTAGATGTTCTGTTTTTCCAGCCTTTTGTTATTTGAGTTGATATATTCCTTCAGTGTTTAATTTATTTTATTCACCTGTGCATACATTTATTTTTATTTCCTCTAAATTTCTGGAAGCCATCTCTTGTACCAAAGCTGATGCTTAAACTGTGTTTGTCTGAGCAGCTGCAGGGGTCTTCCCAGCTAGTGTGTTATCTTCACCTTTTCAGCTTGATTTTTCTTTCATGTTCTCTAAATTTCTTTGTTGGCATCCAGACAGTGTACAGCCAGTAACTGAATTTTACCCAAGCTGACAATTTCACTGGCCCAGTTTTTTTTATTTTTTTTATTTTCTGTTTTCACACTGCTGTTGATAATATGTGCAGCCATCTTGGAAGTCCTCCATTCATGTTCCTCAGGCCTAAGCTACCACCAAGAAAGGGATTCCAGAGGAAGCCCAGATGATTTGCAATCCAGATAAAAATTCCAGGGTCATGGATCACCTTGGGAAGCAGGTACGAATCAAGTATCTTTTAGATCAGAGCTATCAGCTATTTGATGCACATAAAATTTCAGAAAGATCTAATGGATACGGCATTAGCTATCCTGAAGAAATTGCCACTTGGAGTTGCTTAGACAGGTGTAGTCACAAATGGTAACCATAAATACTGTCACCACACTCTTCCTGAGACTTTACATAGTTCTTCAGATGGAGCAGCGAGGTGAGCAGAGTCTTGCATTGCCTTGAGGCAGCAGGCCTGTCTCCAGCTAGCAGGATTTGCAGAACAGTTTAGGGTGGCTTTCACCATTGTACCATATGATGGATCCACCTTTTTTGGACCCAAGGTGAAGGACAGGTTGTGGCAGAATGAGTAGGAAGGAAGTATGGTCACTGTTGTTGGGGTAGAATTCTCATCCCTGCAGAGATCCTGTTCTAGGAATCAAATTGGTGCAAAAATATTTGGTTTAGAAAGTCTCAAAAGACCCAGTTTGAGCAACATGGTGGCAGTAACCCCTGTGCACATAGGAGTTGCTGTAATGGACATTGCCTGAAAGGCAGGGGGTGATTTGCAAAACCAGGGAGTTTGCAGCCCTCCCCACAGGAATAAACAGAAACCTTGAGTGATTGCTTTGCTGTCCACATCTGCGGGTGGTCAAAGGTTATGTTTTCCTGCATCTAAAAGTGTGACTGGTCATCACACAGGGACTGTTGGATCAGTGAAGTCATATCCAGAGGCTTCTCAGTTCCCCATTTCACACAACTTCTCCACTACCATCTAATCAACTACTAGCTGTTCCACCCTGACAAAAGATGACAGCAATTCAAATAATTTCCAACTTCCTACAGAAAAGAGCAGCCTAGCAGTTCCCTCCAGACAAGAAAGGATCCTGGCATTACTCTAGGCTTTTCTTGGTACTGAAGAAGAAAAAAACTCAGGCCATACCTCTCAACTGTACAGATGTTTTGCAGAATGTCCATATTTTTGCCTCATATTTTTGGTCCATTTTACATAAAATTGTGGCTTTCTGGCAGATTATTGGCAAATCATTAAAGATTGAAATAAAAAAATTGTAACAGGCATTTGAGTTTCAGACTTCATACCCTTCAAAAAATTCATGAAGATGCAAAACCTGTTATTCTATCAACTTTCTAAGTTTGTAGGAACAATATTTAAAAATTGTCCCTATTTTTGGTCCTTTGTCCCACTTTTATTTATAGGTTTGTCCAGATTTCTTGCTCTAAGAGGCTGAGAGGTATGCTTCAGGCCTGTACTGGATCACAGTCACCTAAACTGATTTGTTTTAAAAACATTTCAGGTGGTTGCAGTGCAGTCCATTCTTCCTGGAGATCCAAACAGCAGATCCAGTATTTTAGGCTACTGGGTATCAAGGTCTTTCCTTTTCTGGATGACTGAGTCTTAGTTGACAACTAGAGTCTTTCTCCAAAGCAAGGCATTATTTGCTGCAGGTATACATTTCTTTATGGACATCCATCAGTCTACCAATTTATAACAGAAGCCAACTCAGACATTGTCCTTTATCAGTTGCCGCCTGGATTCCAAACTAATAATTGCAAACCTTTTACCAGCTAGGAAACCCCAATCAAGATGCAGTGGCACTATTCATATAACAAGATGCACCAACTGCAACCCTAGTGTTAATGACTCTAGGCTTAATGGCAGTATCCTTGCAGATGTTAACTCTCTCCAGATACCACTTGAGAGTGCTTCAGTAGATGTGGAGTTTGATTAGTCACAGTTTCACCATCTAATGTCTCAGAAAATTCAAATTTCCAGATCATGCTGGAGTCATCTTCAGAGGTGGCTTCAACTCAGAATCCATTAAAGGGATGCCAGTTTCTTGCCCCCACTACCAGCTGCCACACCACTTCACCACAGATGCTTCTGCCTTGGTGTGGCAGGTGGGGTCATTGTTGGGAACAGACCATCCATGGAACATGTACACTGTTAAGTAGCCCAGTTACTTATCAATATACAGCAATTAAGCATGGTCATGTGAGTCTTACAACATGGTCCTGAGAGTCCTGCAGACATTTTAAGACTGTCTTCTCCAAGGTGCGATAACCATATACTCTAGCAATATGGCTTTAGTATAGTATGTTATATCAGCATACAAGGGTAACAAGGTTCTACTTTCTGTGCCAGAAAGCTTTGAGGGTTTGAGAATGGGCCATCAATTTGTGGTTGTTTCTTGTTATAATGCACAACCAGGGACAAACCAATTATTTGAACAGATGCCTTCCATGTTTCATGAGTGGTCTCTATAAACAACTCAACTGTGGGGATGCTACTACAGTGATGATGCTACTGCTCCTTTGGGGGAGCTTTGCAGCAATCACTTGGCTCTTCCTTCATAATAGGGGGCAGGGGGGCAAAAGGATTAGCTCTTACTGACTTTCAGTTCCATTATGTCAGGCATTAAAAGTTCAGTCAGTTCTGCAGTCAGTCTCACTACTATCGGAATAAGAAGTTGTACATGCACAACAGGACAGGGCCAACATGGAAGGTAAAAATAAGAACTGGAATCCAGGAGATCTTGAAATGTCTTTATGGAAATGATTTCTTGGATAAGTGCCCCTTAGAATATGGTATAAGATTTGGAACTGCGGAAGACACCAAATTGATTTTTCACCTTTACAGTGACAATTTTGAATTCTTTGAGTATAATTTCTTGGCAAGACATATTCTCCTTATTTGATAAGCACTTTCCTGTTTTAAAGACTGTTTAGCAATTACTCCTGATAACTCTCCCTTTCTTACTGTTTTTTTTTCTTTTCCAGGCAACTCCCAGCAATATCTTTATCAGTTTTGTACAGATCTCTGCTCTCTAATTCTCACAATCATTTGAGAATCTAAGGGAGTAATGGAGTATTTGTATGGAAAAAAACATTCACAGACTAAGTGCAAGAAAGATGTGTTGCTTAGTGACACTATTTGTATCCTGGCTCCCTATTGAAATAACTAGAGTTGATTTGCCAAGTCCAGAGATATTGAAAAATACAGAAGAGTAAATCCACTTGTCATTTTGCATATTTGGTAGTTCTTCCCAAACAAACTGGGGTGGTTGTTAATTCTGATACCCACGGGAGGTGCTGACAGTCAAAGGTAGGCTATCTGCACATAGTCTGGAACCACCACTCTTGTGGGTCATTCTTTGAGAGTAGTGGATTTCACCTCTTGGCTTTCAGAATTGAACTTCCTCTGTTGGAAAGCATAAACATCTGGCTGTTAAATATTAGTGATGGCTTAGAATGTTGGTTTGTATGGCCCTTGCATTTATTTTAAAAATTTGAAAACTAGACCTGAAGAGCCTTAAACTTCATAGATACTGTAAGCAGTTTAGATTTTTTAACACTCTGAATCATTGCTTGTAATTTAACCTGTTAATGTGCACAGACGTATTAAGTGACAGTTCTCTATTTCATTACAGTTTTCATATTTTCATAATGTTTACCCCCTTTTTACTGTTAATTGATACATGCTTACTTAATTGATTTATTGCATCTCTTCTGCTGTTGCACGTTGCTTTGTTTGCTCTTTGTATTCCTAAATAAAAGTTCTAAATGATAAAAGAATAATTTATACAAATGTTAAACTTCAGTCTGCTTGATTACCATAAGTTTTTTATAAATTTGTTATTGTAGAAGAAGTAACTGGATTGCTGTTAAAATGAGAAAACTAATAAAACCAAAGAAGGATGCGAATCGTGAACGTTTGAGGTCTCTCATCCTTTCACCCTCCCGATCAGAATCTGGTGAAGGATTTCTTCAACTACCCCATCATGACAGTCAAGACAGTTCTTCAGTAGGTTCCAGCTCTGTTGATGATGGTCATTCATTTGGTACCAAAAAGAACAGCAGTAAGTATCTACATTAGTTGTGATTATGTTATACGGATATTTTTTGAACGTTCAATTAAAAGTCAGTATTGTTGAATATTTGATGTACTTGTGAAAAGTACACATTCGGTTGGCACATTTAAAAATGTTGTAATTTTATTTCATGTGCCTCATCTTGTATAATTTCATTAATTCCTAATTTTTTCCTTTAATAAATTCAGTGTCAGAAGTGTTTTTAATCAGAACCTACAAGCATCTTTGCAATAAAATATTAATTATTTAGAACCAGCACCAGTTTATCTTTTTGCTAATAGACTGTATGAATAGGAGAGTACATGTAGTGGAAGGTAATTGGCCAACATGTCAAAAATGAATAGACTTTATAAAATGCCTCGTATTTACTCCATCATAGTTAAACTTTCGATGCATTCCTGATAGAAATGTAAGCATTGGTAATCTTGGCAACCAGGAGTGCGGTTACTTTACAGTAATGTTCTCTGAAAGTTTCTGAGTATTTAGTTTGTCCCAGATGCACACTAGAGTGAGCATTATGACTTGTAACTTGCCCTCAGTTTTAAGGACATGAGGCAGAACAGAGAAACTTTTTGCTTTAAATGTAAATTATTTTGAGTGGTGTCCTAATATTTTCTACATCAATAAAAGTAGTTCACATTCTTTATCCGTTGACTTTCATAGCTCTCTGCTTCATTGAAGTGGCATAGTATGGCTCACCACATTGTCTCTGCCCAGTCACTTTATGTACTTCTTTGTGACTAACGACATATCTTATGGAAGAAGCCATCTCTAATTAGAAGTCAGAAATTGTTTAAGATAAGCACATTTCTGCTTTTAGATACAATGTAAGATGCTTAAATTTATTTTATTTCATTTTAAAATTTTAAAGTTACAGTTTCTATGTAATATTTTTATGTTTTGGTAGTGTAGTTTATGACTTTTGTACAGTTGATTTGAGATGTGCTTACCCTTTATAACAAGTCACTGAACAGAAATTGTACCTTTCATTAAACATTTCACTCTATAGTGTCTATATAATAGTCTGTATTATTGCACAAATAGCTGAAACTCAGAAGACATATTCATTTCTGCCTTTGGTTTCAGCATGTGTTAACTTCCATCTGTTTTCTCCTCCTCCTCTTCCTTTTTCTTTTGTTTTGCACTTGCCTGATTCTATTTTATCACATGCTATGATATAAAAATAGCTGCACTGAAAAGGCTGCCCTTTATGAGGAACAGACCGAAGGATAAAGACAAAACGAAGGCCCTCTACCGGCGCTCTATGTGTAAGATTTTCTGATAGTTAAGCTTCTTGCAAATGGCTACACAGTCTTTTTACTAATTGTGCACTAACCTTTCTGTGGTCTGCCCTGTATGTGTCCCAGTTGTGTGAGGTGACAGACCTTCTGTAACATTGCCATATTTAGTATGTACTGCAATCAGTTGACACCTTCGTTGTGTACCACTTGAAATTAAAAAAAATAAAAAAACACCATTTGGACTGAAGTGAAGGATCTGCTGCACACCTAATGTCACACTTAGAAAATTGCTTTCTATATTATTGTTTTCATAGTGTTACATTTTAGAGTTTATATTTATTTGTTTTCCAAGCTATAATTTAGACTTCATAGCATGTATTTTTATAGTCAATGTGTTTGTAACTATATGTACAAAACTGGCATTTGTAAATATTTATATTGGTGTACAAATCTAAAGCCACAGAACAATTGTGCTTATATATTTTAATCTACTAAAGGCAGGGTGATGTGATTTTTATTAGGGTAGTGATTATTAGTACTTTCCATTGTAAACAAATTATTTAAAGTGCTTTCTTGTATTGTAAGTTTCCAAATTCCACTCATTTCAAGAGTACAGCGTCTTCAAATATTTTGATTGTAAGTAAAATATATGCCCCTACAACAGCCTGCATTGGCTATTGACCCTTTCTCTGTAGCTTGTGCTAGTGTTCCATTGGTGTCCATCATTCCATTCCTTTCAGCCTTGCCTTTGTCATCCTGTTTCAGTGCACAATCAGAGCATAGCTTTTTCCAGGCTTTTGTCATGCATTGCATTTTATATGAGTATACGCATGGCTTTTGTAACCGCTTCATTTTATTAAAAATGGGGAAGCATACCTGAGTTGAATGGAAAAACTTAACCTTCAGCGTCTTTCCGACAACTTGGTTTATGTCATAATAACACAAACTGTTTTGTGATGCCTGTTAAATGTAATATAATATGCTTCCATAATTAAAAAAACATAAAGGAAAGTACAAGGATAGCTTATCTAGTTTGTTGTATCATTTTGATTAAGTTGCTGTCATTTTCATCCCAGCCATGAATGATCTGATCCAGTCCATGGTCCTAGCAGGAGAGTGGACCGGTAGTTCGGAGCACCTAGATGGCCCTGATGATTCTTCTTCTGGGGGCAGGAGGAAGGATATGGGAACTTTGGCCTTCTCTACTACAGCTATCGACTTCAGCACTTGCAATCCATCTGTAGGCCTCAGATCCAAGCAGTCTCCTAAGTCCAAAGGTATAATTGGTTCAGAACGTTATCCTGTAATTGTTGCCTTATTTGTCCTTCATATTGCAGGCAGTGCACTGAACAGTGATGGTGTTTAATTTACAGCAGTCTTCTAGAAATTATTCAGGGTGGCTGTGTTTTTAATTCCTAATTGCAAGACTGAAATTGTGTACTATTTCCTTTTGCCATTGTCTATTTACATAGCTGTAATATTCGGGTGTAATTAGTTGTATGTGGCCATCTGAAGCTGGTCTTCCATTGGTACAATTATTTGATTATAATGAGCAGTTGAGGACCGATGTTCAATAAATGTCAGATTTACATCAATAACCTACAGGAAAGATATTCTGTTTCTTTTTCTTACTGCACTCCAGTGAAGATGTCAGTAGTGCCACAGAAGACTTGATGTTGTATTTAATGTTTTTCTACACCTCACCTAACCCCATACACACACCTGTGCTACAGATCTTTATTCCCTTTCCACAGTTAACTATTGCATAGTTGAAGAAGGGAACATTATATTGTAACAAAGTGGGGAACAATGAAGCAAAATTTGATAACATCACATTGGCATGGCAATTACTGTTGCTGGTTTGTAATACTTGGTTCTTCAGTTCAGTTCCCAGCTGGTGTAACATTTGTGCATTTTTCCTGTTTGTCCTGTATCATTGTGGATATTTGCTTGGTAGTCCCATTCACTCCTAGATGTATGCTTTAGGTGACATGATGGTCTTCCAAATTGCTCATAGGTGTGTGTATATGTGTGTACTTCAGTACACTGGTATCCTGCCAAGAATATTCTCCTCAGTCTTGTGCCCTTTGGGTTCTAGAATAGGCTGTGTCTCCCCTTAACCCCAAATTGGGAATTTAATGGGTATTTGAAGAAAGAATGGATGAAGTTAACTGAAACAGGTCTTAAAGGTTAGGGAAAATAAAAGCACTATTCTCAGTAATGGTAGGCACATGTCACAGTGAGGTACTGTGAATATGACTACTTAAGATTATTATCATCCCTGTACACATTTGCATGCACAGCAATAGGGAACCTTGCCTTCCATTCACCACTGCAGGGTGTCCTGACTGCAGTATATACCCATAACCTCTCTCCAGTAAAGAAAATAGCTGACATTGACCACTCATTCTTTTCACCCCAGTCAGTCCTCCAGCTACCAGATCTCTAGTCAGTCATGGGTCACTAGTAGCACAAATACGCTGCATCTGCACTAACAAGCCAGTTTTCTTGTTTTATGCAGTTATAGTTTTTCTATGGTGTTCCTGGCTGTGGTAAGTACTTTTATTATCATGTTTATATGACAGAAGGCATTCTAAAAAGTTATACTCTTCCTGATGGCAGGCCATTTACCTGAAAGACAGTTGAACTGTTTGAGCCTTTTAAAATATTAACATGGCACAGTCCTGTTTAAGTATGGTGATTTTTAAAGTATTTAACATTTATATTTTATTCATTATTGCATTTGGGCTACAGGAAATTGCCCTTTTAAGCTGCTTATCAGTTATGTCTTAATGTTTTATGAGGAGTCCTTCATTTTTGACATGTTTTTTGCAGTGATTTCTGTATGCTGGGCACCATTTCACTTTTTTGATACAGTGCATGTCTGCACAGCTTCTGCATTTTTTTCTGAATCTTGTTTTCATTTTGGTAGTTCATGCCGTGCTTTGAGTATTTACGTATTATCACCTTCTAACTTGTTTGAGCCACCTAAGCCTAATAAATCAAAATCAGAAAACAGGGAAGCAGCTCACATTGACATTTCTAAAAAGAATCCTTCTTCAAAAACTGCCTGTGTAAGTGTGACTGCTTAATTTTACTTTTCAACTACTAGCTCTTGCAAATGAAAAAGACTAGAAAACTGTAGGAATATAGTATGAGAATTTCACAGATATGTTAATTTTAAAAAGTGAACTTTCTTACAGTCTGTTTACAGTAATGTGGTAAAAAATAAATATTCTCCCTCTTTGGTTTCTGAATTTGATGTTGTTTTCACTTTGATTTCTGATTCTGTCCATGGTAAGATTATTTATTGGGATTTTTCTAAAGAAGAAGTTGAGACAATTCCCTTGTAGACACTGATTTTCTTTTTTTTCATTCCCATTGCAGGAGCAAGAGACAGCATCCCTAAACTGTGCAAGAGCCCAACAACCCATTCGCTTCCATTTAGGTACCTTATTAGTATATTTGTTCACCTGGAGGCAAGAGTTGGACATTAGGAAGCAGGCCAGTGTACCAGTCCTTTGGACGTCCCTGCAGCATCCCTCCTAAGCCTTCCCTGTTGATAGCAAGGTGATGACTCACAGTAGCTGCCTAGGCAGGACCTGGTGTGTATGTGTATGCTTCAAACCATATCACTCCTGATTCCAGCGGCACATGTAACAGTTAATGTGAGCCTGTCTTGGCCTCTTCCAGGAGTCAGTTCCTGCTGAATGGTAGGCACTGCTGATGTAGCAGGCCAGATCACTTCCATCCCTCCCCTCAGGATGGGTAAGCTGACATCAGCCGCTCAATTCTATTCTCCCATGCCCTGCCTGGTCCCTCTAGCATCCGTGCTACTAATTGAAAACAGGTCACTTGAGTGATACTCAAGGCTTTGTCCTTTTGTGTCACAGGGCTGGGGCTTGAAGGCAGCGAGTTTTAAACACTTTTGCTGTTGATGCTGACCATTTTAAGTGGGAGGTCTTCTGACCTATTTCAAGAGATACAGTGTTTCCAGAATCTGTGCTTTCCTCTTCATCCCATTTTCTGTTGCACAAATCATTAAGGGCATTCTAGAAGTTGGTTTTTCAAAGCCCAGATATTTTTCCTCAAAATTTTAAGTTTCTGTGTTATTTCTCTGAGAAATTAATTATGTGGTTGAGATACTACTTTCAATATGTAGAACAGCTGAACATGGCTTCAGCAAAATCTAACCAAAAAATAAGTTTGTATTGTTTTTCTTATAATTGAATTTGCTAAACGTTTGACAGCTTTAGTGAGAGGCTTTGTTCTACTATTCTTCTCCCTGTTAAATGTTAACTACTTCGCTTTTTATGCTGGGTATCATAATAACTTTATTTGCCAAACTTTTGGAATGCCACATAAAAGTTCTTCTGAAGATGATAGGCAGAAGATTTGTGGTCTGGTAGACATGGCAGTACGGCACCTTTGGCTCACAGTTGTGCTTATGATGGATTTTTTCCTTTATTTAGATCTTGTTCAGCTTCTGTTGTGCTCAGGAAGCAGACAAGTCAGCCTTATCATAAGCAAAAATTAAGAGTGTTCCTGTATCTTAATTCTGAGATTAAAACTAAAACTGAAGATAATTATTTCATCATGTTTCACACAGTAATTGAGTCTTCTTTTTTATTTTTATTCTTCTGTTCATAGTAAACAGTTCTTTTATGATAAAAGTATTTTTACAGTTCTCTTATGGTGTATCAGTCTGTCATGTACAGGCCTGTAAAATGGGCCAGGTAGCCACATGGGACCCAGAAATTCATAACTTTTCAGGTCCACACCATCATGCTGTATTTCTTGAAAGTTAAAAAGTGTGACCCTGAGTCCTGCTGTGGTGAAGGAGGGGGATAACGATTAGAAACGTCTGTCACAGTGAATAAAATATTTCTGTAAATCTATAGTTAGAAAACATTAGAAGGCATTCTAAAAATGGGTCACAAATCCAGCTCATTGCTTTCCAGGCAAGCTCCTGATAAGACAAATGTTAAAGAAATTACTTGTATAAAAACAAATCCTCACCATTTATTCTAAATTTTTACTTATAGCCAAGTGAGGAGTCCAATGGAGATCTGCCTTGGATATGTCAAGACACAGCAGTTATTTAAAACCCTGTTCATATGGCGTAGAGAGTTAAAACCCTGACCATCACCTAGGCAGCCCAAGTTCAAGTAGCAGCTTGGACATTTGACAGCACAGCAAAGGAGGAATAGGTATGCCCATCTTGGCAGGTAGGAGGGTGCTCATGGAAATGTGCAGGAGTGGATTTCCCTGATATAGACTGAGTGAATACTGTGCAGTGTCTCCTGTGGTTGTACAAGACAGTCCTGCTGAAATTACCCCCTTAAATTAGTGTGGACATTGGTGTGGAGCAGAGCAGTAGTGAATCCCATTCCATTCTGTGCACACAATATTCACAGGGCAAGTGCAAGAAGAATAGGGAAAAGAAAAAACCTCAAACCACATCTAATGGCTGCCTACTTGATGGTTCTTCATGGCCAACCCTCATCTCTTGCAAAGGATGAATGAGTAGGCCATTTGGCTGAGAAGGGGATGTGGACCCTTGCCATAAACAGGCTTTACAATAGAAGGAGGAAACTAGTTCAGAAAAAAAGGAAATCCCAAGAAGGAAAGGCATTCCTGATCAGTATCAGTAAGAAACTAAGGTCCCTCATAAAATCCTCCAAGGCTAACTTCGAAAGACAAATAGCCAAGGATTCGAAAGATAACCACAAAGCCTTCTTTAGCTATGTCAATAATCTAAGTGGCAACTCGCAGATATGCTCTGAGCTAGTGCAAAATAGCACAAAATATATTGAACCCTCTGATATTGCCAACATCCTGGCAGATAGATTCAGTGCAAACTTCACCCCCCTCTCACCCCCAAAAGGGCCCACAGCAATACCGGAAAAGTGTAGTGTCCCAGAAATCACAGACTCACAGGTGAAAACAGCGTCAATGGGGCCAGATGGTGTCCCAGGTTGCATCTTGCACAAACTACAGAACGAACTAACCCCCCACCTAAACCCACTGTTCAACCTCAGCCTCTCCACAGGCTACGTACCCATAGAATGGCGCACAGAAATGGTTATTCTGCTCCACAAAGTAGGGGCCACAACTGACCCTGGTAACTATTGCGCCCCATAAGCCCGACTAGCCTGGTCTGCAAGGCTATGGAGCGCATCATCATGGAACTCATTAACAAAGACATTGGGAACCTCCATACACTTGACCCGACCTAGTTCGGCTTTAAGGGGCAGATCATGCCTACTAAACCTGGTTGACTTTTTCGAGACAGTCACCAAGGCCATAGATGAGGGGAAGGTAGTTCACACAGCCTACCTTGAGCTTGCCAAGGCTTTTGACACCATTCCCCACTCGGGAATTATAGAAAAACTCACCAGCCTGAACATAAACCCCTACGTCACGAGATGGGTTGCCAACTGGCTGATAGAACTCGCACGGTAAGAATAGCAGGCTCCAGGTCCGACTCTAAACCAGTCATAAGTGGTGCCCCACAAGGCTTGGTCCTGGGACCCCTACTGTTCAGCATATACTTCTCAGAAGTACAGGCAAACACAGGAGGACTATGGCTAACCAAGTTCAAGTTCACCGATGACTGCAAACTGGGAGCCATAATTGACTCTAAGGCTGACACAGACATTCTCTAAAAGGGCCTTACTGAGATGGACACCTGGTGTCAAAGTCATGGTCTCAAGCTAAATACCAAAAAATGCATAGTCATCCCATTTGGGAAAAACAAAACACCCATGAATTACCACATAGGTGGCAGCCCCTTAATACAGAAGAGGTAATAAGAGATCTGGGGACCCAGGTAGATAGTAATCTCTCCGTTGGCTTTCATATTGCCAAAGTAATTAGGAAATCCTTCTATGTAGCCCATCTAATTACTAAAGGATTCGCATCTAGAAATAAAGAGGTTATAGTGCCCCTCTGCTCATCTCTCATCAGACTCTTCATAGAGTACAATGCCTCGTTTGGGATGTACCTCACAAGACACTTCCAACAGCTGGAAAGACCACAAAAGTACCTCACCAAGAGGATTACTGGTCTCAAACATATGTCCTATGCAGCCCGACTGGAAAAACTCCAGCTGTACTCAGTGGCATATCGCTTACTCAGAGGTGATCTCTGCCTGACTTATAAAGCCATGTCCAACTTAGAATTGATGAACATGCTCCACCTAAAGAAATCCAAGTCACTGTGAGCCACTCGCTGTAGTGAGCTAAACCTCGCCACAATAATAAATAGAACATGCTGGAGGGATAGATTCCTGTCACAGAGACTCCCCATGCTTTGGAACAAAATTCCTAACTACATTAGACAGAACCCCTCACTAATACTCTTCAAGAGAAACCTTGACCAGTGGATGGGTAACAGAAAATACACCCCTGGGATCACTTTATTGGCTCTTCTTGACAGAGGCTCAGTTAATTAATCAATGGGGCGGCAAAAGCTGACACACTCTGGCTAGGCTTATAAATGCCCTCGGGCAGATAGATTAGTACCTACCTATGATCTACAAGCAGCAGGATCAAAGAAAAGTAGTATTTCAAGTATGAAAGTTTATAATGGTAATTACTGACACTACTTCCACCTTTAAGCAAGCTAGCCTGGATGGAGACTTTAGACTTGAAAGATGCTTATTGGTATGTCCTGACTTTTCAGTCCACACAAAAATTTCCTAAATTTTTGAGCAAGAAAAGAACATTTGTAGTTTGTTTTCCTTGGTTGTAATTCCTTCACTTTTATGTATTTTGTAAGTAAAAAAATATTTTATTTGAACAATTTATTTAATAACAGGATGTACTAAAACAAAAATAAAATGTTTAGAATTAACAAGCAATATCTAAATTAATATAAATGCAGAAAGAGAGTCAAATACTATATTGGAAGGAGAACTAGTAAACTGCCTTGTTGTAAAATTTAATAATCCATTTGTTAAACATGAGCTTCTGTGCCACATTTTTGTATGCATGGGAACCATTTACTCACATGCTAATTCCTAATTTCCTTTGTTTTCTTAAGGAGCCTGTCATCTCTAAATCAGTCATCATCTTGTGGTAAATTTTTAATGTCAGATGCGTTTTAGGACTTGCTCTGCTTAGTAGAAGTTTTCATAGGCAGCAAGAAGTCAGATAAACAAAAATCTCTCCTGTTTGACCCATTCCCTCTTTGTTGGAAACGCACAGTAAAAACAGAGAGGAGGTAGCGTAACCTTGCCAAGCCATAAGTCTGAAAAAGATTACTTACAGCGACATTTTAAACTGTTGCAGTTTTGAGCATTCCAAAAAAATGAGGTCAAGTCCTCCTCAGTATCGAAAAAACAGCCAGGACACAAAATGAAAAGTAAGACTTTAAGTCTTCACAGTCACAGACAGGTTTCGGCCAAAGGCCTTTTTCAATATAGATATCCATCTAATTGGATATTTATAGGCATATGCAAAACCTAAAACATAAACCACCAATAAGCATGAATCATCATAAGAAATTAGCATAAAAATTACAAATGATCATTCAGACCTGGCGGGAATAACCCACCTAGTCTAACTATCCAAGCCTTTTCTTTATTTAATACATCATGCCCAACCATAGGTTCATAGGTGGGTACTAGGCTATCTGCCCAAAGGCATTTATAAGCCTAGCCAGAATGTGTTTGCTTTCGCCACCCCCCTTAGATTAGTTCCCTGTGCCTCTTTCCAGCAGAGCCACTGAAGTGATCCCCGAGGTAAACTTAGTTTCCCATCCACTCGTCAAGGTTTCTTTTGAGGCTTAGAATACTTAGGACCACACACTTTATCAATTATAATAAATTGAAATTTAGCAGTGACATGAGTAATGGCATGTTTATATAGTGCATTGGTAAGAACCTTATTTCTAACATTACTCAAATGTTCAGAAATAAGTAACTACATAGGTCTAGACGTTTGACCTATATAAAATGATGAACAAGTACATGCAGCGAGATAGACACCCCAGTCACTACTACAATTTGCAGGTGTATTAATTTGAAAAATACGAGATGTATTTTTGCTGGTAAATTCTTTAGTCTTGGCAATATATTTGCAAAAGGTACAGTGACCACAGTGGAAGCAACCCTCCAGTTTAGTTCCATCAGTTGTACTCTGAAACATATTAGTTGATTGGGGATGACGTTTATAAAAACTAAAACTCCCACCCAAGGTTTTACCCCTATGGAATGAAAAAAGACATCTATTATGTACTAATTTGCATAGTCGTTTGTCAGCTAAGAGAATGTCCCAATGTTGTTGAACTAAATTCATAAACTGATGTGTATTTCTACCATAGGTAGTTACAAATCTGATATTGGAGTTAGAATTCTTCCTATGACTGATATGCAAGTAGATCCTTCCTAGGTGTTGTACTAACCTCACTACTAGTTTGTAACAAATGTGTTGATGAATACCCACGTTCAGTGAAACGAGATGTCAGCTCGTGATGGAACATATATGCCGAATCCTCATATACTGGGACTTAGGAATAATGTGTTTTGGATGACAGCTGGGTGCATGTAACAATGTGCCATCAGGCTGTCTTTTAACATCACATCAAGAAAAGAAATGGACTGCATATCAAAGTTGACTGTAAAATGAATGCCCCATTTGTTTTCATTAAGATATTGAACAAACTCATGTAAATATGTAACATTAGATTTCCAAACCATCCAGCAGTCGTCCAAAAAACGCCTCTGGATATCAGTTTCTTCACGAAACAGGTTATGACTACTGTCATAAATCATTTTATGTTCAAAATATCCCATAAATAAATCGGCATAAATGTGTGCAAATGAAGTACCCCATTGCTGTGCCTTTAAGTTGTAAATAGCACTGACCATTGAAATAAAAACATTTTTGGTGAGGACATGCTCTGTCAAACATGAAAGGGAAGGTATCAAACCTCGGAATATACAATGAAATTTCTCCCAACCAAAATTCCAAGGCCATAAGGCCAATCCAGTGAGGAATACTGGTGTATAATGAGGTAACATCAAGAGTACATATCAACCACCCAGGATCTAATTTGGTATCAGATACAATGTTGAGAAACTCCGTTGTATCTTGTATATGAGCCCTAACTGCCTTTAATAGGGATTTCAAATATCTTGTCAGATAAACTGAGATTGGTTCTGTTAAGGAACCCTTTCATGAAACAATAGGTCACCCTGGCGGGTTACTAGCATTCTTATGAATTTTAGGAAGGAGGTATAAATGTTGTGGCAATGGATCTTTAACCTTCAAATGAAAACAATTCTGTCACAAATAATGCCCTCACTCACTGCGGAATGTAAGAATTCATCAATTTAAATTTTGAACCTGGATGTAGGGTCTATGGACATTGCTGTATAGACTCTACTGTCCTGTAACTGTTTATTAGCTTCAGCAACATACATGGACCATCCATCCAAACCACCCTTGTCAGCTTGAATAATAACCAAGTTTTTATCTTTCTGTAATCTTTCAAGTGCCTTAATTTCTGCCTGAGTCAAATTATTTGGAAGAAAATAATCTTGCATTTTGGAACTTAAATGTAGTTCCTTGGAAATACATTTTTATAAGATATCAACATAGTTGGATGTTTCAAGTCCTCCTTACCCTAAGGTGACATTTCCAGCAGTCATGTGGAACATAAGGGTACCTCACATGATGTCTGCTTAGGGTGTAAAAATATGTATGGAGGTAGAGAAGCTGATTACCAACTTTCAGAAGTTACTGAGTTTCCCAGTAATTTAATCCGCTGATCTACAAATAGGTTTTTGCCTCACTCTTGGCCTGCAGTAAGTGCATGTAGAGTTTGGTAACCCATTTGAACTTTGTCGGTTGCTTACATTCACACACAAAATCCAATTAACTGAATTTCTATTGGTTCTGAGGCAGACTCTGTCTGTCCTAAATATCAGGGAATCACTGGTAAAAGTTTTACTTTCTTATAGGTTCGTAGGAGTGTACTAGGCTAATGGCCCTGGAGACTTTACCAGCCTAGCCCATAGGATTACCCTGGCATCGTGCCACTCGACCTTAGCTCCTAGTGCCTCTGTCGAGTAGAACCACTGGAGTGATCCCCGGGGTGAATTTCCCATCTCCCATCCACTCATCAAGATTTCTCTTGAAGAGGGCCAGTGAGGTGCTCTGCTTAACATGTATGGGAAGTATGTTCCATAGCATGGGCAGTCTCTGGGTTATGAACCTGTCCCACCAGCATGTTCTGTTGATTGTGGTAATGAGGTTGAGGTCTCTGGAGCATGTGGTGTGGAGGGATTGGGATTCCTTTAGATGTAGCATTTCTGACAGAGCTGGATCAGACATGGCTTTGTAAGTCAAGCAGAGATCACCTCTAAGTAGGTGATATGAGACAGAGAATAGTTAGAGTTTTTTGAGTCTGTCCATATAGGACAGGTGTTTAAAGCCTAGGATCCTCTTTGTGAGGTACTTTTGCGGCCTCTCCAGTTGTTGCAAGTGTCTAGTGAGGTTCATGCCAGATGGGGCATTGTACTCAATGACTGGCCTAATGAGAGAAGAATAGAGTGAGACAATGACCTCTTTCTTCCTGGATGCAAAACCCTTAGTAATGAGATGTGCCACATGGGATGACTTTCTGACCACAGTGGCAACGTGGTGGTCAAAAGAGAGGTTGCTGTCAACCTCTGTTTCCAGATCTCTTATAATGCCTTCTGTGTTCAGTGGACTACCATCAGTGTGGTAATGCAAGGGAACCGGGTTTTTCCCACATTCCCATGAAATCCACACAATGAACTGTTATTGCTCCCAGAACATTATATTTTATGGGAACCAATAAATAATTTCATAATCCTACTCCAAATGCTTTAAATGAAGAATGTCTCAACTGCCATTGGCATAATGGTTAAGGTATTTACCTCTCAGATCCCAGGTACAGGGTTTAACTCTCACCTGTGGTTACTGGCTAGACTTGTAATAGTCTGCAAATAGCCTAGTGTTTACCTATGAACTCTTTTAACTCAGAATTACTTTTATTACTGACTGCCAGAAATTATCATGGAGGGGGCGGAGCTTACCACCTGTCATTAATAGACTTCTCCCAACTCCTTCCATGTGAAAACTGAATCTGGTGAACTTCAAAAAAAAAAAAGAAACAAACTCAAAAATCACCAAAGCACTTGGAAAAAGCCCACAAAGACATTGGTGCAATAAAATGTATTTAATGTTCACTCCACTTCATAAAACGTATAAAAAACACTTGAAAATACCCCTCCAGGCCTCAGTACATGTACATTAACTCTTTTACAGACCAATAACCAGCGTTTCAGTCTGCAAAAAGACTTCTGCAGATGGAAAATGCATACTGAGCACAAGACTCTTTTTAAATACTAATTGCTTAATTGATTAACACTTTTCATTGGCAGGGCATTATGTAACAATAATTGCATATAGAACACACATATAAATAGATTTAATCTATTCTAACATGCTAAAATGTACAATAAATAAATAGCTATCGCCCAATATTTATCTTATACTGTTATTAAATATGTGTGTGTGTGTGTGTGTGTGTGTATGTGTATATATATATATATATATATATATATATATATATATATATAAATATATAAATCATTGTTCATAGGTTCATACTAGGCTATCTGCCCTAGGGCATTTATAAGCCTAGCCAGAGTGTGTGTGGCTTTCACCACCCCTTAGGATGAGAATACTATACTCATTAGTTTGCTGTGCCTCTGTCCAGCAGTGACACAGAGATGATTCCCGGGGTAAACCTACGATCTCCCATCCACTCGTCAAGATTTCTCTTGAACAGAGTCAGTAAGGGGCTCTGCCTCACATGGACTGGGATTCTGTTCCATAGTGTAGGGAGTCTCTGGGTGATGAATCTGTCCCTCCAGCACGTCCTATTTATATCCGTGTTGAGGTTTAAGTCTCTTGCTCGTGGCTCTGGTGGATTTGGATTTTTGAGGTGGAGCATGTCCATTAATTCCGGGTTGGACATGGCCTTGTATGTCAGGCACAGATCATCTCTGAGCAGACGGTATGCGACTGAATAGAGCTGGAGTTTCTTCAGTCGGGCAGTGTATGACATATGTTTGAGCCCCTTTATCCTTTTGGTGAGGAACTTTTGGGGTCTTTCCAACTGCTGCAGGTGTCGGGTAGGTACATTCCGAATGGGGCGTTGTACTCAATCATTGGTCTGATAAGTGAAGAGTACAGGGTACAATGACCTCTCCTGATCTGGATGTGAATCCCCTCATGATCAGGTGGGCAATGTAGAAAGTCTTCCTAACCACTTTGGCAATGTGAGTGTCAAAGAGAGGTTACTGTCAACTTGGGTCCCCAGGTCCCTGATAACTTCTTCCGTGTTTAATGGATTACCACCTATGTGGTAATTAGGGTTACCTTGTTTTTCCCAAAGGGTATGACTATACATTTTTGGCATTTAGCTTAAGGCCATGGCTCTGGCACCAGTTATCCATTTCTATGAGACCTCTCTGGAGGATGTCTGTGTCTGATGGAGTGTCAATTATGGTGCCTAGTTTGCAGTCATCTGCAAATTTTGTCAGCCACAATCCCCTATGTTTGCCTGCACTTCAGAAAAATAAATGCCGAACAAGAGGGGGCCCAGGACTGAGCCCTGTGGGACACTGCTCGTGACGGCTTAGAGTCTGACATGGCACCAGCAACTCTAACCCTGTGGGTTCTGTCCTTGAGCCAGTTTGCAACCCATCTTGTGACATATGGGTTTACATCTAAGCTGGTGAGCTTTTCTATGATGCCCGAGTGGGGTATTGTGTCGAATGCTTTGCTAGGTCAAGGTAGGCTGTGTGAACTGCCTTACCCTCATCAATGGCCTTAGTGACTGTTTTGAAAAAGTCGACCAAGTTCAAGAGGCAGGATCTGCCCTTGACAAAGCCAAATTGGGTAGGATCCAGTGTCTGTAGGTCCCCAATGTCTTTATTTATGAGTTCCATTATGATCCTCTCCATAGCTTTGCAGACAAGGCTCGTCAAGCTTATGGGGTGGTAATTTCAGGGTCCATAGAAGCACCGCCTTTGTGGAGTGGGACCACAGTTGCCGTCACGCCATTCTTTGGGTCGTATCCTGTAGTAAGGCTAAGATTAAACAGCAGCCTTATGTGTGGGTTTAGTTCCTCATTGAGTTTGTGTAGCACACAGCCGGGACACCGTCCGGTCCCATTGATGCTGTGTTTTGCTTTAGAGAGAGCAGCTCTCACCTGGGCATCTGAGATGTTTGGGAGGCTAGACTCTGGTGGGATATATATTTCTCCTTTTGGGGGAGGGAGGGAGAAATTTGCACTGAACCTGTCTGCCAGTATGTTGGCAATGTCTGTGGGTTCAGTGATTTTTGTATCATTTGGACTAATTCTGAGCATATCTGGGAGTTTCCACCTAGTTTCTAACATAGCTAAAGAAGGCCTTATGATTGTCTTTTGTGTCATTAGCGATTTTCTCTCAAAGTTGGCCTTGGATGATTTTATGAGTGATCGTAGTTTTTTGCTAGTAGTGATCAGAGATGCCTTCCCTTTTAGGGATTTTGCTCTGTCATGTAGTAGCTTTCTCCTCTTGTTGTAGAGTTTGTTTATGGCTGGGGTCCACCAGACCGGGAGCCTGCCTTTGGTGGAAAGGGTCTTGATTTTATTAGGGATTGCTTGATCCATACATTCCTGGAGGTGCTCGTAGAAGGCATTTGTAAGGGTTTCAGCAGCGTGGGTTGTGGTTTCCACTGCCTCAGCAGCGTGGGTTGTGGTTTCCACTGCCTCGGGGGCCTTGAAGGATACCACTCCAGTCTTAAGAAGTGTGAAGTTTGCTTTTGAGAAGTTCTTCACTGTGTTCTTTTTTGCTGGGGTTGGGGGCGGGATGTGGATCTCCAGTGAGATTAATTTATGGTCTGATCTCACCAATGAGGGATATACTTCCGGTGTGGAGCATTTTGTCCCCATGTTTGTGATGATCAGGTCTAGTATATTTTCTCCTCTTGTGGGAATGGTGACTAGTTGTTCCATAGCATTTGAGTTTATGAACTCCAGGAACCTTTGGGCTAGGGTGTTGGGGCTTGAGTAATGTTCCCAGTCTATGTTTGGGTAGTTGAAGTCACCCAATATGATGGTGTTTGGAGAGACATTCTTACTCTCCAGTGTCTTCAGGAAGGCTGTGTGGGTTTCCTGAGTTTGAGAGGGTGGTCTGTAGCATGCTACAAACTGTAGGGCAGTTTTACCTATGGTTAATTGCACCTGGATGGTCTCCGATGCTTCATGCGTTGCCACTAACCTGGAGGTGTGGGTATCCTTTATGAATATGGATACTCCCCTCCTTTTGTGGTTTGGTCCGGATTTTGGGGCCGGAACGCATGATATGAGGTATAACCTGATAGTGCTGGGGTGCTCTCAGGAGCCTTGAACCAGGTTTCAGTCGCAGCACAGACATCGATGTTCTCCATACTGAGGAGGGCTTCGAGGCGTGCATCTTGAGGTTTAGACTTCTGGCATTGAGCAGTATTACCCTTAGTTTTCTCCATTTTTGTTTTCTAGGGCGGTAGGTTTATCATTTGAGCCTTGCCTAAAAAGGCACTATGGGGTGGCAAGAGCCTTTGCCAGTATCCGGAAGCCCAGGGTGACAGGTGCAAGCCGTCCCTTGCGAAGCAGCGTGGCTTGTCAAGCATGTCATCCCAGGCAGACAGACATTGGATTCCCTGTTCTCATAAGGTGCAGAGGTTAAGCGTTGTTGCCTTACAGCAAGAGGTTCTCCCGTTCGATTCTCGGCTGGAGCGCCTTCTCTGTGGAGTCTGCATGTCCTTCCCGTGGTAGAGTGGCGTAAAGACATGCAGGTAGATGCGTGCGTGACTGGGTGTGCCTTCTTGAAGGTTGGGTGTCAGGCTGGCAACTTGGCACCATAAAAATCCACTGCCAATCATTAGCGGACGGAGTTCTGCTGTGGCGACTAACCAGGAAAAGCCGAAAGAGTGTTCTCATAAATATTTACTAAAATCAAATAGCTAAATACAGCATTAACAGAAGCTATCTAATGGCACCATCTAGTGGCTAAATACTAAAACTTTTTGGCATACAAGGATTGGTGACTCCAGACCAGCTGCACCCACATAAACCAAAAAGGAAATGCTGGCAGTAAACTAGTAATCCAGAAATTCAAAACCATTCCTCAAAGAAGTAATTTAATGATAAGGACAGACACCACAGTCATGTGGGTACATCAACAGGAGGCACCACCATACCCCCTATGCATGAATGACTCTGGACCTTGGAATATGGCTCTGAGCTAACATCCAAGTTTGGCTATGGGCACATTTGTGCCGGGAAAGAAAACACCCTCAGCGAGGCTATGTTAAGCAGAACTACACCCCTGATGCTCTGGCCTAATGGATGCTACACCCGACATCTTCATACATCATTAGAAGAAATGGGAATGCCACAATAGACCTATTCAGATCCCCACTCAATCACCTGCTGAAAAATTCTGCATAAGGACATGCCACCCACTAGCATGGAAGGTGGACTTCTATCCTTCAGTTGGAAAGGCCTGACAGCATATGCATTTCCACCCTTCCCTTTGATGCAGGCTGTACTACTGAAACAAAGAACACCATGATAATTCTGATAGTCTCTAATTGCCAAGATGCCTTTTGATGTTAACTCAGAACAACTACAAACATCAGCACCCAAACCTAAAACTTGGCAACTGGACTGCCTGGAACATCACATAACAGCAACTAACCCAATTCTATCCCAAAGGTTAAGACATTATCCTTGAAGCCCGCAGACCTCAACAGTTAGCTGAACTATGCAGAAAAAATGGAAAAGGTTTGTTATTTGGAGCACTGGAAAGAGGAAAAGATGTCTTTAACATAGATATTGCTAACATCCTGAGTACTCTCGCAGAGCTTACATACCTGGCCTGTCCTATTCCCTCCAAGATACATGCATCAGCTTGCCTCAAGAGAATACAGCTCTGATCCACCTAGTTCTTTTTCAAGATCCCTCTACCCAGGCAAGCAATTCCTCAGAGGGATCAAGAATGTAAACCCTCCCAGGAAACCACCATTACCAGCACAGACTTGAACTTTGTAAAGAAAATTGACACTCTCCATTTGAACCAGCAGCAACAGCAGATCTTCTCAACACCTATCATGGAAAACTGCTTTCCTACTGGCACATTATTTCAGCAAGGAGGGTCTTGAACTACAGGCCCTTAGCTGGCAGTACAACCCTTCCTAATCTTCCATCGGGTGCTAGAGTGTCCAATGAGAACTAATCCTACATTTATGCCTAAGGTGGTATCCAGAGTGTCTTTTAAACCAGGCAATCCACCTACCTACCTTCTTTTCCCAATCCACAGAACAGGGGGAAAGGTCATGCATACCTTTGGATGTACATATAGACAGTTACGCTACTACCTGACAAGGTAACCAAAGTAATAGAAAAACTGACCAGCTTTTTAGTAGCTCTGGTGCAACAGGAAGGAAGGAAAAGCACTTCAAACAGGCACCCCAAATGGATAGGAAAATTGCATAAGATTCTGTTACTTGTACTTACTATGGAAAACCAGTTCCACAGAACATAAGACCTCATTCTATTAAGGGCTACAGCCACACTACCACAGCTTTTACGAGGAGTGGCAAACCAAGGACATTATTGAGGCGTAAGCCATTGGACCTCCGCATACATTTGCCATGTAAGACATTATAATTTAACCTCTATAATTTGTGGATCCCGAAAGCAGGCCGTTTGCCACTGCTGTATTGCAAGGGATCCTAACTACACCATAATTCTTCTTCCTCCTCCCCTAGTTTGGCTATGGTATTCTACCCATTTAGTTATGACTGCAGATGCATCCTTGAAGGACTATAGTACAGTTTCAGGTACCTACCTATAAATGTAGATGTCTTAGAACAGGATAGCATCTGCAGTCAGGATTACCTGTTCCTCCTTCCCCTCCTGTGGTACTCCTAGGGTATTTACCCTCCTAATAGCTAGCTGGGGGCAGCCCTTATGGTGTATCGGTTGTATATATGTACATACATGCTTATTTTTTGTGTTTGCCTTCTACTATTTTGGAACGCCAAGATTTATCCAAATTCTAGCTTTCCTAGAGGGCAATCTGGCATCTGGGGCAAGAAACACTGAGGAAAAAATGAAGCGCCGGCTGATGCCTTTTATACCCGAAGACCAGCAGAGATGACGCCGGGTGAAGTGCGACATCAGCCGTTTAGCCGGACCAGACTTTGGAATCCGGGCCGACCAAGGGCTGCCTGGACCGACAGGATGTCAACCCAGGATGAGCATGACTGCAGATGCTATCCTCTGTCTTCACATCTACATTTATGGTAGGTACAAAACTGTACTTTTTCCCACATTCCCATGAAATCCACACAATGAACTGTTATTGCTCCCAGAACATTATATTTTATGGGAACCAATAAATCATTTCATAATCCTACTCCAAATGCTTTAAATGAAGAATGTCTCAGCTGCCATTGGCATAATGGTTAAGGTATTTACCTCTCAGATCCCAGGTACAGGGTTTAACTCTCACCTGTGGTTACTGGCTAGACTTGTAATAGTCTGCAAATAGCCTAGTGTTTACCTATGAACTCTTTTAACTCAGAATTACTTTTATTACTGACTGCCAGAAATTATCGTGGAGGGGGCGGAGCTTACCACCTGTCATTAATAGACTTCTCCCAACTCCTTCCATGTGAAAACTGAATCTGGTGAACTTCAAAAAAAAAAAAAAAAAGAAACAAACTCAAAAATCACCAAAGCACTTGGAAAAGCCCACAAAGACATTGGTGCAATAAAATGTATTTAATGTTCACCCACTTCATAAAACGATAAAAAACACTTGAAAATACCCTCCAGGCCTCAGTACATGTACATTAACTCTTTACAGACCAATAACCAGCTGTCAGTCTGCAAAAAGACTTCTGCAGATGGAAAATGCATACTGAGCACAAGACTCTTTTTAAATACTAATTGCTTAATTGATTAACACTTTTCATTGGCAGGGCATTATGTAACAATAATTGCATATAGAACACACATATAAATAGATTTAATCTATTCTAACATGCTAAAATGTACAATAAATAAATAGCTATCGCCCAATATTTATCTTATACTGTTATTAAATATGTGTGTGTGTGTGTGTGTGTGTGTGTATGTGTATATATATATATATATATATATATATATATATATATATAAATATATAAATCATTGTTCATAGGTTCATACTAGGCTATCTGCCCTAGGGCATTTATAAGCCTAGCCAGAGTGTGTGTGGCTTTCACCATCCCTTAGGATGAGAATACTATACTCATTAGTTTGCTGTGCCTCTGTCCAGCAGTGACACAGAGATGATTCCGGGTAAACCCACGATCTCCCATCCACTCATCAAGATTTCTCTTGAACAGAGTCAGTAAAGGGCTCTGCCTCACATGGACTGGGATTCTGTTCCATAGTGTAGGGAGTCTCTGGGTGATGAATCTGTCCCTCCAGCACGCCCTATTTATATCCGTGTTGAGGCTTAAGTCTCTTGCCTCGTGGCTCTGGTGGATTTGGATTTTTTGAGGTGGAGCATGTCCATTAATTCCGGGTTGGACATGGCCTTGTATGTCAGGCACAGATCATCTCTGAGCAGACGGTATGCTTACTGAATAGAGCTGGAGTTTCTTCAGTCGGGCAGTGTATGACATATGTTTGAGCCCCTTTATCCTTTTGGTGAGGAACTTTTGGGGTCTTTCCAACTGCTGCAGGTGTCGGGTAAGGTACATTCCGAATGGGGTGTTGTACTCAATCATTGGTCTGATAAGTGAAGAGTACAGGGGTACAATGACCTCTCCTGATCTGGATGTGAATCCCTCATGATCAGGTGGGCAATGTAGAAAGTCTTCCTAACCACTTTGGCAATGTGAGTGTCAAGAGAGAGGTTACTGTCAACTTGGGTCCCCAGGTCCCTGATAAGTTCTTCCGAGTTTAATGGATTACCACCTATGTGGTAATTAGGGGTTACCTTGTTTTTCCCAAAGGGTATGACTATACATTTTTTGGCATTTAGCTTAAGGCCATGGCTCTGGCACCAGTTATCCATTTCTATGAGACCTCTCTGGAGGATGTCTGTGTCTGATGGAGTGTCAATTATGGTGCCTAGTTTGCAGTCATCTGCAAATTTTGTCAGCCACAATCCCCCTATGTTTGCCTGCACTTCAGAAAAATAAATGCAGAACAAGAGGGGTTCCATGACTGAGCCCTGTGGGACACTGCTCGTGACCCTGCTTAGAGTCTGACATGGCACCAGCAACTCTAACCCTGTGGGTTCTGTCCTTGAGCCAGTTTGCAACCCATCTTGTGACATATGGGTTTACATCTAAGCTGGTGAGCTTTTCTATGATGCCCGAGTGGGGTATTGTGTCAATGCTTTTGCTAGGTCAAGGTAGGCTGTGTGAACTGCCTTACCCTCATCAATGGCCTTAGTGACTGTTTTGAAAAAGTCGACCAAGTTCAAGAGGCAGGATCTGCCCTTGACAAAGCCAAATTGGGTAGGATCCAGTGTCTGTAGGTCCCCAATGTCTTTATTTATGAGTTCCATTATGATCCTCTCCATAGCTTTGCAGACAAGGCTTGTCAAGCTTATGGGGTGGTAATTTCCAGGGTCCATAGAAGCACCGCCTTTGTGGAGTGGGACCACAGTTGCCGTGACGCCATTCTTTGCACGTGATCCTGTAGTAAGGCTAAGATTAAACAGCAGCCTTATGTGGGTTTAGTTCCTCATTGAGTTTGTGTAGCACACAGCCGGGGACACCGTCCGTCCCATTGATGCTGTGTTTTTTGCTTTAGAGAGAGCAGCTCTCACCTGGGCATCTGAGATGTTTGGGAGGCTAGACTCTGGTGGGATAGATATTTCTCCTTTTGGGGGAGGGAGGGGAGAAATTTGCACTGAACCTGTCTGCCAGTATGTTGGCAATGTCTGTGGGTTCAGTGATTTTTGTATCATTTTGGACTAATTCTGAGCATATCTGGGAGTTTCCACCCTAGTTTCTAACATAGCTAAAGAAGGCCTTATGATTGTCTTTTGTGTCATTAGCGATTTTTCTCTCAAAGTTGGCCTTGGATGATTTTATGAGTGATCGTAGTTTTTTGCTAGTAGTGATCAGAGATGCCTTCCCTTTTAGGGATTTTGCTCTGTCATGTAGTAGCTTTCTCCTCTTGTTGTAGAGTTTGTTTATGGCTGGGGTCCACCAGACCGGGAGCCTGCCTTTGGTGGAAAGGGTCTTGATTTTATTAGGGATTGCTTGATCCATACATTCCTGGAGGTGCTCATAGAAGGCATTTGTAAGGGTTTCAGCAGCGTGGGTTGTGGTTTCCACTGCCTCAGCAGCGGTTGTGGTTTCCCCTGCCCCGGGGCCTTGAAGGATACCACCCAGTCTTAAGAAGTGTGAAGTTTGCTTTTGAGAAGTTCTTCACTGTGTTCTTTTTTGCTGGGGTTGCGGGCGGGATGTGGATCTCCAGTGAGATTAATTTATGGTCTGATCTCACCAGTGAGGGATATACTTCCGTGTGGAGCATTTTGTCCCCATGTTTGTGATGATCAGGTCTAGTATATTTTCTCCTCTTGTGGGAATGGTGACTAGTTGTTCCATAGCATTTGAGTTTATGAACTCCAGGAACCTTTGGGCTAGGGTGTTGGGGCTTGAGTAATGTTCCCAGTCTATGTTTGGGTAGTTGAAGTCACCCAATATGATGGTGTTTGGAGAGACATTCTTACTCTCCAGTGTCTTCAGGAAGGCTGTGTGGGTTTCCTGAGTTTGAGAGGGTGGTCTGTAGCATGCTACAAACTGTAGGCAGTTTTACCTATGGTTAATTGCACCTGGATGGTCTCCGATGCTTCATGCGTTGCCACTAACCTGGAGGTGGGGGTATCCTTTATGAATATGGATACCCCCCCCTTTTGTGGTTTGGTCCGGATTTTGGGGCCGGAACGCATGATATGAGGTATAACCTGATAGTGCTGGGGTGCTCTCAGGAGCCTTGAACCAGGTTTCAGTCGCAGCACAGACATCGATGTTCTCCATACTGAGGAGGGCTTCGAGGGCGTGCATCTTGAGGTTTAGACTTCTGGCATTGAGCAGTATTACCCTTAGTTTTTCTCCATTTTTGTTTTCTAGGGCGGTAGGTTTATCATTTGAGCCTTGCCTAAAAAAGGCACTATGGGGGTGGCAAGAGCCTTTGCCAGTATCCGGAAGCCCAGGGGTGACAGGTGCAAGCCGTCACTTGCGAAGCAGCGTGGCTTGTCAAGCATGTCATCCCAGGCAGACAGACATTGGATTCCCTGTTCTCATAAGGTGCAGAGGTTAGCGTTGTTGCCTTACAGCAAGAGGTTCTCCCGTTCGATTCTCGGCTGGAGCGCCTTCTCTGTGGAGTCTGCATGTCCTTCCCGTGGTAGAGTGACGTAAAAGACATGCAGGTAGATGCGTGCGTGACTGGGTGTGCCTTCTTGAAGGTTGGGTGTCAGGCTGGCAACTTGGCACCATAAAAATCCACTGCCAATCATTAGCGGACCGGAGTTCTGCTGTGGCGACCCCTAACCAGGAAAAGCCGAAAGAGTGTTCTCATAAATATTTACTAAAATCAAATAGCTAAATACAGCATTAACAGAAGCTATCTAATGGCACCATCTAGTGGCTAAATACTAAAACTTTTTTACAAAGTCATACAGCGAAAGCACAGTTCATAAGTTAGTACTAGGCTAAGTGCCCTTGCGAGCCATTGTAAGCCTAGCCAGTTATCCCTTGTGAGACTCAAACCCTGCACCTTGTGTTTGTAAGGCAAACACCTTAACCATTAGGCCACCCTCCCAACAGATTAAACTCAATAATATAAACTCAGCCTATTCCTTATAAAATTCTCAACATTGATTAGAACTTTTCACAATTTATAAATACTTAAAAAAAAAAAAAAAAAAAAATATATGTGTGTGTGTGTGTGTATTAAAAAAATGTCATAAAATACATACAAACAAGCAGAATATTGTCAAGGCTAAAAAACATCATAATTTTGCTGACCTTCATTTTAAAACTGGTTTTAAAGAAACCGAGTCATTTAACGTGGGGCTTAGTGGCTTCCAATGACAGTTGCCAATAAAGTTCTTTATACTCAAGTCGGGCTTCCCATGGGCCACCCCTAATGTCCTTGAGTACTACTTCCAAGACATAAAAGAAAAACTTGGCTTCTTGGCATTGTAAAGTATGCCTGTACAGTGCATTGTTTTTACAGTTATTCCTAATGTCATCATAATGTTCATACAAAAAAACAAAACTTAAAAAAAATAATAATAATTGGGAAGCCCGCTAATAATAGAAATTAAGTGTCACAGAAGGATTTACTCTGTGTATAAAGGGAGAGCTTGAAGAACTTAATATGAGGAAAGTAGTGCACATTACAACTCCATTTATTTTTTTTACTCCAAATCCAAAAACTGCAGCCTCCACTTTTCCATGAATCCCTTAGTGTACTCTACAATTGTTTAAATGTACAGATTCCAGAACCCGTGCTTAATATCATCTTAATGCCACAGAAACCTTGCTCATAGTTCCAGGGAAAGTGAAAATTCAGATCAGCTGCTTACATCTTAGTTACATTAGCCTTGTTCCCTGAGATGTTTCCAAAACTGTCCAATAATTTAAGTAAATGAAGCCGACCTACTTCCAGGTTACTTAAATAGGCTATATCAGTTTGTCTGCATACAGGGATAACTTCACTACTTCATCTGCCATTTCAAAAACTTTGATCAAAGCAGCTTAAAGGGCCTCAGCTAAAAGCTTCAACTGAAGAACTGAGAGCAGACATCCCTAATGAGTACCTTTCCCTAAGGAGAAAACAAGATGTGAGGCTGACATTAATCATAAGCTGGCCCAGAAATCCTTGGTAAATATTCAGCAACAACTGTGCATATTTAAAGAAAGCCTGAAGTTCTCCCAACACACTGAACAAATATTCCCAGTTAACTCTATCAGATGCCTTCTTAGTTTCCAGACTGATGACCAGCAGTAGAACCCCCATCTTCTGGGTCTCCTCTCTCACTAATGCCATTGTTATAGCATTATCAAAAGTCTGTAAGCTACTAACAAACATGCAGTGAATCAGATTTATCAGCCTGGATGACAAAAGGGCTGTGAACACTTTGTAATCTTGACTATTTCTTGAAATGGGTCTCTAGGAACCTAGTAGCATTGGGTCATTATGTACATCTGAGATGACCATATTAGCTATTTCTTGCATGTGGATAGGGCAGCCAGCTGTTCTAGTACTCCATATAGTACCTTACATATTATTGCAAGTACTCTACCCTTTTCCACAGTAAAGCTCCAAAGACAGACCATCAGGGCCAGGAGATTTCCCTCATGACCATTTAGCGGTTACTGCAGACATTATGTCCTCCTCAGAATAACTACAATAACTAATCTCCACCTTTGTTTCACAGTCAGGCATGAGAAGCAAAGACCTTGAAAAAATACCCCCCGTAGATGCATCTGGTTCCTTAAATGGTTTGCCAGAGGCATATATTTCATAAAATTGCATAAAGACTTGGGGGAGCTCATGTGGTGTGTAACCATTCTTTTTGTTGTCCTGTCCCAAATCTCAATAATCAACCAGTAAACTTTGATCAGTCTTGACTGTGGTGCTAGGGATCTCTGAGCTCTAGGGAAATTAGGAAAGTACAGTAAATTCAAGGACATCTGTAATTTCAGCTTCCCAAGTTCTGTGTCATCCTCTAGCTCTATCTCCTTGCTTGCTAGACTTGCTTGAAACATCTGACAACCAGTTCTGCCATATCCAGTATTCATACTGTCATTAAGTCTGAATTAACATTATGTAGTATTTCAGTGCTAGCCTTAATGACCTCTTAAATGCCTCCCACTAGTCTGTGAAAAAGTCAGCAAAGCAGTGGAAAGCAGTTACAAAGTACAGAAAAGCTAGCGTATCTGGACTTGGCCATTTTTGACACTATTCACCATTCAGGCATTATTGACAGACTTGTAAATCTGAATGTATTATATTTTGCATAGATAGTTAACTAGTTGTCAGAGAGAACCCATGTGGTTATAGAGTCACAGATGACACTTCTTTAAAAAAATAAATAAATAAATAACTTAACCAGGGGTGTAATTACAGGTCTCATTTGGGCCTTCTCCTGTTTAGCATCTGTTTTTTATACCTTCTGGCCAACCTTCCTGGCCTATGGTTTATCTAAGTTTGCAGAAGACCGCAAATTGGGAGATGTTATTCAGTCTTCCACTGACTCACAATTGTTTCAACGTGAATTAGACTGTTATCGTTTGGTGAAGGGACAATGATCCCAAATTAAATGTAAGAAGGTGTGTAAAAAAGTGTAGTGCAGTTACATTTGGTAAACAAAACTGTAACCCTTTGAAATGTCAAGATTCCCAGTGCCAAGTCACAAAATATAGTGATTGAATGACCAAAAATATGGGCTTACAACTAAGTCCAAGATTGTCATTTCTTGGACTATTCCCTTTTCGTCAAGGTTTGATATTCTGTCTTCTCATGGAGTTTTGTGTGTGTGTGTGTGTGTGTGTGTGTGTGTGTGTGTGTGTGTGTGTGTGTGTGTGTGTGTGTGCGCGTGTGTGTGATTTTGGGACTCTGGAGTGTGAGTCCAGACATTTCATCAAGGAACCAAACAAAACATTTTCCTATACCATGTAGGTGATGCACCTCTCCTGTCAGACTGCAGGGGTCAAGGCACACTTGATGATTGTTTATCTTTTGACCATCATGTCTACACAGTAGTTTGAAAGGACCTTCTACCTGACTTATCTAATTTCCAAATGCATCTCTGCAAGATCCAGAGAAGTCTTAATTCCCCTTTGCTTGTATCTTAGCATCTCTTTTATTGAATATATTGCCCCTTTTGATATGTATTTGTCGAAGCATATCTCTTGATTTGAGAGACCTCAGAGATTCTTATCTAAAAAGATCAGTGACCTCAAAAATCTCAGTTAACAAGACAAAGTGGCAGCTGTCTGTCTATGCTGAATTTCTTCTAGACTATGGTGAGGGGATCTGTATCTAGTGTTTCAGACCTTGAAACACCCTACCCTGTTTGACCTCCTGTTCCTTCAAAAAATATAAATGGTTCCTCTAATAACCAGTAAAAGGTACTAAACCTTCAGCAGCAGATAAACATACATGGTGGAGTGACAGTTATATTGCAGGATACCCCCAGCTACGGGACAAACGTCTACTACATATCAAACAGAGTAGGACCTTTGCAACCTGCAGGGTAAATTTGGATAACTGAATAAGTAGCCTCAAATTCTCCTTTGGTCTATTTTCTATTGCCGCCTTCGAGACTGGAGGGAACTTTAGAATATGGGCTGTTTGCTAGACTAATTGTTTAGTATTTACCTATGAACATGTGAGTCAAGACTACCTCCATTTATGGGCCAGGCAGAAAGCCACTGATTAACCTAAGAGTCTTACCACTCTTGAAAATATCTAGATGGATAATAGATACAGATGTTTTGGGATACCTATGAATATTTATGAAGGTTAAGAGAAAAGAAAAATGGCCTCTTTCCCTTACTCATGTAGTAAAGAAGAAAACTTTTATGTGATTAAGAGCTATTATTCTTCATCTTGGTATTTCTACCAAGAAAAATTCTTCCTCTAAATCATCAGAGTCTCTCTTACAGAAAATTAAAATTTTGTGGAAAAACTTTTATTTGCCCTCTAAGTTATCCCAGATGTTCATCATTAGGTCACTACTTGGAGTACCTTTACCTTTATGGATTATATCCTGCCTAGGATATAACAGTTGGCCAGATTCCAAAACTTAAGGGAATCTTCCATGCACCCAGACCGTTGATATTTCAAGCAGAGTTGAAAATCAGCTGTCTGAGCACCAGGCCCTTAAAAGCATTTATATCAACAGAAAGAGGAAGGCTAGAGCCCAGAAAGAAGATAATGCTAGGTAAATACAAATTCAATGTCCACACTCTAGCAACAAAAATTACATAAAAATAAGGGGGTGGAGGGAGTGGCTACTGCAGCAGTGATCTCTTGTAACATCTAGTACTATGGTAAGTTTACACAACTGCACTATGTTCATTATATCACTACTGCAGTAGTCTTGGCTATATGGGTGGTGTTACCATAGCTTATAACCTTTGGAAGGAGGAAGGACGAAGGATCAAAAGACAATGGAGAATGGTCTTAGCAAAGCCTGTTCTAGTCTTGGAAAAGGAGTCTAATTTGTAGTGCTTTGTAAAAGTATGTACAGATTTTCTCCAGCTTTGCTCAAGCTCTTAACAGTTTGGGTGCTTGGAAGGTGCCCTTAAGCTTTGGAAGCTGACCTGGTGTTATATCCTAGAAAGGATATAACCCATAGAGTTAAGGCCACTGCAGCTGTGATCTGTTTGAACGTCTACTGTTGTGATGGGTTTACTTACACAACTGTACTTCCTCAAGGTGAGAGATGAAAAGAGGTAATACTTCCAGAGTCAAAATGGACAGTACCACTATTTTACTACACTTTTCATGATGTTTTTGAAACCAAAATGTCATGATTCATAGATTGTAGCTCATAAAAAGTCTGATAGGCTGTGTAAGTCTGTTTCAGATAGACAGAATTTATAAAATTTACATAAAGTGGATTCTGCCATCTAATTAAATATAGAAAGCTGTCTGTCAGGAAGTGTGACTTACACTACATACATCATCACTTGTCACTCTGAATTTGTTAGCTTAGCATTAGGCTAACTGACCCAGTGGGCCATTTTAAGCCTTATTAATTCTCACATGAGAATCAAACCCTGAGCCCTCTATCTGTAAGGTAAACATCTTAACCATTATGACAACCTCTTAATAATAATAATTTTAAATTAATAATTTGTAAATTAATAATAAGAATAATTTGCATAACTGTGTGCTGTGCAAGTTTTTGAGCTGTACATACTCAGCTATGTTAAAACTTTGTTGTGTAGTATTTATTGTTAATCCCATTGTAAGGGGAGGAGTGTAGCTTAATCTTTTCACTTCCCACTCTTGTCTAGTTTTAAAGGTAGGGATGGGAGGTTAATGTGAGGACCACCACCCATTACTAACAAAAGCAACTAAGATGTGCAGTAACTATGTAACATTTCCGACACCCATTATAAATCACTTTGCTGACAAAAAGATATAGAGATGGATAGTTTTTCATTCGGATCTTTTTGTAACTGAAATGAAAGTGATGCTACTGTTAGTATCTGTCCACAGTCCCATCTCCAGGCTTGTGATCGGACCCAGTCAGTGACATGGGTTTAGTTAGGCCATTACTTTTCCTTCCATTCCTTCAGCCTGTGAATTCAGTAAATATGAAAAACTGTTACAAGACTTAGGCTGCTGAAACATTATGTACTACTGTAAGTATGCACAATTTCTTTTATGCCTCTTCCAGTAACCTTTTAAAACTAAAATGTATGGAACCAGCAATTATGCCGTGGCAAGGGTGGCGCAGGGGTGCAGTGGATAGCATTGTTGCCTCACAACAAGAGGTTTTCCAGTTTGATTCTCAGCTGGGGTGCCTTCTGTACAGAGTCTGCATGTTCTTCCTGTGTTTGCATGGGTTTCATTCGTGTGCTATGGTTTCCTTTCACATTCTAAAAACATGCAGTAGGTGAATTGGACACTCTAAATTGCCCATAGGTGTGAGTGTGCATGTGAGTGTGTGATATGGAAGAACAACCACAGCAGGGCTAGCCATTCAGCTGTGTGAACCTTGGCACTAGATGATTGACAGTGATAAAGTAACACTGCAAATCCATGTGCAAAAGTGGAAAAAGAGGTTATGGATGGATAGATTAAAAAAACAGCAGTGCTACATCCTTTTACATTTAAAAACAACAAAGCTGTATAACACTTGTGCTAGCACTAAAGATGCTTTACAAAAAAAGTATGTATGCATGTGGGGTATCAGCCTGCATGTGTTTTATATCAGGCAGAGGTAATGCATCCTGGTGCTCTTAAATAGAATATATGCAGAGGAGTTACACCACCCAGTGTAGGCAACAGCTGTCCTTTCTGTCTTGCATCTTTATCCTGAGTTAAAGATTCTGGGTTTTAAGATAAATATGGTTAAAAAGAGTTTACATATCTAGTACCTTAACTGTTAGGGTATTGGATTGTTTAGCCCACATTATTTCATGTTAAAAGCCCCATTTTAGCCTAGATTCAAGACTTGTATTCTTTGCTGGGGCTTCCAAGATGACTGCTCAGTGATTAACATGTTGAGTAGAGCTTAATTTAATAGAGAAACTTGTCTGCCTGGTTCTCGTGTCTCCATGGAGACAATCTGATAGAGAGAAACTGGCTACAGTCTGGTAGAGAGTGATTGGCAGAAGAAAAAAAAATTTAGAAGAGAAACTGGCTAGGAGATATTGTTCCTTAAATGCACTCAGGGGTTTTCCTAGCTGAGAGAGCTATAAAGAAAAGACAAAAACAATTGGCATTTAGTAGAGTCATGCACCATGCATCTTAGCATGTTAAACCTTTCTTTTAGGTTAACTCAAGTCTGTGAGTGTGGCTGTCATTTTGTTACTTTTGCTCCTATTAGGAGTGTAAAACTTCAGTATTTGAAGATGTACATAGTTTTGTGTATTAGTATTGTTAATAGGCTTTAGGGGGTATTGGGGTTGGTTTTTTTTTTTTTCAAAGTTTTGTAAGATGTGACATAGGCTCAAATGATATGACACGAAACTGTATAAAAGTTCAACCTGTCAAGCAGTGTGTGCATGTAACACAAAAACTGGAACTAGACATTTAACAGAAAAGGTGATGTTAAGTTGTCTATCTTGCCTTCGTTTCTTGCTTGTTGGGATCCTTGACTCCGACTTGGCCATCTTCTATAGCTCGAGAGCTGTTTACTGGCTCGAGGCTACCCCTTATCCCATGATGCCTAGCGCTAGCTATCCAGATCTCGTTTGCTGCCTCAGCTGTGAGGTTCATCGTTACTGGCTCAGGCTTGTATAACTTTATTAACCTGCTTTTTTTGTGTCAGATTAGGGTTTTCTTTTAGATATCTGTTGTTATATATAATTGTTGTGATATTTCATAGCGATAACTAGTAGATTTAGCTAGTTTATGGTAGTCCCCCCCCCCTTAGAACTCATTTAAATTAGAGAGTTCTCCCCTCCCCCTCCCTCTCCTGTAGTTGTGTTTAGTCTTTGGTAGGTAGCCGTTTGAGTTAGAGGCTCCCTAGTTTAAAAAAATATATATAATATGTATATATATATATATATATATATATATATGTATGTATATATATATATATATATATATAGATATATAGATATATATATATATATATATATATATATAATATATATATATATATATATATATATATATATATATATATATATATATATAAATATATATAATATATATGTATATATATATATATATATATATGTATGTATATAATCATATATTGCTTTTTTGTGGTAGTGTTGTCCGTTTTCTTTTTCCCAAATTTATTGGGTGTTTTTTGTGTGTTTGTACTTAGTGTGCTGGCCTGTTGACTTTATTGGGTCACTTTTTGTGTGGCCTGTTGGCCTAAGTATTTAGGCAGGGTATGTCTAAAGAAACTAAAGTGTCAGGATTCAAGAAGTGTGACCCGTGCTGTCAGAAGATGTCTCTGACAGATGGGCACACTTCTTGCGTTTATTGCCTAGGCGCTGTGTACCTGCAGGACTCTTGTTCTATCTGCCATGCATTTAGCCCAAGAGTTCTGCAGGAGCGCAAAAATAAACTTATTTTGAGAGGTCTTCTCAAGCCTCAGGATTTACTGGCCAAGGCTCAGCCAGTGAAATCCCCTGAACCGGCCAAATCATCTGCTCCCAGCTCGGAGCCGTCATTGGCCCCAAACTTGCCTACTACCGCTTCGGTCCCAGCTGGAACCAAGGAGACTGCTTTGTTGTCGGCTCCACTAGTACCCTCGGAGCCGTCAAGGACTAAAAAAAAGCCGAGGTCCCCCTTAGCTAGACTACATTCATTCAGCTCCTCGGTCTCCCCTTTTACAGAGTGACCATAGTCATAGATCTTCATATTCTTCTATGTCCTTTAGGCTCTCAGGCCATGATGTGGAGAGAGTGGTCAGTAGGTTGTTGAAGTCGCAGGCACTGGCCAAAATGTTGTCCAGCCTTCCTCATCAAGTGTCTGCTCCGTCCATTTATATCGATTTTCCTCCTCCGACTCCATTGAGCTCAGAGCCGGAGTTTATTGGGGCTCGAGTCATGGAATCATCTGCTCTGATTACGATTTCTCCTTTGGATCCGTCGTCTGCTCCGATCCCATCGATGGTGCCTTCCGTCGAAGGATCTGGGTGCCAAGACCCTTGTCCGACCCCACTCTCCCTCTCGGAGCGTCGGCGCAGGTGAGCTCGGCTCCTACATCAGCCTCTGAGCCATCTCCCTCAGTGCGGAGGAGTATTCCTGTCTCTTCGGAGCTGGAGCCTTCTCTGCATAGTGGCAGGGATGCTCCAGACCACCCCATTGGGTGTTTCCTCTTCCTCCGAGGCCTCCCCTGATCATTCAGAGGAGCCCCCTCGGAAGAAGAAGTGCAAGAGGAAGCACATTGACTCCCCTGAGTCTGTCACTTCGGTACGGATTTGGATGAATCAGAAGGGTCCCCGAGATCCCCCTCTGAAGATGTTTCCTTTGTGGACATTCTAGAAATGCTTAAGCAGAGGGGGAACTGGAATACCCTTGCCCCTACCAAGGATGAATCTGTATTCCTGGATGCATTCGGTTCCCGACCCAGCACCTCCTGGGTTTTTCCACCCTTCGATCGACTAATGTCAGTGGTGGCTCGAAGGGCTTGGTCAGCCCCGGATACAGTGGAACCAACCCCGAGGAGGCCAAGTAAGTTTATCACTGCTCCCCCGGACAGACAGTTCCTTGTTAAGGGTGTTCCCGTGGATGCCATGGTGGTAGCAGCAGCCACTAAAAAGGAGTTAGCGGAAACTTCTTCCTCTGTCCATCCTCCTAACAAGGAGTCCAGGACCATGGACAGATACGGGAAGTGAATGTTTGCTTCAGCGACCTTCTCCATGAGGTCACTGAACTACTTATGCCATTTCACCAGGCTTCAGAGGGATCTCCTGAAAGAGCTCAGAGATACCCTTCAGGATCCATCAGCTGAAGGGCCCAGGCTAAAGTGGCTTCTCAGCTGGCAACCCTTAACTCAGTAGTCAACTCCTCCATGAGGCTCATTCCCTGCGCAGTCGATGGTGCGACTAGAGCCGCGGGTACAGGTGTGGCACTTGAGACATGCATGGATGCAGCTGTGTAACTTTGTGGAACCCTTCAGAGCGTCATTCACCAACACTCCCTTTGACGGTTCCTTTCTTTTTGGACCACAGGTGAAAGACACTCTCACTAGGTGTGAGCAGGAAGACAAGACTCTCTCTGCCGTGTGAGTCCGTTTTTCCACTCCTTGTAGACCATACCCCAAGGGCCAGAAGAGTGGGAACATGTGGTTTCACAAATCCTAGGGAGCTTCGCCTGACACACTTGGTGATTTTTCCTCCAGGGGCAGAGGAGGAAATAACAGACGCCGCCCTCGTGGCAGAGGGGGTCTGCCGAATCAGGGCAGCAGAGAATCTTTCTCTGACAAGCCCTTCCAACATCCCTGAAGTGTTGCCTGACTGTCCGCCTCTGGAGGCAGTCGGGGGAAGACTTTCAATGTACCCAAAGGCCTGGCTAAACCTAACGTAAGACAAATGGGTACATTCATTCATATCCGGAGGTTACAGAATCCCATTCTTTCAATCCCCTTTTTTGTTACGCATGTCCCCCCCCCCCCCCAGATGTTCCACCCAATCTGAGGGACCAAGCAGTTATAGAAGTTTCAAAACTGCTAGAAAAAAAAGAGTCATCCAAGAAGTCCCAGCAGACCAATACGGATCCGGAACTTACTCAAGGTTCTTTTTGGTACCAAAAAAGGCAGGGGACTGGAGACCTATTTTGGATCTCAGCAGACTGAACAAGTCTGTTCAAAGAACGAAGTTTCGGATGGTCACGCTACAGTCCATTCTACCCTTTCTGGGTCAGGACAATTGGATGTGCTCCATAGATCTCCAGGATGCATACTATCGTATCAAGATGGACAGACGCTCCAGGAGGTACCTTTGTTTCCGGCTGGGAGCTAGTCATTATCAGTTCAGAGCTCTGCCCTTTGGTCTCACCACAGCCCCCAGGGTGTTCACCAAATGTATGGCAGTGGTCACGGCTCACCTGAGGCTTCGGAGATTCCAGGTGTTTCCATATCTAGATGACTGGCTCCTCACTGCTACTACCAGGCATCAACTTCTTCAAGCCAGGGACTACACAATTTCAGTTTGCTCTCAGCTAGGCATTACTATAAATTTCAAAAAATCTGCCTTGTTGCCCTGTCAATCTATTACTTCTATAGGAGCAGACTTAGACACAAGGAGCATGTACGCAAAGCTACCTTCGGACAGGGTGTCCACAATTCGCCAGCAGGTTCAATTCCTCATGCAGTGCAAAAGGGTACAAGTCAGGTATGCCCTTCAAACCCTAGGCTCTATGGCAGCGGCAGTTCTTCTGATTCCTCTGGCACGTTTTCACATGAGAATCCTTCAGTAGCTTCTGTTCACACAGTGGTCCTTCCAACAGCTCCCCATGTCTCATATGATCATGATTACAGAAGCATGCAAAAGACACTTTTCCTGGTAGATGGTCTTCCCTCTAATGACTCAGGGCAGACCCTTCATTCAGTCCCCTCCGGTTGCCACACTGATAGGGGGGGGGCATGATCAGGGCAGGAAAGTCCAAGGCACTTGGCAGCCTTACGAGTACCATCTGCACATAAATGTCTTGGAGACGAGAGCCGTGCTCCTAGCGTTGCAAGCCCTTCAGGACTCTCTCCATTCTGGGACCATTGCAATTCATATGGACAACATGTCAGTGGTGTGGTACATCAACAAGCAGGGCGGAACCAGGTCCTACCCCCTATGTCGAGAAGCACTCCGACTCTGGCAGTGGACGATTTCTTCCCAACGATTTCTGATTGCGACGCACATCCCTGGGAAGTCCAACGGCATAGCGGACAGGCTCAGCAGAGCTATTCTCATGCCTCACGAGTGGTCTCTGAATCAGGTAGTTCCAGATCTGATCTTCTGCAAATGGGGACAGCCTTGCTGCGATCTGTTTGCCACCCCCTTCAACACCAAATGCAGCAACTACTTCTCCCTTTTACCGCTTCCTGATCACCTTCCCAGAGATGCTTTAGTCCACGATTGGCCTCAGGGACTTCTTTATGCCTTCCCTCCGTTCCCTCTTATACCCAAACACATACAGAAAGCTATTCCATTGGGTTGTAAAATAATCTTCATTGCCTCCTACAGGCTTCAACAGATTTGGTTTCCGTTCCTGCACTGTTACCTCATCGAGCAGCCCTGGACTCTGGATCCTATTCCAGACCTACTGATTCATCAATCAGGAGAGCTGCATCAATCCCTCCAAACACTCTAGCTCACAGCTTGGTTGATCCAATTCCAACATTAGCCAGGCTTCCCAGCATTTCCCCAGCCGTGCATGAGATTATAGTCTCCTCTCACAAATCTACCACTAGGAAGACTTATGCTAGCAAATGGAAACGTTTCTCTTGTTGGGCAGAGGCTAGGAACATAGATCCCTTTTCAGCCCCAGTGCACGAAATGTTGGAGTTCCTAACAGAGCTTTTCCATTCCGGGTCCGCTTCTGCCACAATCACGGTTCAACTAGCGGCCATCTCTAATTTTCATGTTGGTTTTTCTAATCTAAACATTATGTCTCATAAGCTGTGTAAAGCTTTTCTCAGAGGGACTACTCTCCTTAGGCCCCCAGTAAGAGATCCCCCTCCTACGTGGGACCTTAATTTGGTACTAGCCTCCTTGATTATGCCCCCTTTTGAACCGGCTGCATCCTGCTGCATTAAGTTCCTATCTTGGAAAACTTTCTTTCTGGTAGCTATTATCTCAGCCCGACGTGTGTCGGAACTTCATGCACTGAGTGTTCATCCTCCGTATTTACTTTTTCATAAGGACAGGGTTGCTCTGAGAACTATCCCCTCCTTCCTTCCGAAAGTCTGCTCGGAGAATAATCTAAACCAATCTATAGACTCCCTGTGTTTTTCCCTATCCACACCATCAAGGCAGAATACAAACTACACCAATTGGATGTTCATAGACAATTGCGTTTTTACCTGCCTAGAACGAAGGATATAAGAAAGTTGGACCAATTTTTCCTTTCCTATGCTAGGGGCAAACAGGATCTTCCAGTTTCCAAAGTGACTCTGTCCAGGTGGTTGTCTCACATTATTACCTTCATCTATCAACTAAGAAACAAAGAGTTGTCTATAAAACCGAAAGGTCATTCTACTAGGGCTTTGGCCACCTCTGTAGCCTTCCAGGCTAGGTTGCCTTGGACTCTATCTGTGCCGCTGCCACGTGGGCAACTCCTCATACCTTTGTTTCTCATTACAGGTTAGACATGGTCTCCAGGAGTAGAGCTAACTTTGGTTCCACTGTTCTGAAGAGTCTATTCCAATGAGCCACCCAGGATTGTAGGTGCTAGGGACGCTGTCCCAACAAGCAAGAAACAAAGGTGAAATAGACAACTTAACATAAAGAAGTTATGTACCTACCATAACGTTCCATGTTAGTTGTCTTCATCTCACCTTCTTTCTTGCGTCCCACCCTCCGTCCCCCTGTCCTGTTGGACCGAGAGTTCTGTTTTCACTGGCTGAGTTTTCTCTGGTTTGTTTCCAGTACTGATTGAGAGAGTATTACAGGTTTGCTCAACCTGTTTGTTTGGACAGGTTGATTCTCTGGCTATGTCTGGGGTTGGCTATTACAAACGAGATCTGGGTAGCTAGTGCTAGGCATCATAGGATAAGGGGTAGCCTTGAGGCAGTAAACAACTCTCAAGCTATAGAAGATGGCCGAGTTGGAGCCGAGGATCGGCTCCGATCCCACCAAGCAAGAAAGAAGGCGAGATGAAGACAACTAACATGGAACGTTATGGTAGGTGCATAACTTCTTTTTATGCATAAAAGGTGGGAATAAGATTTCAATGCAATGATGTTTTCTGTGATGTCTTTAAATGTCAATGGTCTTACAAATACAGAAAAGAAAGAGCAGTGAATTATATTAAACATTTACTGTGCAAATAGCTGTGTTACAGGAGACGCACTTAAAAAGAACTGAACATGTGAATTTGATAAAGGTTTTCGGGATGGTTATTCAGTAGAATACCTGGACAAAGGAAAAAAGAAGTACTTAAATTATTTGCAAGAGGAGCTCCAATAGTAATATAAGAGTATAAAAAAGATAATAATGGCAGATTTGTAGTGCTAAGGGGCTACTGGCAAGGGAGGAGGAGGAGTACACTGGCATATATTTATATTCCACCTAAAACTGCTATAATGGAGCTTAAAAAAATTCTGGGAGAAATGATCAGTTTTCAGCAAGGAATATTACTTATAGGTGGGGACTGGAATGTGAGTTGCAACAGCGGGGATGTTTCTGGGGGGCCCAGAAGGGAAAGTATAACAAAGGGGGGGGTAGATTTGTGAAGAAATTTATGAAAATATTTGGCATGGAAGATGTGAATTCAGTAATAGGAGATCAGAGTGAATTTTACGTATTATTCCCTAAGATATAAAACCTGGGCTATGCTACACAGAATTTACATTTCACAGGAACTTGTGCATTTAATTGAAGGTCTTGATATGCACCCAATAACTATTTTAGATTGTGCGTCAGTAACAACTAAAATAAAAACACAGGGTAATGAAATAAAAATGAGACACTGGCGCTTTCCCACCTATCTGTTGAAAATAGGGGAATTTATGGAATAGGTAGTTGAGATTATTCATGGGCTGTTAGAGAGAAAAGAAACGTAGTCTGAAAATATAGGTAGGGGAGTGGGATAAAATTAAGTTGGAGTTTAAAAATAGGGTGGAAATAAAAGAAACGGAGCTATGATTAAGAAGTAATAAGAATTATTTAAAGGGACTGACAAATTTTTAAGTTTTGCAGAATAGGGGTAATCTCAGAACAAGAAGAGGATCAACTCTAGAATGCTAAGCAGAAAATAAAGGATTATCTTGATAATATGCACAAGTTTAAAAAGATTGCTTTTAAGCAACTGTTTTTTCACAATAACAGTATAGCACAAAGACTCTGGCAACAGAAAGTAGAAAGGGCTGTTGCCAAGCTTAAGGAGCCTGTAACAAGGAAGGTAACAATAGATCTTGCAGAGGTATTAGAAATATTCTGTAAACTCTGTGAAAGTCTGTGTAAAGCAGAGAAATATGGAGATCAAGAAAAGATACAAATGGAAATGTTTCTGGAAGAATTAAATATGCCAAGGTTAGAAGTAGATGAGGCTTAATTACTAATGGTTAGGATAGGAGGAGATGATAGTGTGATGTATAACCAATCTACAGGAAAGTCCCCAGGAATAGATGGTATTCCTCTGGAAGTTTGGAAGCTTGGAGGGAAAAATGATAAAGATCTGGAAGGTTTTGTTTAACAGTATTTTAAGAGGAGAAGTACCAACATCCTGGACGAAAGAAGTGGTAGCTGTGATGCCAAAAGAGGGTAAAGATCCATCAGACCCAGCTTCATACAGGGCCATTTCCATACTAAACCATGATTAGTGTTCATGTCTATAATGGCTAAAAGAATGACAAAAGTAATGCCAAAATTGAAACAAAACTCGTGAAAAATGAGAAGCAACTAAGAACAATATCCAAACACACCCGTGGAGACAATAATTCAACTGCTGCAAAAAGAAGGTAAAAGCAGGTTTAATTCCCAAACGAATCCTTTAGCACAGAGAAAAAACACAGTGGAGACAAGCGCTTTCGCCTGGACAATTCCAGGCTTTATCAAGTCAGAGTAAAAACAAATTGTGAAAGCACTACCTATATACCTGAATCACATGCTTAAATTGATTGTTAATTAAACAAGACAAGCTAGTAGAGAATAATTTAAAGACATATACCATTTCCTTTTAGCTTGTTACTAAAAGTCTATTGGGATGTAAATGTTTGTGTAAACCAAAATTGATTTCATATACAAATATATTAAACATATACTGTACAATAACACATTTTCTTAAAACATTACATTTAAAAACTTTTAAAAAACAACATTTAAGCCTCACGAAGTATAGCATAAACTGTAATAGACAACTAAATGTTGTCTAGTACACCAAACAACCAAACTGTCAGCTACTGAATTTGTTGTGTAAAATGTCAACCTATATTAAAAAAATTGCGTGTGTTATAAGGTATCATCTGGCTCAACTATGTTTGAGAAGTGGCCCAATGCATAGCGTCTCATTCATGCCAGGTATACTGCTAGCATCAAGCCTAAGCTGCCAGATTAATTCTTAAATTCCAGGGTGGATTCCCAGTCTCCACCCCTACTACTTGGATGAACTTGTTCAAGCACCATAAAAGCAAGTTTGAAATTAGGGCAACCAAGGAATGTTTATAGAATGCGTTACTATCTTTCTTTTACCTATATCATAGATATGCTCATATATGCCTTCCTAAATTCCTTTCAGTTTTCCTATATAAAAGCCACAGGTCAAGCAATACCCAATGTATGTACCACACCTTCGTATTACAAGTGTAGTGACCGTGTGGTTTCAAGTTTGTTTTACGTGCTTTTAAGATATAGATGGTTACTATTGATAATAAAAGGGCACTGTTTGCGTGCACGCATTTAAAGGTGCCATTCCTTTGTTGAGTTGTCATACAAGTAGTGATATGTGCTTGCTTTGCTCAAACACCTCTTTTTAAATTACGACCTCTTTTTCTAACAAAAGCTGGTCTCTTTGGAATCAAGTTTTTAAATTCATCATTGGTTTTGTAACAAACCAAAACTTATTGATTGTGTTCTCTATCTCCTTGAATTCTCAGAAAAAGTATAAATAAAATAGCTAGAATTCTCCTGTGCTTGTGTGCTGGAGGGCCTTGGGATGGGGATACCAACATCATTGTTCCCAAACAATGGTGTATATAACGAGTCCCTTTTACTAAGAATCTCATGGATAAGGTTATTCACCAAATAATCTGGATAACCTCTCTCTGTAAACATCACCCTAAGGTTGTTAGCTTCAGCAATGAAATCAGGCAATCTGCTACACATAATGATGCCCTAATAAGCAGACCTTTAACTATTCCTTTTGTTGGAATAGGTGTTGGCTGTTGAAATGTAGCAGAGAATTGGAAAATGAAGGTTTCTATAAACCTTGGAGTATAATTCCATTGATTGTGCATCTCTAAGGATTGCTACATCTAAATAATGAAGCTCATTCTCACTGATTTCATGAGTAAATGTAAGGAAATCAGTGGAAGAATTGATATATTCCAGAAAACCTATTACTTGATTCTAGTGCCGTCCCAGATGATACAAATATCATCCAGGTAACGGCAATAAAAAGTGATGTACTGTGCCCAAGGGGACTGGAAAATGTGCACCTGCTCCCATCTATGTAATACCGCATTGGCATATACGGTGCAGCAGGAAGCACCCATGGCCACTCCTTGGTTTGTTTAAACAATTCCCGTTAAAAACACATAACTGTTGTTAAGAACAATATTTAACAACTCAGAAGTTAAGTTAATGATATTGCTACTTAGCCTGGTTTCATATTTGAGAAAATCAGTAAACCATTCAACACCAACACTATGGGGTATACTCGGAAATAACTCCTTAATATCCACAGTGATCATTAATGAAGAGGTGAGGCATTTTTACTAAGAATCTCATGGATAAGGTTATTCACCAAATAATCCGATAACCTCTCTCTGTAAACATCACCCTAAGGTTGTTATTCAGCAATGAAATCAGGCAATCTGTTGCTATACACATAGATGCCCTAATACAGACCTTTAACTATTCCTTTCTTTTGTTGGAATGGTGTTGAAATGTAGCAGAGAATTGGAAAATGAAGGTTTTCTATAAACCTTGGAGTATAATTCCATTGATTGTGCATCTCTAAGGATTGCTACATCTAAATAATGAAGCTCATTCTCACTGATTTCATGAGTAAATGTAAGGAAATTGGAAGAATTGATATATTCCAGAAAACCTATTACTTGATTCTAGTGTCAGCCCCAGATGATACAAATATCATCCAGGTAACGGCAATAAAAGTGATGTAACTGTGCCCAAGGGGACTGGAAAATGTGCACCTGTTCCATCTATGTAATACCGCATTGGCATATACGTGTAGCAGGAAGCACCCATGGCCACCCCTTGGTTTGTTTAAACACCGCGTTAAAAACACATAACTGTTGTTAAGAACAATATTTAACAACTCAGAAGTTAAGTTAATGATATTGCTACTTAGCCTGGTTTCATATTTGAGAAAATCAGTAAACCATTCAACACCAACAGTATGGGGTATACTCGGAAATAACTCGTTAATATGCACAGTGATCATTAATGAAGAGGTGAGGCATTTTCTTTTGGAAAAAGTCTGAGAAACTCCCATGAGTCTTTTATCACATGGGTCATGGCCAGGGTGTACTGTTTAGTGACAGTATTTTAAGAGGAGAAGTACCAACATCCTGAGACAATTGGTCTGAATGGTAAGGCTGATGCCTTTGTGGGTCTGTGATGCCAAAATAATAGGAACCCTGGGTAAAGATCCATCAGACCCAGCTTCATACAGGGCCATTTCCATACTAAACCATGATTAGTGTTCTAGGCTATGTCTATAATGGCTAAAAGATATGACAAAAGTATTGTTGGTCATCATGCAGCATATTATTCATACTCTTCGAAAGTGGCTCATACATGAACACTAATTCAACTTATTACCTTCATTACCCTGACATGTTCCCTGAATGCCAAAATTGATATATATGGATCACTGTGGTTTTGTGGAAGGGAGGCAAATATTTGACATTAACAGAACTTTGTTGATCTAGAGGGAAGCAGAATGTAAGAAAATGCCATTGTTGGTGGATCTTTATGCAGAGAAGGCATTTGACAGAGTAAGCTGGGACTTTATGAGCGGGCCAATGGAAGCATTTGAATTTCCTGAAAAAATTATAATGTTGATTAGGAGGATATCTGAAGAATAGGAGGCAAAAATTAAAGCAGGTGGAGTTCTCTCTGATAATTTCTGCTTGAGCAGAGGAACCAGCCACGGGTGTCCTCTTGCCCCTTTGTTGTCTGTATCTTATTTAGAACCACTGGCAAAGAAAATAAGGGACTCAGAAATTCAAGGATATAGTTAGTATGGTAGTCAAGAAAAGAAGTCTCTATTTGCAGATGATATTTTATACCTGAAAACCAGAAAGAGACATTACAGTGTTGTGGAACATTTTGAGACAGTTTCATATCTTTTTGGGATACAAAATTAAGCTAAAACAGACAATAGCAGTAAATTATGTACTCACGCTCTAAGTGGTTCGGCAATATCTGTTTTTATGGGGACATGATAAAATGAAGTATTTAGGAGTATGGATTAAAAATGATTCTGGTCTGCCAGCTAAGGATATGTGGAAGAGACTAAACAAAAGATAATACAAAAACTGAGAAAAATGGAAGCTTTGTTATATGGATAGTAAGATACAAGCAGTCAAAGTGTTTTTAGTCCCTTTAGTCTTATACACAGGTCAGGCATATTTTTATCAACCAGAAGTTATGGATAGCAATTAATAAAGAGCTGAATGATTTAATCTGAAAGGAGACCATGGCAAGAGTCAGGTGGAATAAGCTGATTCTTCCCGTAGAAAAGGGCAGATTGGGATTACCCAATTTTGAAGGGGTATTTTAGAGATGCACAGTTAAGGCTCCTATACATAGCACAAGCAGACACGTGTAATTCAGAGTGGAAAGGGATGATGTTGAAATGGGGGAAGCTCAAGAAACAAGGAGAGACTTGGATTTTTGATGCAAGCCTTTAAGGAAAATAACAGTAATCATACAGATCCATAAAGTAGAAGAAAGTATTCTAAGAACTAAGCCAACATGGGAATGGAGAAAGGAGATTCTGCTAATAGGGATGACCGCAATTAGGGATATAGACAATAAGCAAGAGGGGGATGGAATTTATTGGAGAAAACTGGCAAAGGAGCCAAGGTATTGGAAGCAAATAAATAGAGAGGGAAAGGTAATAGAATGGGAAGAGGGTAAGGATTTGTTTGGACTGCAGGTTAAAGATTACCTTCCCTATCAAGGATTGACATCAAAGTATAAGCAAAGAGAAAGAACTGTGTGGGAGTCCTAAATGAAAGGCCAGTATTGGTAGAGTTTGTAGTAGAATGTAGAACAAAAGCTGCCATTAAAAAAGGAATAATTAGTAGAGCATATAACATATTGCATGATAACGATAAGAATCAATCCAATAAGCTTAGAAAGGATTGGGAAGAGAGATTGGGTAAGCAATTCACAAAGAAACAATGGGAGTATGTATGTGTGTCTCCCAAATATGCAAAACAATCGAGAAAATTTAGGAGTTTTTCTTGGAAATGTTTACATAGATAGTTTTATACCCCAAGTAGACTCCAGAGAATTTATCCTCTGGTAGACAGCAAATGTTGGAGGTGTAATGGGGAAGAAAGAGTTACTTGGGTACCATATTTTCTTGGAGTGAGGTAGATTGGCAGACTTTAATAATTCCCTGCAGGATGCATTGTCGGAGATGCTGGATGGGTGGAGGGAGATGATTTTTCTGAGCTGTGATACAGAACCGGAATTGGCTAGACATGGTTGCCTAAAAAGCAATTACTAGAAAATGAAAATCAGAATCTAAATCCAACTATATTAGAAGTAGTGAATATAGTAACAGAGATAAAATAACTGGAATTGAGATCTTTAGAAAAGGGTAGGAGCGAACTACATAGGAAAAAAATGGGAATTGTGGGGACAGTACATACAGGGGAGGAATGAGGTTTAAAAGAAGGCAGGACTTAAATGAGCTGTGTAATGTTTGACTGAAAATGATTGGGTAGATTATAAGTGATGTATAATGTTTGCAACTGGGAGTGTGTCAGTATGGTTTGTAAATGCTTGCAACTAGGATTGTGTCTGTGTGGTTTGTTTTCATTTATATAAATGTATGATTGCTTATGTCGTAAGTGATGGTTTAATAAAGATGTTTCTTGTTTAAAAAATAAAAGGTCAGGAATTGAATAAGTTATGTAATGTTGTTTAGGTTATATGATTTATAGCACTATATGTGAAGCATAATATTTGTTAATGTTAATTTGTTAATACAGTGTGATTACTTTTGTATAAATGTAAATTTGCCTATGTCACAAATGATAATTCAATAAAAGTGTTATAAAGGGTTGAGTAGAGCTTTGCCAGTGTGATAACTGAAAAACTGCAAAAAAAGTCAGTAAAATACATCAGTTTAGGTAAACTTCAGATCTGATGATGTCTTTTCCATCTGTGTTAACTCGTGGGTATATTGGACCCAATTGGGTTTGAAGTGGGACTCTCAATATCTTCAGCTGCAAAGCTCTAATGTCCTCTCCAATAATGCCCTGCATACCTAAGTCTTCTCAAATCTCATTTGTCACTTCCACTGCCAGATGTGTCATATGAAACTCCACAGGTAAATCACTTTTTCTTTAATATTTCTCGCTCTTTTTCCTGTCCTAGCATTATATTTAGTTAATTTACAAGCTTAGGAGTTTGTCTTCCCCCTAATTGTGAGTCAGTTGTTCAGCTCAGTTTTAAGTTGTGTAACTGTGTTTGTGTTCGTGTGTTTCCCTGCTTCTGCCAGTTTACATTTGCGAGCTTATGCTCATTTCTGTAGCTTTCCTTACAAAAAAAAGTTAACAGTCTATTAATGGTGTTTATAGCCCTTTGATGTTATAGGACTTATGGCTTGTTGGCATTGGAATTTGAATATTTTTGTGTAAAATTTGTTTCTTTGCAGTTTTAGTCCACATCTCAGTGCTGATGACCATGATTCTGACACAAACCCCTATTTCTAGTTTGTCTGTGCTAATAGCTTGGCCTTCTCCTTGATGTACTTGACTTTGAGAGCTGTGTACATCCTAGAGCTGTAGGGTTTGAAACAAGGGCTCAGGGTCAGGTTCAACTCTGAGATTATTGGATCTGACACTGCCCCAGGGTGCTTTGGCTCTGGATAGCTTGGCAGAGTTTGGAGAGATCTCGATGTGGCGAAACCCATTCCCATAAGATAAGGTTCTGGTTCCTCCTAAGGATTGGTCCTTCATGGGTCACAGTGTCAACGGCATTGCCGTTGCTGCAGCCATGAAAAAGACAGTCTCTGAGAAGAATGCATTGGCCCATTCCTCAAATAGGGAGTCAGGGGCATCATACAGATTTGCTTCAGTTACATTTGCTTTTCATGCGATTAATTATTTGGCACCCTTGACTAGACTTAAAAGGAACTTCGTAATGGAAATGTCAAAGTCAGTGGTTTCTCAACAGTCTCTAGATGCCCATAAGATTTTGGTGTCTCTGTTATCAACAATGCTTTAATTTCTAATGTGTCCATGAGGCTCATTTCCAGTGCAACCAATGGCAAGACTCGTGCAGCAGGTACTGGCTTTGCAGTTTGCTACCATGCCCAGATGTGTTTGTGCAGTTTCGAGGAATGCTTTAAGGCATTCATCCTTAATGCTCATTTTGATGGGTTCACCTAGTTTGGTCCCATGGTTAAGGAAACGTTGACCAAGAGTGAACTAGAAAGGAAGATTTTTGTCTGCCATGTTGGTTCATTTGTCTACCCCTCAGAGGACTTTCTCCAGAAACCAAGAGGTAGGAAGAAGCTGTTCTTCCAAAAATCTCAGCAATTCTCCCAGAACATTCCAGGTGAAGACATCCCCATGCCAGGGTAGAGGGAGGAACTCCAGTGAATGCCACATATGGGATAGGAGTGATCTACAAAATCAAGGCTTTAGAAGCCCCTTCTCTTTTAAGCCTTACCAGTGCTCTTGACTGCTGCACTGCGGAAGTAGTGGGGGGGGGGGTGCTTAGCTCACCAACCAAAAACTTGGGAAGACATCTTATCAGACACCATTCCAGTTTTCCCCCAGGTTTGAAAGAATGATCCCATCCCAACATTTCACCCTGTCAGCAAAGGAAAACAGCAGCAGAGATCCACAACCTCTTGAAGCAAGTCATGTCGGAGGTCCTACTAGACCAAAGAGGATCTGGGTGTGCTTAAGAATCTTTTTAATGCCAAAGAAAAACAAGGACCTGAGGAAATTGAAGCTGTATGTAAAGCAGACCAAGGTCTGCATGGTGACGATGTAGTCCATCCTACCCCTTCTGTGGAAGGCTGATTAGATGTGCTCAGTGGACCTCAGAAATGCCTACTATCATATAAAAATAGCAAGGTATTCCAGTAGATTCCTGTACTTCAGGCTGGGAGCCACTCACTACCAGTTTCAAGCCCTGATCTTTGGCCTCACCACAGTTCTGTGGGTGTTCATCAAATGTATGTCAGTGGTTTCAGATTGGCTAAGGCTGCATGGATTCCAGGTCTTTACATACCTGGACAATTAGCTCCTTCGAGTTACTTCAAGGGCATTGTTAGTTTAAGCAATGGACTTTTTGCTGTGCCTGTATGTATCTTTAGGTATCACTGTCAACTTTGAGAAATCCAGCCTGGAGTCTCTTCATCTCTGGAATTTATCAGATGCCATCTGGACACCACCAACCAAATTGTCAGACTACCCCTTTCAAGGCTGAGTTCAGTACATCGTCAAGCCAGTCAGATGTGATCTCTTCAAAGGTCACTGGCTTTGTCTTTCTTCTTTGCTTACTTGGTCTGATGGCTACCACAGTTACTCTAGTCCCTTTGGCCATATTCTTTGAGGGCTCTTCAGTGTACCTTATCAGATCAGTTATCTTTTAGTAACTCATCCAGTGATCTTTCCAATGGTCGCTTTATTTCACCTCTTCATTTTTCTTCAAGCCACAGCCTTTAACCATGGACACTTCCCTTCTGGGGTGGGTTTGGGGTCTTTTCAAGGGGAAGAAAGACAAAGGTACCTGGTCTGCATCAGAGGCCCATCTTCACATCAGTGCATTGCAAATGAGAAGTTCTAGAGTTGCAAGCCTTTCAGGACTGCCTTTCCAATAGTTTGATAGTGATCCAGCCAGATAACTTGTCCTTAGTTTGGTATGTAAACAAGCAAGGAGGGAACCCAATCTTACCCCAGGATTCTATGGGCATTCTCAGAAGGAGCATATTGATGTCTGATGAATGGATTTTCAGTCTGTCAGTGGTGACTTGGATTTTTAGCTGCTGGACTCAGCCTTGCTGCAACCTCTTTGTGATACCTTTCAATACCAGATGCAGCACTGTCTTTGATCTGGTTATCTCCCAAGGGACAGTCACAGAGGGATGCTCTGCTACATGCTTGCCCCCCCCCCAGCCCAGTCTCCTGTACGTTTACCGCGTGAGGCCCTCAATAGTAAATGTTTTTGCAGAAAGCTGTGTGTTGTAGAGCAGCAGAGGTCCTTATTGTCCCCTTCTGGCTCAGACAACTTAATTTCCCCTTTGGATTTCCAAAATGACTGCACAATGATCAACATCTTAATTTTAGCTCTCCCTGTGTGAAAAAAGAAACTGGAAAATAAGACACAGTAATATTGTCAGCTTGAGTAAAATTCAGTTACTGGCTCTTATGTACACTGCCTGAATGCCAGCAAAGAAGAAAGCATAGAGAACCTGAAAGAAAATTGACCAGAAAAGGTGAAGAGAAGAATACTGGCTGTGAAGAATCCTGCAACTGTTCCACAAAAAGCCATTCAAGCTTCAGCTGTGGTCAAAGAGATGGCTTCCAGTAATTTAGAGGAAAAAAATAAATCAAACATACTTAGAGGTAGTTAAAATAAATGAATCATTGAAGAAATATATCAATTCAAAGAACAAAAGGGTGGCGAAAGCCAGGAAACTTTTTTGGCTAGGCTTATATAGGTCCCAGGGCCGATAGCCTAGTACCTACCTATGAACCTAAATACAGTAAACTTTAACTAGCTGTTAAGATGAACTGATAAAACATCAAAAATCTGAAGAAAAGGATAAAAGGATGCTGAGTACGAGACTCCTCAAGAAGAGCTTTTTCAAAAAATGTTAGCATTAGAAGACAGAGCATGCAGAGTAAACCTGAGTTTTTCTGCTGTACTAAAAAAAAAACAGAAGGAACAGACTGTATTAATTTTATGAAAGCACAAAACAACTGGACTGGGATACTACAGCAGAATATGTTAATCTAAAGGACACGTTAAGTTTATGCTCCAAACCTGGCCTTGTGAAAGCAGCCAAGACCTGTATTAGTAAAGTTGCAATCATATCAGCAGAAAGAGTTGATCGTGACAAAACTGTGGCAGAAAATAAAGTATTAAAAATTTGAGACACCAGAGTGTTTGTTGAAAATGGTTATTCACTGTACACCAGGCAGAAGTGAAGCAAGTTTATCCCAGCAGTCAGAGAATGTCAAGAGACAGGTGAGAGATTCACTGGCTGTATCCATCTGACTTTAGAATATTATTTTCCTGGAAGATCAGAGACATTTTTGGATGCAGAACAGACTAAGGAGGAAATAAAAATGTTTATCCAACAAAAAGTGAGCCAGCAAACAGAAGGTGGCTCTGCTTCTGTCTAAAATTCTTAGAGAGACTGTGCCAATGAAATCTTTTCCAGTGTTCCAAAGGAAAATGCTTGAGAGGAGTTGCACAGGAGTTGACTAGAAGAAGCAGGAGTACCCTGGACTTGAACAAGAATCTGGTGTTGGGGGATGGGGATGATGAGGAAGAAGACCAACAATACTGAAATTAGTAAATAAGTGGGAAGATATAAAGTTTGGTTCCCCTTCCTGAGACCTCATCTGAAAAACCCTTATTGGGTCCTGGACCTAGTTCCAAATCTAATGTGCCACCCAGATGGTCAGCCTTACCCAAATCTGAAATTCCTCAGTTTAACCACCTTATTCCTCCAATTACAATGATGGCCAGAGATCCCAAGATTTAAAAGATAATTGTGCACATTCTTTCGTCGTCTTGTAAGCCCTCTACCAGAAAGGTGTATGGTAGTAAGTGGAGAAGATTTTCTATGTGAGCTGCTTCCAATGGGCTTGATCCCTTCTCAACTACTGTTGTTTAGGGTTTTTAGCTGATCTGTTCCATTCTGGTTCTAGCTATGCCACCATTAAGGTTCAACTGGTAGCCATTATCAAATTTCCGTATTGGTCAGTGCCAACTTCCAGTTTGCCTCTTGGACTGTCCAAAGCTTTTTTTGAAGGGTGGCTTTTTACTTAGGCCTCTCAGTGTGGGATCCCAATCATCGGAAGTTACTAGGCTAATGGCCCGAGGGCCCTACAAGCCTAGCCAATTTTACCCTTGTTACCATGATCAGCACCTATTGCCCCTATCCAAGAGAGACACAGGTGGAAGCCCCGAGGTGAATTTATGGTTACCCATCCAATTGTCCAGATTGTGTTTGAAGAGGGGCAGTGAGGTGCTCTGATGTGAAGTGGGAGTCTATTCCAAAGGTGTGGTAACCTCTGGGAGACAAATCTGACTCTCTAGCAGGTTCTATTGATATCACATACCAGGTTTAGGTCTTTAGAGTGAGTAAACTGTGTGCCATTTGACTTGCGGATGTGCAGCATTTCCAATAAAGCATGGTCAGAGATTGCCTTATATGCAAGGCAGAGATCGCCACTGAGTAGTCTGTATTATACAAAATAAAGTGACAGTGATTTCAGCCAATCCACATAGTATAGGTGCTGCTGAAGATATTGAATTTTCTTTGTGAGAAACCTTTGTGGTCTCTCCAGTTGCTGCAGGTGCTTTGAAAGGTACATGCCAAAAGGGCCGTTGTACTAAAGTTATTGGCCTAATGACTGAAGAGTACAAGGAGGTGATAACTTCACTTTTTCTGGAGGCATTGCCCTTACTTATGAGATGAGCCATAAAGAATGCCCTTCTTACTGTTCTGGAGACATGGTGATCCAAAGGCAAGGTTGCTGTCAACCTGAGTGCCTAAAACCATCAGTCTGCAAATTATTACAAATCTAATCAAGAACCAGAGGTTGCAATCAAACCCTGCACGTTGTATCTGTAAGGTGAAAATTTTAACCATTATGCCAACCCCTCCCTCATTTTCCAACCCTTGGCTAGGGACTCAACTACTGTTGATCTAAAGTTTCTGTCATGGAAGATGCACTTACTGGTAGCAGTAAGCTCAGCCAGGAGAATTCCAGAACTACAAGCTTTGTGCAGTCTACCTCCATACCTTGTTTTTCACAATTGTGCAAACCAGCCCTTCTTTTCTCCCTAAGGTGGTCTGTGAATCTAATCAGCCATTTAATTTACCAGTTTTTATTCCCAACTTCAATTAACAAAGGTGAATTTTTGCTTCATTTTTTCAGATTTACATCACCAGCTGAGATTCTTTTTGGATAGAATCAAACATATCAGGAAATCAGACCGATTGTTTTGTCCCTTTCTAGATGATTTTCGTACTGCATCTCTTTTGTTTATTTCATGAAAGGCCATTCTCTGCCCTTCACACATAAGGCACATTCTGCTAGGGCAGTTGCTACCTCAACAGCATGTTTAGCTGCTCTTCCTTGGATGAGATTTGTGTAGTGGCTATATGGTTTAATAGTCATATTTTTGTCTCCAATTATAAGATAAATATTCAGTCCAGATCTTCTTTTGGCTCCACTGTTTTGCAGAATGTCCTTTCGTAGTACTGTCCAACTGTTGAGCTGGGGGTTCTGTCCCACAAGTTACGTTGGATACGAAAGTTCTGTGTTTACCAAAACACTAGATCCACTTTGTATTTGTCTATTTTAACCATACCTCCTATCCATCCCCCTACCCAACTTGACAATGTTAGTCTTGGCGTCTAGTGGACCTTGCAAACTAGCCCAAAGTCTTTTATGAGAGTCTATTATGTTCATCATATTGATCACTGGTGCAGTAACCTTAGCGATGCCATCAGCTTCCAAAGCTTCAGGGCACCTTCCACACTTGCAAACCATTAGTCAGCTCAAGCACTGCTGACTAAAAAGACAGGTTTGGGTGCCAAGCCCTTTAGAACTTTCTTGGCATTGAAGTTAGCACTCCTGTAAGGGCTTTCAAGGATTGACTGTTGGCTTGTGGTGCTCATTTGCTAGGCAGATAAGTTCCCTTTGGGGAAACATTCCACATTATAAAGATTACTATTTTATTGTGTTTTACTGTTTAGGAAACTTATTATTAAACTAGGAGTGTAGTTTAAAAGTTGTTTTAGTAATAGAAAACCATTTTTTCTGTGGAGAAATTGTGCTTTAAAACACATTGCCAACCCCCCCCCCCAAATAAAAGAAGTGCTTTTTACTGTGTTTTGGGGTGAAAAAATAGACTTTTAAAGACTTAAAATTTTTACCAGCTCTTGCTGCATGTTTTCCCTGAGAAAGAGGCACTGTTTTCAGCTTGACCATAGAACAAACTACCGGTCCCGTAGTCATTCCTTCTTCTGGCCACAAAAAGAAAAATAAATAAAGCAAACAGCCTTTGCCATCACAAAAGGCACTGCATTGGTCATAGCTTGTTCTTTTACCCTGGATCCCTCTGGTGTAGCACCTGTAGTCACTATGGACTGGGAGTTAGCTTGTCCTCTGTGGCTGTTGGGATCCCATCAGTGGGCAAGAGAGAGACATTCTTGTCAGTCCTGAGAAAGTGAACAGTGAAGGCTTCCCTGTTTTAGCAGAATATTGTGCGTGTCCCTGGGGAAAGCATACTACTGCCATTAGTAAACTGCTGCCCCCATTTTCCCTGTCAAAAAGAAGCAGAAAACTAAATATGTATCTTCTTCTCCTACTTCCTTAGACAGGAGTAGTTTACTGGGCCTTGCTCAGGGTTTAATTTGGGCTGTTGATCCATTTTACAAGGTATTTTGTGGTAAAATAAAAAGGGGATACATATTTTCAGCAAGAAGTTCAAGTTTCTGAATCTAGACGGGAAGATGAAGAAACAAATACAGGGTGTTCTTGTCAGTTTTCTGATTCAGACTCAGAGAAGAGCTCAGATGTTATGTGATCCTATCTCGCCTACATTCTGAATGATGGGTTCGGAGCCGATCCCTCGGCTCCGACTCGGCACGCTTATGCCAAAGAGCGAAGTCTCTTATTGGCTGAGCTTACTATATCCCAGGATGCACCACTACCAGTCCCCCAGATCTCGTTTGCCGCTTCCCTGCGAAGACGTGGTCTCGAGCTGGCTGGGCTGAGTAGCTTTTATTAACTACTTTTCTGTCAGTTTTTGCTGTTTTTGGTCACAAAAGCTGTTTTAACGGCTATCTTCTTTGTGTGTTTGGATTGTGAAGACTGTGGTGTGTGATTGTGTTGAGTTTGTTTTACCCCTTACATCCAGGGCCTTCCCAGGCGGTCAACCTTTGAAAACCTTTCAGGGTCTCTAGTCTACAGTAGTTGAGAGTTCCCTGTCATTTACAGCTAGTGTTTGTGTTAAACTTTAACTATAAGCTTAGATTTATCACAAGCAAATCTATAGTTGTTTGAATTCCTGTCAAAGAATTGTTTAACATCATGTCTCAAACCCCTAGGCCTTCGGGCTTTAAAAATGTTCGAAATGTGGTTTTAAGATGTCTATTACTGACGATCATTTGCTCTGTGTATATTGTCTAGGGGCAAAGCACTTGCAGGAGTCATGCAGCGTATGTCACGCTTTTTCCTCAAGGGTCCTCCAGGAGAGGAAAATAAATTGATTCTTAAGGGGTTAATTAAGCCCACGTTTGAAGAAGCCTTGGCAGCCTCTGCGGGTCCTGGGAAAAAGAAAAGGGCTTGGGTGCCGACCAGTCCGTCGGATCTGACTGCCAAGAGACCTAGGCAGGCCTCTCCTTCGGCTCCAAAGACTTGGGCCGAGGTGAACGGTCTGCCTCGATGCCACCAGTATCGACCCCTCTGGCTTCGGAGCCGATGGCTGCGGCATCGAGGCGGGTCACCTTCGCCGGCTCCACTGCTCGGAGCCGACAAGGTGCCGCTCAGACACTTCCTCCTCGGCGCCCGAAGTCTACCTCGGCACCGATGGAATCTGGTGTGAGTATTCCTCGGCGCCCGATTCTCATCGAGTCGCCTGGGCAGTCCCCTAGTCCCTTGGGGCCGATGGAGAGACCTTCTCGAACCCGTTCTGTTTCCTCTCGGTCTTGAGGATGTCGGATTCTGATATAGACAGGGTGCTCCAAAGACTGTTCCAGTCCCCAGTCTTCCAAAATTTGTTTGGTTCCGACCCAGTTGGCTTGAGCCGATGACCATGGCCCACCCATTGCCATTCCTCCTCCGACTGCTTCGGCTCCGTGAGCAGGTGCTGTTGGAGCCGGTGGAGATCTCAGGGTCGGCTCCGACCCTTACTCCAACCCGGGCCTCGGGTCCGAGTTTGATCGGACTTCTTCAGCTGGACCCGAGGGTGATGTTTGGGACCTATGCTTTCGGTTCCAAGCCTCCTCTCGGTGCCCGGCTGCGGGACTTCCGTCGACTATCATGGCTCGGAGACCGGACACTCCCAGGATTCTGGGGTCCGGCTTTCAGGGCCATGAGGAGTGCCTTGGCCAAGTCCTCTTGCCATCTCTCCGGTTTACCAGCACCTTCCCTGGGTGTGGAGACTGGGTCTTTGGCAGTTCCCTGTCCGTAACCAGCGGAGCCCGAGGCCTGAGGTTACCCCAGTGGGGTTCCCCTCCTCCTGAGGGTTCTTGGAGTTGTCCTCAGAGGAACCCCAAGGAAGAGATCGTGCAAGAGGAAGCACGTGGACTCCCCGAGTCTATTACATCGGACACTGATATGGATGATGCGGAGGGGTCCCCAGTCGCCCTCGGATGATGTCTCATTTGCAGACATCTTAGAGATCCTCAAACAACGAGGCGGCTGGATATCCAAACCCCCCTCTGCTGACGAATCAGTGCTCCTCAAGGCCTTTGGGGCTCAGCCCTCCGCCTCCTGGGTGTCTCCGCCCTTGACGAGCTTCTGGATTTAGTTTGTCAAGGTGGGAACATCCAGATACCGTGGAACCAGTCCCTTCTCGTCCAAATAAATTTTTATCTGCTCCCCGAGAAGGAGTTCCTTACTAAAGGCGTGGCTGTAGATGCCATGGTGGTGGCATCTGCTACACAACAGGACGTGGCAGAGGCTTCAGCGTCTATCCATCCTCCTAATAAGGAGTCTAGGAGTATGGATAGGTACGGGAAGCGCACCCTGACTTCAGCGGCCTTTACCTTAAGGTCTCTGAATTACTTGGCACATTTTACCAGGCTTCAGAGGGATCTGGTCAAGGAGTTGTCAGATTCCCTCTCGGGTAACCTACCTGAGCAGCTAGCCCAGTCGGTTAGCTCTCAGTTGGCTATCCTTACGTCAATTTCTAACTCGTCCATGAGGCTCATTTCCTATGCGGCCGAAGCGGGTAAAGCAGGCACAGGCGTGGCTCTCGTAGACAAGCCTGGCTCCGCTTGTGTCAGTTCGGAGGCCTTCAAGTCTTCCTTCGCCGGCTCCCTTTGATGGGTCCTCATTGTTTGGACCCAAGGTGAAAGACACCCTTACCGCTGTGAGCAAGAGGGAAAACGTTATCTGCCGTAGGGGCCGTTATTCCACTCCCTTCGGCCTTACCCCAAGGCCAAAGGAGGGAAAATGTGGTTCGAAAATCTCGCAAGTTTTTCTCCCAACAGCAGGAAGATTCCCGTCCAGAGGCAGAGGCGGGAAATTTTTCAGGAGACGCCGTCCCAGAGGCGGCAGAGGGCCCGCAATTCTGGAGACCGAGTCCTTTCGTGGCTCTTCAGCCTCCCACACGACATGAGGGATTGCCCGGCTGTGCTGCTCGAGCCAGTCGGGTGTCGTTGCCAAGCACCTAAAAGCCTGGGAGTCAATCACTGGGACAGATGGGTGCTTCGATCATTGCCGGAGGTTACACCATCCCATTCAAAGACTCACCCTCCGTCCAAGAGAATCCCGGACCCACCACCCAGTCAAAGGGAAATAGCAGCCGCAGAAGCTTTAAAGCTGCTAGAAAAGGAGTCATCCAACCGGTCCCCACAGACCAGATCGGATCAGGAAATTACTCCAGGTTCTTTTAGTGCCAAAAGACAGGGGACCTGAGACCAATATTGGATCTCAGCAGACTGAACTAATCCGTCACGAAATCCAGATTCGAATGGTCACGTTACAATCCATTCTCCCGTTGTTGGAGAAGGATGTTTGGATGTGCTCCATAGACCTCAAGGGCGCCGATTATCACATTCCGATACATCAGGCGTCCAGAAGGTATCTGCGCTTCAGCCTGGGAGTCAGTCATTACCAATTTTGTGCTCTGCCCTTTGGTCTCACCACAGCCCCAGGGTGTTCACCAAGTGTTTGGCAGTAGTGACGGCTCACCTGAGAAGTCTTGGATTCCAAGTGTTTCCCTATCTCGACGACTGGCTCCTGACTGCCACCACCAGGCATCTACTAATGGACAACCTCAAAGCCACCATCTCCCTGAGTGTTTCCCTAGGGATTACATTCAATTGGTCAAAGTCTGTCTTGCTGCCCTCTCAGCATAAAGTTTATAGGAGCAGAGATAGACTCAAGATTGATGCGTCTTTCTTCCTGCGAAAGGATCCGAACTTTACAGGGCCAAGTTCAAGCTCTGATCTCGAGATCCAAAGCCCCAGCCAGGATGGTCCTACAGGTCTTAGGCTCAATGTCTGCCACGGTTCTTTTAGTTCCTCTAGCAAGATTACACATGAGGATTCTTCAGTGGCTCTTGTCAACTCAATGGTCCTTTCAGGATCTTCCCTCAATCATCACATCATGATTACGGACATATGCAAAGGGACCTTCGCTGGTGGCTTCAGACATCCAACTTGGATCAGGAAAACCCTTTGTTCTCCCTCCGGTGGTTACCCTGGCGACAGATGCCTCCCAGATAGGGTGGGGGGGGCATTGTCTGGGCAGGCTAGTTCAGGGCTCTTGGCTTCCGGAAGAAGCTCCTCTCCACATCAACGTGTTGGAGATGAGGGCTGTACTTCTATCCCTACAGGCCTTACACAAGTTTCTTCCTCAGGGCATCATCGCCATCCACACAGACAACATGTCGGTGGTCTGGTATCTGAACAAACAAGGAGGGACCAGATCGTATCCGCTTTGCAGAGAGGCCAAGAGAGTGTGGGAATGGGCTGTAGCTACCAACCGCTTCTTGGTAGCGACCCACATCCCGGGAAAGTCAAATGTATTGGCGGACAAATTAAGCAGGACAATTCTTTCTCCTCACGAATGGTCTCTAAACCACAGTAGCAGCCCAGGTTTTCAAGAGATGGGGGCCGTGCTGCGACCTATTTGCAACTCCACAAAACACCAAGTGCGAAGGTTCTTCTCCTTGATTCCACATCAGGAAGTACCAGCCATGGATGCTCTAGCACAACCTTGGCCAACAGGGCTACTTTATGCCTTTCCTCCAATTCCACTCCTTCCCAAAGTTATTCAAAAGCTTCTCAACTAGGGTCTTCAATGATTCTGATTGCCCCATACTGGCCTCGTCAGATATGGTTTCCTTACCTGAAAAGCATGCAGTGGGCGATCCGTGGACCTTAGACCTGATCCCGGATTTGCTAATCCATCAGTCGGGACATTGGCATCAGTCCCTTCAATCTCTGAAATTGACAGCTTGGCTCCTCCACTTCCAACCTTAGTTAGAAGTCACACGCTAGACCCGGAAGTAGTTCACATTTTATCTTCGGCCCACAAACCCACCACTAACAAATTGTACCTCAGTAAGTGGAAGAGGTTTGCTATCTGGGCTCAACTCAAGGGCTTAGACCCTATCACTGCTCCTGTCCCAGAGGTTTTGTAATTCTTAACATCCCTGTTTAATCAGGGATCTTCTGTCTCAACTATTAAAGTTCAACTAGCTGCTATCTCTAAATTCCATGAATCCACGGATCCTCCTTTGATGAGCAACAGACTATGCAAAACGTTCATTAAAGGTGCGAGTCTGTTAAGACCACCAGTTTTTCATCCTGCACCTCCGTGGGATCTTGATTTGGTACTTCGCGCATTAACATCTCCCCCTTTTGAACCGGCTGCTACATGCGAATTAAAATATCTGTCTTGGAAAATGGCATTCTTAGTGGCTATTACTTCTGCAAGAAGAGTCTCAGAGCTTCAAGCCCTGTCTATTAAACCACCGTACTTGATTTTCCACAAGGATAGAGTATCGCTTAGGCCTAATCCATCCTTTGTCCCAAAGGTCTGCTCTAGTTTCTGCCTTCAACAATCTCTAGAACTACCAGTTTTCTTTCCAAAATTCTCTAATGAAGCAGAATACACTCTCCATAAATTGGATGTTCACAGGCAATTATGCTTCTATTTAGACAGGACTCAGCAACTTCGTAAGTCAGACCAGTTGTTTGTGTCCTTCTCAGATAATAAATTGGGCCAAACCATCACAAAAGCTACAATCTCAAAATGGATCAGAGATTGCATAACTCAGGCCTATTCTTCTTGAATAAACATCTTACATCATCTATCAAAGCTCATTCTACCAGAGCTATGGCTACTTCTATAGCCTTTCATTCCAAGCTTCGCTATTTCGAAATTTGTGCTGCGGCTACTTGGTCCAACCCGCACACTTTCATTTCCCACTACAAATTGGATGTGGCATCTAAAGGCGAGCATCATTTGGTTCCACGGTACTCAGGAGTGTTTTCCAGTGAGCCACCCAGGATTCAGGTGCTAGGGGCTGTCCCATCATTCAGAATGTAGGCGAGATAGGATCACATAACATCTTTTAGTTATGTACTCACCATAACTTCAGATGTTTGGGATCCATCTCTACATTCCTGATACCCTCCTTCCCCTGCCTTGCAGATCAGAAGAGATTGAACGGTTTTGAGTTCAACTGTTTTTATCTTGTTTCATCTGACGATGTTATATAAGCAGGGTATGCGTGTGTGCATGTATGCGGACAAACTAGATCTGGGGGACTGGTAGTGGTGCATCCTGGGATATAGTAAGCTCAGCCAATAAGAGACTTCGCTCTTTGGCATAAGCGTGCCGAGTCGGAGCCGAGGGATCAGCTCCGAACCCATCATTCAGAATGTAGGCGAGATGGATCCCAAACATCTGAAGTTATGGTGAGTACATAACTAAAAGTTTCTTACTCTCCTTGTGGGGGGTTTCTCTTTCTCTGAAATTATTTCCAGAATCTTCCAGTGTTTCTAGTGGGAGAACACTGAGGTTTCTCAGTCTTCAGAAAATACTATGAGCTGTTACAGAAGGAATTTCTATAACATTCACCTCTTCTCCCAGTTCTGTCAGCTCTGGAGGATGTTTGTGCCACTGCCTGCAGTTTTCCTGATAGCCTCCTGCCATTAAAAAGCCTATAGAATGTATACAGTTCCTCAGTCCTTTACATTTTATACAGCCTTCCCAAACATGACACAGCAGCTGTAGCTTTAGTTATTCCTACTGCTGCTAAATGTTTGGTTATTTCCAATAGTACTCTTTCTGGCAAGGACAAGAAGATTATTGATAAGTATGGGGGAAAGTGTATGCTTCTGCAACTTTGATTTTCAGAATTTTGAATTGTCAAGCTCATGTTAGTTTATTCTGACTAACTGTAAAGTGTGAGGACTGTTTTGTTGGTATTTTCTTAAAGAAAATCTGGCTTTAAGTAATTTAGTTTATTTCATTGTACTAGACAGTACTCATTGTTTACAGTTTGTGTATGACTTAGTTGATACTTCTTCCAGGACTATGGCCAATGGTAGTGTTTTGAGGAGGTTTGCTTGGCTGCATTCTCAGAACCTCCGAGACAATGATTTGAAAAATGAGGTTTTAAATTCCCCTTTGGACAGAGGTTTAATTTTTGGTTCCTCTGTTGCAGAAGTAATCAAAAAAGTGTGATGAAAGAGGTAATACAATACACAGAATTTTTCAACCCTCCTTTTCCAATTCTCTGACCCCCCTCATCCAATTTTTGGCAAAAGCAAAATAAACCGTCTCAGTTGGACAAATGCTGATAAACAGTAATTTAAGAAGCAATGGTGGGGGTGGACAAAAGAAATCAAGAACCCCCATAACCAAGGCAGAATGACTATGTAAGGGACCCCCCCCCCATTCTGGCAGTCCATTTCTCCTCCTTGAAAGTCTGAATCTCCACCTTTCTCTTTGGCAACAAAGAGTTTCGCACAAATGGCTTCTGAAAAATCATTCATCAAGGTTACAGATGACAGCGGGAATAAGGGGGTAATCCCTCATCCACTAGGACAGACTCTTTTACTTCCTAGAACCCAGGACCATCTGTACTCCAGTCCTCTACTTACACCTGCTGCTACAGGACTTATTCCCCAATACTAATTTCCCTTCCATGTATTCAAACCCTGGACCTCCTCCACATGAAGCCGTCACTCCACCCATTTAGCTACATGGATAACTGTCCTTCAACACGTGGATCCTGTCCCACAGAGTGATAGAATCAGTTCCTCCTTCCTAGACTGAGAGAGGTTTTTATTCAAGGATGTTTTTAGTGCCATAGAAAGAAAATGCTTGGAGACCAGTTGTGGATATTTATTTCCTAAACATGTTTGTGGTAGTGCCCAAGTTCAGAAAGATGTCACTTCACAACCTGTTGCATCTTCTTCCTCATTCAAATTTCCTGGTAGCACTAGATTTTAGACTCGCATCCCTATTCATCCAGACTACAGGCGTTTCATAAGGTTTTGTGTGTCTCTATCATATGGTCAGTTCTGTGCCTTACCTTTTCGACTATCCACAGCACCAAGAGTGTTCTCAAAGTGACTAGCTGTAGTTATAGCTGCAGGCTACAGAGTATCCAGATTTTTCTATATTTATTTGACTTGCTTATCTTTGCAGAAACTTTTTCAAAGTGCCCGGAATCTCTCATGTGGGTGAGAGATTTCTTGTGTAAGCTGAGATTCCAAGAGAACATTTTAAAGTCTTTTTTTTTTTTTTTTTACTGTTGCACACAGGATTGTATTCCCAGGGTGTCAGTTGACCACCTTGGTTCAAAGAGTTTTTCTTCCATAGGAAAAAAATAGATCTATAGCTAGATGTATTCCTAAGGTTTTCCACTCAGACTTCGGTCAGTGCGGGGGAATACCTCAGGATTTTGGGTATTGTGGCATATCTGTGATTCTCATGATACCCTTACCTAGACTCCACTTGAAAAAGATACAGTGGTATCTAAAATCTCTTTGGTCCCAGCACCAACATCCTTTACCTTTTCAAATTCCATTGATGGGGTTTATCAGAAGAGAGATCACTTGGTGGAGACAGCAAATCTCCCTAAATCCAGTTCTCCCCTTCTCCCTCCCTGCTCCAAAGTAGTCAGTCACCACAGATACCTTAGACTTTGCTTGGGGAGCAATTTCAGGAGGAATAAAAGTACAAGATATGCAAGACACCTAGGATAGACTCAAGCACATCGGTATAAAAGAGATGCTTGCCCTGATTTAGTTATTTAACTCTCTGAATCATTTTTGGTCCCCTGGGCTATTTCAAGTTCTTACAGACAATTACAGTCATGTGATGCATCAACAAACAAGGATGAACCAGTTTGCAGACTAGCCATGTTAGCTTGGGATATAACTTCACAGCATAGCCTCACTCTGCAGGCATCCTGCATTCTGTCAGGGCGCAATTGCGTGGCAGACAAGCTGAGCAGGACAAGGGCAGACCCTTCACGCCTGGAAACTAGATCCAAGGGTCTTCTAATATTTGATCCATCTCTGGGGAGTTCCTCAAGTAGACCTATTTGCTTCCTGTCTGAAAAATTACCTGGCAAGATTCTGCCCCAAGACTTCATGCAAGAAAACCTGGAAGACAGATGCTGTTTCCCTTCCTTGGATTGGAATGTTCCTGTATGCTTTTCCACCCATTCCACTAACATCCAAGGTACTTGCATATTCAGAAGGAAACCCCAAGATCATTGTGGTAACTCCTTTCTCACCCAGGCAACAGTGGATGTTCTTCATGTTTCACTATTGCAGATGTCCTTCATGGATGCATCTGCAGTCATAACAAGTGGGTTGTCCTGTCGTCAGGCAGCCCTTCAGTCGGCCGGATTCCAAAGTCCGGGTCCGGCTTCGGCTGATGTCGCCTCCACCCGGCGTCATCTCTGTTGGTCTTGGTATAAAGGCATCAGCCGGCGCCATTTTCCTCAGTCTTTCTTGCGCGTGGCGAAGCAGAAGCTGTTCGCAAGTGCGGTCGGTCGGATCCAGAGATTACTTCTACGAATACTACTTGAAGACTTCTAAAGCTAAGTACCCCGTTGGGGACCCTTTCTTGCCTCATCCGATGCCAGAAAAAAGTTAACAATTGTTTAAACTGTGGGAAACAAATACCTCATAAAGATTTCCACTCTTACTGTCTGCCTTGTTTAGGCCCAGCCCACGGCGTAGCAGCCTGTTCGCCTGTGCTTCTTTCAACCGACGAGCTTAGGCGTCGGTCGGAGTTTGCAGAACAGTTTTTGGTTCTGTTTTTGCATACATTATGCCGTCGGATCCTCCGACTACCCAATCTAGCAAAAACGCAAAGATAAAGACCGACACTTTCGCGGTCCGGTTTCGGCGAAACCATGGTCAAGCAAACCGAGTGTCTCGGTTTCGGCGAAACCGAGAAAACTGAACAAAGTACAGCTGAACCTATTCCTACAACTGAGGCCCTGCTACAACTCTTGAAACGACCTCAGAAATTTTACCCACTACGGTGGTTGACTTTTCAGACACCATCCCCTTGGATGTTTCTACCCCAGCACGTGGTGCTGCTAGGCCTCCAGCAGCCATGTCCATTAAGGCCTTCGCCAGGGCTAAAGCAGCCAAGACTACTAAAACAGTGCCTGTTAAACCACCCACATCCAGGCCCTCTTCTAGTTCTCAAATGCTTACTTTGGCAGAAGATTTAATTTCTTTAACTAGAGGATCTCAATCTCACCCAGACAGGGCCTCTCAGCACCCAGAGAAGAGACCTAGGGCAGAGCCCCCCGAGCCAGTGACCTCTGATTCTGCTGATGAATCAGACATAACTGACCAGCCAGAGGCTCCCTTCTCCAATTTTGAAGATTCTGATGCTGAAGAATCCATCCCAGCTGCTTCCCCACCAGAAGAATTCTCCTTTGGGGAAACCTTGCATGCCATGCGAGAACAGTTCCAATGGCAGCAACAGGATTTTTCAGACTCCAGAAAAAGACTTAGGACTTTTCTGCACCTCCCACAGCACAGGCCCTTAGCTATACCCCTGTTCTCTCTGTGGTGGATGATGCTTTCAATGATGTTTGCTCGCTCCAGATTCTTTACCCCCAGCCCCTGCCAAACCGGACAGATTTTACAGGGTGCCAGATACTCATCACCACCTTTACAAGACTCCACTTGCAGACCCAGAAACTATATCCCAGGGCCCCAAGGCAGTAGCCGACCATAGCTAAAACCCTATTCCTTCTGAAAGGGAAGCAAGGTCATTAGACAGATGGGGTAAAAGGTCTACACTTCAGCTACTCTCTCAGCTAGAGCTTTAAACTGTCAGTTTCACATGATACAATACCAAGAGTTTATGCTGGATCAGTTAACTAAAAACTAACCACTGATGAATCTCTTGATAAGAAATATGTATTAGAGATGGTAAATAACATACAACAGGTTAGCAACCATTCCTTAAAATGTGGCTATGATGCACTGGAGGCTTCATTTAGATCAGCCATGACAGGCACAGTGATAAGAAGGCATGCATGGCTAAAGGAACAAGCTTTACCGGATCATGTTAAAGCTAAGTTGCTAGATGCTCCTATGGACAAGACAAGTTTGTTTGGTACATCTGCCCAGCAGGTTATGAAGAAAATGGAAGAAAAGGCAAAATCTGTTCAAACTGTTAAAGATTTCTTGCAGGTTCAACCCCAAGGTTTAGCAGGAACTGGCCTGCAAAAAATTGGTCCTTTCCAGACTCCACAACATTTCAAAGGGGCAGGAATAGACGTTCCAGAGGCAGAAACCAATCCAGAGGAGGTGCCTACAGAGGAAGACAGTGGCAAGGTAACAACAGAGGCACAGACACAGCCACTGCCACTACATCAACACAACCACAGTGACTTAACCTAAATCCGCCTACCAGGGAACAAATAGCAGCTCCTCTAGGCGGAAAGTTAACCTTATTTTCAAAGAACTGGCACTACATAACAAAGGACAAGTGGATTTTACAAACCATAGATCAAGGCTACCGGTTTCACTTCCACACTTTTCCAGTCAAAGAGGAATGCCAAATCTACCTCCAAATCAAAAACAGAGGCTCTACGCCAGATAATGGAGTTAGCAAACATGAGAGCTGTGGAAAGAGTGCCAACAGCAGAGCAAGGAAAGGGTTCTACTCAGACTATTCCTAGTTCCAAGAAAGGAAAAAGTTGGAGACCAATTCTCGACCTGTCCACCTTAAATACATACATCATTGTCCCAAAATTCAAAATGCTGACCTTACAGCAACTTCTTCCCATGCTGGGCAAGGAGTCTTGGCTGGTAACTCTAGATCTCAAGGAGGCATACCTGCACGTCCCCATTCGACCAATCTGCAGAAGATACCTCAGATTTCTTGCAGGATCAGAGCACTATCAATTCTCAGCATTGCCTTTTGGCTTATCTACTGCGCCCAGAGTATTCACAAAATGCCTGGCATCAGTAATCGCCCATTGCAGACTTCAGGGAATTCAAATTTACCCATACCTGGACGACTGCCTGCTACAAGGGGACAACAAAAGCAAGCTGACAACAGATTTACAAAGGGTCATTTACTTGCTACAAGCACTGGGATACACAGTCAATTTACAAAAGTCAAGGCTGATACCATCCCAAACAAGGACATTCTTGGCTGAATTGGACACAGTAAAACAAATGGCATTCCTGACTACAGAAAAACAAAAGAACTCCCTCTATACTTCTTGGCACTAACAAAACTGAACAAGTTAACAGCAAGAAAAGTACTGCAGGCCTTGGGCTTCATGGCATCATGCATAATCTTGGTTCCATTTGCCAGACTACATATGAGAAAACTACAGTGGTACCTAAAGAATTTGTGGTCCCAACACAGACACAGTCTAGAAACAGAAATCCCACTAATTCCATGCTTAAAACAGGAGTTCCTATGGTGGGCTCAGGCATGCCAGTCAAACCCAGGCCTACCCTTTCGCAGATGTCAAGCAAGCCAGACCATCACAACAGGCGCCTCAGACCTAGGATGGGGGGCCCACATGCTGGACAAATGCGTGCAAGGATTGTGGACACAGGATCAACTTCAACTGCACATCAACCTAAAAGAAATGCTGGCAGTAAAACTGGCAATCCAAAAGTTCAAACCATTTCTCAAAGAGGGCCAGTTGATGATAAGGACAGACAACACCACAGTCATGTGGTACATCAACAAACAGGAGGCACTCATTCATACCCCTATGCAGAATGACCTTGGAGCTGTGGACCCTGGCACTCGGCTACAACATCCAGTTACAGGCAATATTTGTACCAGGAAAGACAATACCCTAGCAGACATATTAAGCAGAACCACTTGGATGCGCACGAATGGAAGCTTCACCCGGACATCTTCAAGACCATCTCAAAGAAATGGGAATGCCACAGATAGACCTATTCGCATCACCTCTCAATCACCAGCTCAAAAAATTCTGCACAAGGACATTCCACCCATTAGCATGGAAAGTGGATTCACTCTCTTTCAACTGGAAAGGCCTAACAGCATATGCATTTCCTCTTCCTTTGATACACAAGGTACTACTGAAAATCAAGGAAGAACGTCCAAGGATAATCCTGATAGCTCCAAACTGGCCAAGACAACACTGGTACCCACTACTGAGGAGCATGTCTCGGAACAATATGTGGACAATTCCCCTGATGCCTTTGATGTTAACGCAGAACAACTACAGCATCATACATCCAAACCTAAAAACCTTGCAACTGGCTGCATGGAACATCACATAACAGCAGCTATTCCAGAACTTTCCCAAAGAGTTAAAGACATTATTCTTGAAGCACGCAGACCTTCAACAAGAAGGAACTATGCTGGAAAATGGAAAAGGTTTGTCATCTGGAGTACGGAAAGAGGAAAAGATGTGTCAAACATAGATATGCCTAACATTCTGGAGTATCTGGCGAACTTCTTCATTCAGGCCTGTCCTACTCCTCCATCAAGATACATGCATCAGCTATTTCAGCAGAATACAGCTTTGATACACCTGTTTTTCACCCTTTGCTCAGGCAATTCCTCAGAGGAATCAAGAATGTAAAACCTCCAAGGAAACCACCATTACCAGCTTGGGATTTAAACTTTGTGCTAGAAAAGTTGACACTAGCACCCTTTGAACCAGCAGCAACAGCAGACCTACAACACCTGTCATGGAAAACTGCTTTCCTACTGGCAATTACTTCAGCAAGGAGGGTTTCAGAACTACAGGCCTTAATGGCAGTGCAACCCTTCCTAATCTTCCACCAAGATAGTGTCCATGAGGACTAATCCTACATTTATGCCTAAGGTGGTATCCAGAGTGTCTTTAAACCAGACAATCCACCTACCTACCTTCTTTCCCAACCCACAAAACAGAGGGGAAAGAATACTGCATACCTTGGATGTACATAGACAGCTACGCTACTACTTGGACAGAACAAAAAATAGCAGAAAGACTGACCAACTTTTGTAGCCTATGCAACAGGAAGGGAAGGAAAAGCTATTTCCAAACAGACAATCTCCAAATGGATAGGAAATTGCATACGATTCTGTTACTCCTTCCATGAAAAACCAATCCCACAGAACATAAGACCTCATTCTACAAGGGCAACAGCCACTACCACAGCCTTCTTACGAGGAGTGGCAACCAAAGACATTATTGAGGCTACTTGGACCTCCGTGCATACATTTGCCAAGCATTATAATTTGCCTCTATATTCCAGATCCCGAGCAGGGTTTGCCACTGCTGTACTGCAAGGGATCCTAAACACACCATAATCTACTTTTATCCTCCTCCCATAGTTGGCTATGGTATTCTACCCACTTGTTATGACTGCAGATGCATCCATGAAGGACATAGTACAGTTTTGTACCTACCATAAATGTAGATGTCCGAACTGGATAGCATCTGCAGTCAGGATTACCTCCCTCCATCCCTCTGTGGTACTCCTAGGGTGTTTACCCTTCTAATAGCTAGCTGTTGGGGGGGAGTCTTTTATGGTGTATTTGTTTGTGTATATGTACATACATGCTTATTGTTGTGTTTACCTCTATCTATTTGGAAACATTGGCATCTATCCAAATTTTAGCCTGCAAGAGGGCTACTGGCATCTGGGGCAAGAAACACTGAGGAAAATGGCGTCGGCTGATGCCTTTATACCCGAAGACCAACAGAGATGACGTCGGGTGGAGTGCGACATCAGCCGAAGCCGGACCCGGACTTTGGAATCCGGCCGACTGAAGGGCTGCCTGACGACAGGACAACCCACTTGTTATGACTGCAGATGCTATCCAGTTCGGACATCTACATTTATGGTAGGTACAAAACTGTACTTTCTAACATATGAGTTATCTGGCTCCCAGTAGCCCTCAGTCGGCCCAAATACCAGAATCCTTGGTATATGAAGTCGGCTGCCGTCGGTTGTAAACTGATATCAGAACATCAGGTATAAAGGGAGGCGGCCGACGCCATTTCCTCAGTCTTTCTTGCTGCGGACCCCGAAGCAGATGCAATTCGCACTAGTGCCGGTCGGCCGTTTACCTTCTTTCTGCATTCCGACTACCAAGTTGAAGACGCCTTCAGATAAATACCCTGTTGAGGATCCTCTTTTCTTGCTTTAATGAATGTCAGATAAAGTTAATAACTGTCTACCCACAAGCGGGCATCGGCCTCCTCTACTGTGCCTCAGTCCCAGTTGGTAAAGATGGCAGGTGATCTTCTTACCCTTATTAAGGGCTCCCACCCCCCTTCCAAGAGGGCTAGGGAATTGTCTCCTGATGTTTTGTCTGAATCAGATTCTGAGGTTTCGAGTATTTCTGCTGGTGAGGAAGGAAATTCTCAACTTTTTTCTGGCTTTGAGGATTCTGATGCTAAGGATTCTATCCCCTCTGCCTCACCTCCAGAAGATTTTTCCTTTGGGGATACTTTGAATACTCTTAGGGAGCACTTTAAATGGAAAAGTCAGGGTTTCCCTCAGTCTGAGAAGAGGATCTGGGAATTTTTAGATTTCGCACAGCATAAACCTCTGGCTGTACCTCCTGTTTTGGAAGTTGTGGATGATGTTTTCATGGAAAATTCTTTAACTCCTAAATCTGTTCCTCCTGCTCCCAGAAAACCTGATAGGTATTATAGGGTTCCTGATTCTCATCAATTTCTTTTTCGAAACCCTACTGTTGATCCTGAGATTATTTCTCAAGGTCCCAAGGGTTTTAAGGCTACTATTGCTAAAAACCCTGTACCTTCTGATAAGGAGTCTAGGGCCTTGGACAAGTGGGGTAAAAAGATCTATACCTCTGCAACTCTTGCCATTAAATGTGTGAATTGTCTTTTTTACATGCTTAAGTATCAGCAACATACTTTGGAGGCTATTAAGGCTAAGCTTGGGGATATTCCTTCCATGTCAGAGAACAAAGACTTACAAGATTTACTAAATTCTGCCACTGTGGTTAATAAGCATTCTCTTCATTGTGGTTTTGACACCTTGGAGGCTTCCTGCAGAGCAGCAGCCACTGGTTCCGTTATTAGAAGGCATGCTTGGCTTAGGGAGCAGCCTCTTTCTGAACTTGTAAAATCTAAATTGCTGGATGTTCCTTTGCACAAAGACAACCTTTTTGGTAACAAGGCTGAGGAGGTACTGAAAAAGTTGGAGGATAAGGTGAAATCTATGCAAGCTGTAAAAGATTTCCTTCAGGTTCAGCCTCCTCGGTTTAGTAGGCATTATCCTTCCAAGAACTGGTCTTTTCCTGATCCTGGCAAGCAGGGTCACTCTAGGCCTAGGGGTTTCAGATCTTCCAGAGGGCAGGCTTCTGCCCCTCAAAGGACTAAACAATGGCATCCTCCTTCTGCTACATTGGGGAGTTCTAAGCTAGCTTCCCAAAGCAAGCATTCTCAATGACTTCGGCCTTCTTGTGCCTACCTCTGCGGGTCCAGGGTTTCCTTTGGGGGGAAGGTTAGCCAGGTTCGCAGGGGTATGGTCAACCATCACAGATGACAAATGGGTACTCAGCGTAGTAAACCAAGGTTACAAGTTTTATTTTCACACCCTCCCTGTTCTACAAGGTTACCCAGACATTTCCAGAACTCTCAGGGCAGAGGTAGAGAATCAAATTTCTTCTCTACTGACTATGGGGGCTATAGAGCCAGTTCCTGGAAATCAGGCAGGCCTAGGTTTTTATTCAAGACTTTTTCTGGTACTCAAAAAAGGGGGCACCTGGCGCCCTCTTCTAGATCTTTCTATTCTAAACACTTCTCTGGTGATTCCCAAATTCAAGAAGCTCACTCTTCAACAGTTACTGCCAATGTTGGACAAGGATTCATGGCTAGTAACTTTGGATCTCAAGGAGGATTATCTGCACATCCCAATAAGGGAAAGTTGCAGGCAGTTTCTTCGTTTCAGGTCTGGGGAGCAACACTTCCAATTCTCTGTGCTGCCCTTTGGCTTATCTACTGCTCCTAGAGTTTTCACAAAGTGCCTGGTGCCAGACATTGCTTTTTGCAGGCAGAGGAACATTCAAATTTATCCTTACCTGGACGACTGTCTCATTCAAGCAAACTCCCCAGAACAGTTAAAAAAGGATTTGGACTTCGTGAAGAACATTCTCACTTCTTTGGGTTACACTCTCAACGAGAAGATGTCAAAGTTGGTTCCTACAAGGGAGATTGTTTTCCTGGGAGCGAGTCTGAATACAGCCACCCAGATGGTATTCCTCCCTCAAGACAAACAAAAAGATCTGTCGGCTTTTTTCAAGAACTTGCAAGCATGACCCCGCTCTCTGCAAGGCAATTCCTGCAAGTACTGGGGTTCATGGCTTCATGTATCCTGATGATCCCATATGCAAGGCTGCATATGAGAAAACTTCAATGGTACCTCGAGAACCTTTGGTGTCAACACACACAGGGCTTAGACTTGATTCTTCCCCTTATTCCCTGTCTACAAATGGAGTTTCTCTGGTGGGTGATAGCCTGTTCTCAGAACAAGGGTCTGTCTTTCCGCCCACCACTTGCCAGCCAGACTCTCACCACAAATTATTAATGGGGGGCACATCTGGTAGGCAGGGGCATACAGGGGACTTGGAGCACCCAACAGATTCATCTGCACATAAACTTAAAAGAATTGATGGCAGTGCAGCAGGCCTTGCTCTCTTTCAAGGACCTACTCTACCCTGGGACTCTTCTGATCAGGACAGACAACACCACAGTCGTGGTACATCAACAAGCATGGGGGAACTCACTCTTAACCTTTGTACAGACACAGCATGAAACTATGGTCGTTGGCAGCTTCCATGGGCATACATCTCATAGCCCAGTATCTTCCAGGGAGGCTAAACTCCTTGGCGGATCAATTGAGCAGACATGTTCTGGATCCTCACGAGTGGCAGCTGAACAAGATAATTTTTCATCGCATCACTCAGCACTGGGGCCCTCCTCAGGTGGATCTTTTCTCCTCTCACACCAATCATCTCTTTCCAACCTTCTGCACCAGGGAGTTTCACGACAAAGCATGGAGAGTGGACGCTTTGTCCTTCCCATGGACACAACTTTCAATTTATGCCTCCCCCCCCCCGCCTCTTCTTCCCAGAGTGCTGCTAAAGATAAGGGATGAAAAACCAAAGGCTATTCTTATAGCACCAGATTGGCCCAGGCAACATTGGTATCCCCTTCTTTGCAGCCTTTCCCAAGCTCAGCCGTGGCATCTCCCCCTGGTACCAGATCTGTTGGTTCAGGAAGGGATAAAGTTTCTTCATCCTCATCTTCAAATTCTGCATTTTATTGCCTGGCTAATACTTTAAATCTTTCCCAGCAGGTGGTTGAAGTTCTTCATGTGGCCAGGAGGCCTAGCACCAGGAAATCCTATGCAGAAAAATGGAAGAGATTTTGCTCTTGGATGCAGACTAAAGCAGAAGAGTCTTCCCAACCTTCTCTTTCCCTCATTCTTGATTATCTAGCAGGTTTGCTTAATGGTGGAGTTTCCTTTTCTTCAATTAAGATTCATGCTTCAGCAATTTCTGCTCATTGTTCTTTTGAGCAACCAGTTTTTTCTCACCCCTTGATGAAACAGTTCCTGAGGGGAGCTAGCAATCTTAGACCTCCCAGAAGAGCTCCTACTCCTGCTTGGGATCTTAATTTTGTCCTGGAGAAGCTTATTCTTCCTCCCTTTGAACCTGCTGCCTCTGCAGATTTAAAGTTCCTTTCATGGAAGACTGCCTTTGGTTTCGGAGCTGCAAGCCTTAATGGCAGTAGAACTTTTCATTATTTTTCATACAGAATGGGTTTCTCTGAGAACTAATCCCTCCTTTATGCCTAAGGTGGTTTCCAGTCTGACACTTAACCAATCTATTCATCTGCCTACATTCTTCAATAGCCCACAAAATAAAGGGGAAGGGATTCTGCACTGTCTTGGTGTGCACTGACAGTTGAGATTTTACTTAAATAGGAGTAAACCCTTTCGGAAGTCTCAGCAGTTCTAGAGCAGCCTTTACTTCTGCAGCTTTTTTGAGAGGTGTGCCTACTAAGGACATTCTAGAAGCAGCTACTTGGTCTTTTGTCCATACTTTCACAAAGCATTATAACCTATCTTTGTTTTGTAAATCTAGAGCTGGTTTTGCCTCTGCAGTTTTGCAAGGCCGCCTTACCAGCCCTTAATCTGTGATTCTTCCTCCACCCTTTTGTTTTCTTCCTGGGCTTTGGGAATCAACCCATATGTTAGGAATGCAACAGTGAAACACGAAGAACATAGTGCAGTTGTGTACACTTACCATAAATGTAGATGTTCGAGTGTATTCACTGTTGCAGTCCTGGTTTCCCACCCTCCATTCCCCTTTTTTCCTAAGGCACAGACTACTTATCTTATTTTTGGATGTTATTTTTCCAGGGTGTTGCCTTCCTGGTTTGGCCTTCTTTTGGGAGCTCCTGACAGTTAAGGCAAGAAAAACTGAGGAAATGGCGTTGGCCGCCTCCCTTTATACCTGACGTTCTGACATCAGTTTACAACCGACGGCAGCCGACATCATATACCGAGGACTCTGGTATTCGGGCCGACTGAGGGCTACCGGGAGCCGGATAACCCATATATTAGGACTGCAACAGTGAATACACTCGAACATCTACATTTATGGTAAGTGTACACAACTGTACTTTCTCCCTTCTATTGGAAATGCCCAGGGTCAATTACCGCAAGCTGCTTCACAGAATGGATCTACTCACACAAGAACATGGATATTTGGTAAACCCCGATCCCAGTCCATTTCAACTTCCTGCCTAGATGATATGGTCTTAATTCCCTTTAAGCACCTGTATGCTGAGGGCGTACAGCAGGTACTAATAGAAGCAAGAAGGTCTGCTATTAGAAAATTATATATTAACAAATGGAAAAGGTTGTTTAGTTGATGCTAACAGCATAACCAGCATCCATTCAGAGCTAGTTGTTGTCTGGTTTTACAATATTTGTGCGAGTTAATATCCCATGGCCTTATATTTGTGTGAGTTAATATCCCATGACCTTTCTCCTCTATCTAGGTTCATTTATCGTCCATTTCAGCATGTCTGCTTGTAAATCCTCCTCTTTCAATGCATTCTCATGTCAGAATGTTTTTGAAAGGAGGTTTTGCATAAGAGGCCTACAGGAAAACCAGTGGCCCCTCCTTGGGATCTTAATTTTTTGTTAGAAGAACTAAGACTTGCACTATTTGAGCCATGTGATGTGGCTGACTTGAGGTTCTTAACATGGAAAACTGATTGCTCTGACCTCTGCAAGAAGAGTATTCTTTTGCAAGCTCTTATGGTGAGTTAACCCTATTCTTGGTTTCCACAGAGATAAGGTTTCTTTGAGAACTAAACCTTCTTTTTTGCCTAAAGTGGTATCTGAGTTTACTTTGTCAAACTATCCTGATCCTTATCGTCTTGCCTAAGCTTAAAAATAGAGAGAGGGTACTCCATACCTTGAACGTCCACAGACAGCTCGGGTACTGTCTTGACAGAACAAAATCTTTCAGATCTTTGGATCAGTTGTTTATTTCTTGTGAAGGTAAGAAGAAGGGATAACTTGTGTCAAAACAGACCATTTCCAAATGGTTATCTTAAGCTATTACCTTTTGTTAGGCAGGGTCAAGGCCCACTGTACTAGGGCCTTGGCTTCATCTGTGTTTTTTTGGGAAGGTTTGGATTCTAGAAGTTTTCTAAAAGCAGAAACGTGGTCCTTTATATATATATATATATATATATATATTTACAATGCATTACAAGCTTTATTCCTTCTCTGGGTCTAAAATAGGCTTTGCTAGGACCATTCTCCAGGGGTTCCTGGACCCTTCCCTTCCTCTTCCCAAGTATAGTAAGCTAGAATTATTTACTGGTATAGCTAAGGCTACTGCAGTGATTATGATGATGAAAATAATACTGTTGTATAAGTAAACTTCTCATAACAGTACATGTTTAAATAATCACTACTGCATTTGCCAATCCCTCCCTCCATTCTTCCTCTTGTTTTTTTTGGTGTGCTGTTCTTTGTGTTTCAATGTTGCAGTCATTACATTTGGGTTACCTGCTTGCAGTAACCCTCAGTCGGCCTAATTAACAAAGTCTTGGGTCCTGTGTCGGTTGCTGTCCCTTCTTCCATGACGTCAGGTCATCAGGGGTGTAAAACATGCAGCCGATGCCATTACATCAGTCTTTCTTGCTGTGTGATGCCCGAAGCAGAAGCAGTTCGCAAGTGCCTGTCGGCCGATTCCTGAAATTTTCATTTTCGAGTTTCAGAACCAAAGTCTTCAACTAAAGCTAAGTACCGGTTGGGGAAAATGTTTCTTGCTCCTTACCAATGTCAGTAAAAGTTAATAATTGCATTACTTGTTGAAAGCAAATACCACACAAAGATTTTCATTCGTACTATATTCCTTGCCTAGGCCCTGACCACGACATACCTTGCTGTCGGTTTTGTGTCTTATTTAATCAGCGCACTATCCATCGTCTGTATATTTTCGCCTCTAAATATTTCGGTTCTTGGTTCAATTATCCTGCAATGTCTTCGATTAGCCATCCGACTACTGATATTCTGAAAAAATGCAAAGATAAAGACAGAGACAGGCCGCCTAGGTCAAAAGCTGCCGACGACGCTTCTCCTAAGCCAGTCGCCAGTTCGCCGGTACTCAGGCGCTTTCGCAGCCCCTGATACCCACTACTTCTGATTCTCAGGCCTCTACTGAGACCCATTCGGAGTCCGGTATGCCGCGAGATGCTTCGGCTCTGGAACCTGCAGATGTCTCTACCTTGGATGGGTCCGGAGCTGCTGTGCAGGCACCGGCTTCTGAGGGTGTATTCAGGCCGACAGACTTGCATATTAAACCGACGCCTCCTTCTTCATTTAGGCCTAAACCTCGAACTATGCCTAAGAAACAGACGCCCAGGCCGCATGCCCAGGCCTCTATGCCTAAAAAACAAATGGCTGAAGATCTTATAACTCTAATTAGGGGAAGCTAACCACCCCCTTCTAAGAGACCTAGGGCTGAAGTTGTTTATGAATCTTCTGACCAAGATTCTGATTTTTCTGATTCTTCTGATGATCTGGATTTACCCTTATCTACTTATGAGGATTCTGATGCAGAGGGCTCTATTCTCTCTGCTTCCCCTCCAGAAGATTTTTCTTTTGGTGAAACCTTACATACTCTAAGGGAGCATTTCCACTGGGAAAGCCAGGATTTTTCTGATTCAAAAAAGAGGCTTAGGGATTTTTTACTCCTGCCTCAGCATGGGCCTTTAGCTATACCTCCTGTACTAGACATTGTTGATAATGCCTTTTCGGAATCTAGTTTGGCCCTTGATTCTTTGCCTCCTGCTCCCAGAAAACCTGACCGATATTACAGGGTCCCTGATTCACACCAGTTCCTTTTTAAAAACCCTATTGCAGATCCAGAGACTATTTCACAGGGACCCAAGGGCATTAAGGCTTCTACTGCTAAAAATCCTACCCCTTCTGATAGAGACTCCAGGGCACTGGATAGATGGGATAAGTAGGTTTACAATTCTGCAACCTTGGCCATTAGGACTTTAAACTACCAGTTTCATATGTTAAAGTATCAACAGCATGTTATTGGATTGCTTAAACAGAAAATGATGTTGATTCCTGACTGTGCTGAAAACATAAAATTACAGGATTTAATGCATTCTGCTGAACAGGTTGGAAAACATACTTTGCAATGTCGATTTGATTCATTAGAGGCCTCTTGTAGGGCGGCTGTTACTGGGTCTGTGCTCAGAAGGCATGCTTGTCTTAAGGAGAAGTCTTTGCCTGATCATGTTAAAGCTAAACTGTTGGATACTCCCTTAAATCAGGACCGCCTGTTTGGCAACAAAGCTGAGGAAGCTCTTAAAAAGATGGAAGGTAAAGCTAAATCTATGCAAACTGTTAAAGATTTTTTACAAGTTCAGCCTCCAAGATTTAGTAGGCATTGGCCCTCTAAGAATTGGTCCTTTCCAGCCCCTTCCAGATCTTCTCAATCCAAACCCAGACACAGCAGAAACCCCAGGATGTTCTTCGTGTTTCACTGTTGCAGTCATTACATTAGGGATATCTGCTTGCAGTAGCCCTCAGTCGGCCTGATTAACAAAATCTTGGGTCCTATGTTGGTTGTTGGTTGCTATCTTCTTCCGTGATGTCAGGTCGTCAGGGGTATAAAACATGCAGCCGACATCATTACATCAGTCTTTCTTGTCGTGTGGTGCCCGAAGCAGAAGCAGTTTGCAAGTGCCGGTCGACCAACTCCTGAAATTTTCGTTTTCGAATTTCAGAACCAAAGTCTTCAACTAAAAGCTGAGTACCCCGTTGGGGAAACTTTTTCTTGCTGTAATCTGATGTCAGTAAAAGTAAATAATTGCATTTCTTGTGGAAAGCAAATACCTCAAAGATTTTCATTTGTACAGTATTCCTTGCCTAGGCCCTGACCACGTCGTACCTCACTGTCAGTTTTGAGCCTTATTTAAACCACGAACTATCCATCATCGATATATTTGCGCTTTTAAATATTTTGGTGCTCGGTTCAATTATCCTGATATGTCTTCGGTAAGCCATTCGACTACTGACATTCGAAAAAACACAAAGATAGAGACAGGCCTCCCAGTTCGCCGGTACTCAGTGAGGCGCTTTCGCAGCCCCTGATGCCCGCTCCTTCAGATTCGCAGGCCTCTACTGAGACCCATTCGGAGTCCAGTATGCCGCAAGATGCTTCACCTGTGGAACCTGCGGATGTCTCTACCTTGGATGGGTCCGGAGCCGCTGTGCAGGCATCGGCTTCTGAGGGTGTATTCAGGCCTACTGACTTGCATAGTAAACCGACGCCATCTTCTTCTTCAAGGCCTAAAACTCGAACCATGCCTAGAAAACTGACGCCCAGACCACATGGTCAGGCCTCTATGCCAAAAAAGCGAATGATCAGAATGACTGAAGATCTTATTACTTTTAATCAGGGGAAGCCAACCTTCCCCCTCTAAGAAACCTAGGACTGAGTTTGCTTATGATACTTCTGACCAGGATTCTGAAATTTCTGTTTCCTCTGATGACCAGGATTTACCCTTATCGACCTATAAGGATTCTGATGCTGAGGACTCTATTCCCTCTGCTTCCCCCCAGAGGATTTCTCTCTTGGTGAAACCTTGCATACTCTGTTAGTATTTTCATTGGGAAAGTCAGGATTTCTCTGATTCTAAAAAGAGGTTTAGGGATTTCTTACTCCTGCCCCAGCACAGGCCTTTAGCTATACCTCCTGTACTGGACATTGTTGATGATGCCCTTTCGGAATCTAGCATGGCCCCTGACTCTCTACCTCCTGCTTCCAGAAAACCTGATAGATATTACAGGGTTCCTGACTCTCACAAGTTCCTTTTCAAAAATCCTACTACGGATCCTGAAACTATTTCACAGGGACCCAAGGGCATTACAGCTACTACTGCCCGGGGGTCATCTCTGTGTCACTACTATAGACAGAGGCATAGTAAACTAAACCCTAAAAGGGCGTAGTATTCTCATCCTAAGGGGTGGTGTAAGCCACATACACTCTGGCTAGGCTTATAAATGCCTTAGGGCAGATAGCCTAGTACGAACCTATGAACCTATCCTACCCCCTCTGATAGAGACTGCAGGGCGCTTGATAGATGGGGTAAGAAGGTATACACTTCTGCAACTTTGGCCATTAGGGCCTTGAATTGCCAGTTTCATATGTTCAAATGTCAGCTGCATGTTATTGGATTGCTTAAACAGAAAATTGTTATTTGCTGATTGTGCTGAAGATAAGGATTTACAGGATTTAATGCATTCTGCTGAACAAGTTGGTAAACATACATTGCAATGTGGTTTTGATTCACTAGAGGCATCTTGCAGGGCTGCGCTGACTGGTTCTGTACTTAGAAAGCATGCTTGGCTTAAGGAGCAGTCCTTGCCAGATCATGTTAAAGTGAAATTACTGGATGCTCCCTTAAATCAGGACCGCCTGTTTGGCAACAGGGCAGAAGTAGTTCTTAAAAAGATGGAGGAAAAAGCTAAATCCTATGAAGACTGTTAAAAGTTTTTTACAAGTACAACTTCCAAGATTTAGTAGGCATTGGCCTTCTAAGAATTGGTCCTTTCCTGCCTCTTCCAGACTTTCTCAGTCCAAACCCAGATTCAGCAGAGCACCCAGGCTTCAGTCCCAGGGGACGCACAGGACTAAGCAGTGGGAGACTTCCACTTCCAAATCTGGGAGTAATAAAAGTCCCCCCTATGGTAAACTGTCTCTGACTTCTTTTTAAAACTTCCAAGCACTTCTCAACTAACTGCCCCATTGGGGGGAAAGATTGAACTTCATGCAAAGAACTGGGGACTCATTACCCAGGACAAATGGGTTTTAAATATAGTGTCCCAAGGATACAGATTTCACTTCCACATGTTACCAACTCCAAGTGGTTGGCCGGATCTACCTCCAAATCAGTGGGCAGAGACCCAAAAGCAAGTACTCTCTCTCAAGCATGGGGCTATTCATTTGGTACCAGAAGAAGAAAAAGGACAAGGTTTCTACTCAAGATTTTTCCCCAGTACCCAGAAAAGACAATTCATGACGTCCTATCCTGGACCTGCCTACTCTAAACACCTTTTTGGTGATTCCAAAATTCAAGATGCTGACCCTTCACCAGTTGCTTCCTATGCTAAGCAAAGATGCCTGGTTGGCAACACTAAATTTAAAGGAAGCATACCTGCACATCCCAATCAGGGAATCTGCAGAAGATACCTACACTTCAAAGCAGGCTATACTCACTATCAGTTCTCTGCACTGCCTTTTGGCTTTTCTACTGTGCCCAGGGTATTCACAAAGTGCCTAGCTCCAGTCATTGCATTTTGCAGGCAAAGAAATATTCAAATATATCAATACCTGAATGATTGTCTAATTCAGGCAGAAAACCAGGACATACTTTTGAATCATCTGGCTTTTGTACAAAAGGTGCTAACTTGTCTGGGGTACACCATAAACGAAAAGAAATCACACCCACCTGTTGACAAATTATATTCCTGGGAGCAAGCTTGAATACAACTTCCCAGATGGCTTTCCTCACGCCAGAGAAGCAAATTCATTTGACAACCTACTTCAAACAAGTGGCCACAAAAACCCTGCTATTTGCAAGGCAAATACTAAAGCCTTGGGGTTCATGGCCTCCTGCATTATTCTAATTCCATATGCAAGACTGCATATGAGGAAACTACAATGGTATCTAAAAAGCCTATGGTGTCAACATTCTCAGGATCTAGAAGCAATGATTCCTATCATTCCTTGTCTACACCTAGAGTCCCTTTGGTGTGCAGAGGCCTGCCACCAAAACAAGGGACTACCATTCACACTAACCCCTGCCACCCAAACTCTAACAACAGATGCATCAGACTATGCATGGGGGCCGCACCTGGCAGGGAAGTGCATTCAGGGCAAATGTAACCCAGTTCAAATGCACCTTCACATCAATCATAAAGAAATGTTAGCTGTACAGAATGCTCTGACAGCCTTTTAAGACCACATTCTTCCAGTACAATTAATGGTAAAGATGGACAACAGCACTGTTATGTGGTACATAAACAAGCAGGGGGGTACACATTCTTACCCCCTCTGCAGACTATCCATGGCATTGTGGAACACAGCCATGAGCTACCAAGTGCATCTACAAGCTCAATTCCTGCCAGGAAAACTAAATACACTGACAGACGGACTAAGCAGAAACCTCATGGACCCACACGAGTGGAAACTGGAACCAAGGATTTTCAACATGTGGACAAGCAAATGGGGGAGCCCAGATATAGACCTGCTTGCCTCCCCCCAGAACAATCAACTGGAAAAATTTTGCACAAGGACTACTCACAGACAAGCTTGGAAGGTGGATGCTCTGTCCTTCAGCTGGAAAAACCTATCAGTTTATGCCTTTCCTCCTCTGCCTCTGCTCTCCAAAGTACTACTAAAGATCAAACAAGACAAACCAAGGATGATTTTGATTGCACCAGTTGGGCCACGCCAACACTGGTACCCCCTCCTGCGCAGTGTGTCACTGTTGGCCCCATGGCACCTGCCTCAGACTCCTACCCTGCTGTCTCAGCAGGAGAACCAGATTCCGCACCCTCAGCTTCAAACACTGAACCTAGCAGCTTGCCTAATTACCTAAGCTCTTCTTTACCATCCCCTCAGTAAACCAATGATGGATGTCATTTTAGAGGCAATGGGGCCTAGTTCTAGAAAATCTCATGCTGAAAAATGGAAAAGATTCTGTGCCTGGAACCAATCTCAAGGGATGAGCACAGCAGTGCCCAATTTACCTCAGATTTTACAATACTTAACTGAGATGCTTCACAACGGCCTGTGTTTTTCCTCAATAAAAATTCATGCCTCAGCCATTTCAGCTCATTATAACACACAACCTCTCCTCTTCTCTCATCCACTGCTCAAGCAGTTCCTCAGAGGGGCCAAAAATTTAAGACCACCCAGGAGAGCTCCAACTCCAGCGTGGGACCTTAACTTTGTATTGGAGAAACTCACCCTTCCTCCTTTCGAGCCATCTGCTACTGCAGATTTAAAATTCCTGTCTTGGAAAACAGCTTCCCTTTTAGCCATCACTGCAGCAAGAAAGGGTATCTGAATTACAGGCCCTTATGGCAGTGGAGCCTTTTATCATCTTTCATGCGGTCAGGGTGTCCCTCAGGACCAATCCCTCTTTCATGCCAAAGGTGGTATCCAGTGTGGCCTTTAATCAGTCCATTCATTTGCCAACCTTCTTTCCTAATCCACAGAACAAAGGGGAACGGATACTGCACTCCTTAGATGTGCACGGACAACTTGGATTCTACTTGGACAGGACTAAACCTCAAAGGAAATCTGAACAACTGTTGGTGGCAATTGCTGCAGGGACAGAGGGGAAGGCTATTTTAAAGCAAAATATTTTGAAATGGATAGGCCATTGCATTCATTTCTGCTGTAAGCACCATGGAAAACCCTATCCCACAGGAGATCAGACCCCACTCAACCATGGCTGCATCTATCTCTGCAGCCTTTCTCAGAGGTGTATCTACCAGGGACATCCTAGAAGCTGCTACCTGGAGTTCTGTACATACTTTCACCAAGCATTACCATTTGCCAATTTTCTCTAAATCCAGAGCTGGCTTTGCCACTGCAGTTTTGCAGGGTCTTACAGCTGGTCCTAATACTATGCAAATTCCTCCTCCCATCCTTAGCTTTGGGAATCTACCCAAATGTAATGACTGCAGTAGTGAAACATGAAGAACATAGTACAGTTGTGTACACTTACCATAAATATAGATGTTCGAGTGTATTCACTGTTGCAGTCCTGGTTTCCCTCCCTCCAGCCCCCTGACTTTTTTTCGCTATATCTCTTCTCTACTTTTCAATCCCTGGGACAAACCTAAGATCCCCCATCCACCTATCGAGATTCTTCTTGAAGAGATTCAGTGAGGTGCTCTGCCTCACATGAACTGGAATTCTATTCCAGAGTGAAGGGAGCCTCTGGGTTATGAACCTGTCCCTCCAGCAAGTTCTATTTATTTCCGTGCTGAGGTTCAAGTCTCTCGAGCGTGTGGCTCTAAGGGATTTAGATTTACTGAGGTGGAGCATGTCCATTAATTCTGGATTTGACATAGCTTTGTATGTCAGGCATAGATCGCCTCAGTAGGCGGTATGCAACTGAGTAGAGCTGGAGTTTTTAACCGAGCAGCATATGGCATCTGTTTGAGACCCTTGATCCTCTTGGTGAGATACTTTTGGGGTCTTTCTAATTGCTGCAGGTGTCGGGTAAGGTACATCCCAAAAGGCATTGTATTCTGTGATGGGCCTGATGAGGGATGAATAAAGGGCACGATTACCTCTCTTGATCTAGATGTGAAACCCTTCGTGATGAGGTGGGCTATGTAGAAGGTCTTTCTAACCACTTTGGCAATGTGGTTTTCAAAGGAGAGATTGCTATCAACTTGGGTCTCCAGGTCCCTAATAACTTTCTCTGTACTTAATGGGTTTCCGCCTATGTGGTAATTTGTGGGCACATTGTTTTCGCCAAAGGGTATGACTATACATTTTTGGCATTTAGCTTTAAACCATGGCGCTGGCACCAGTTATCTGTCTCTGTGAGACCTTTTTGAAGGATGTTTGTGTCAGCTGGAGAGTGGATTATGGCGCCCAGTTTGCAGTCGTCTGCGAACTTGGTGAGCCATAGTCCTCCCACGTTTGCTTGTACCTCGGAAAAGTATATACCGAACAAGAGTGGTCCCAGGACAGAACCATGTGGGATGCCACTTGTGACCGGTTTCGAGTCGGACATGGCTCCAGCAACTCTCACTCTGTGGGTTCTGTCTTTGAGCCAGTTTGCGACCTATCTTGTGACATAGGGGTTTATATTTAAGCTGGATAGCTTATCTATGATGCCCGAGTGGGGTATTGTGTCAAATGCCTTTGCAAGGTCCAGATAGACTGTGTGGACTACCTTCCCTTCATCTATGGCTTTGGTGACTGTTTCGAAGAAGTCAACCAGGTTCAAAAGGCAGGATCTGCCCTTGACAAAGCCAAACTGGGTAGGATCTAGTGTCTGTAGGTCCCCAATGTCTTTGTTTATGAGCTCCATGATGATCCTCCCCATAGCCTTGCAGACTAAGCTAGTCAGGCTTATGGGGCGATAGTTTCCAGGGTCCGTAGAGGCTCCACCTTTGTGGAGTGGGACCACTGTTGCTGTACGCCATTCTGTGGGCACATATCCTGTAGTGAGGCTGAGATTGTATAGCTCTTTTATTTGCGGGATTAGTTCCTCTTGGAGTTGGGATTAGTTCCTCTTGGAGTTCATGTAGGACGCAACCTGGGATGCCATCTGGTCCCATGGAAGCAGTGTTTTTTGCTTTGGAAAGGGCAGCCTTCACCTGAGCATCAGAGATGTTTGGGAGGCAGCCCTCTGCCGGGATAGATACTTGCTCTTTTGGGGGGAAGGGGTGGAGAAGTTTGCACTGAACCTGTCTGCCAGGATATTGGCGATGTCTGTGGGTTCAGTGTATTTTTTGTCGTTTAGAATCAACTCAGAACAAGTCTGGGAGTTGCATCCCAAGTTTCTAACATAACTGAAAAAAGCCTTATGATTGTCTTTGGTGTCCTGTGCAGTTTTTCTCTCGAAGCTGGCCTTGGAGGATTTTATGAGGGATCGTACTTTTTTGCTAGTACTGATCAGAGATGCCTTCCCTATTAGGGATTTTGCTCTATCATGTAGTAGCTTCCTCCTTCTGTTGTACAGTTTATTTATGGCAGGGGTCCACCGGACTGGACACCTGCCTTTGGATGATTGGGTCTTGGTTTTGTTTGGGATAGCATGATCCATGCATTCCTGGAGATGCCCGTAGAATGCGTTTATATAGGATTCTGCAGTTTGGGCCGTAGTTTCCACTGGCCCTGGGGCCTTGAAGGATTCCACTTCAGTTTTGAGAAGTGAGAAGTTCGCTTTTGAGAAGTTTTTCACTGTGGTTTTCTGGGCTGGGGGTGGGGTCGGGATGTGGACATCCTGTGAAATTAATTTATGGTCTGATCTTACCAATGAGGGATATACTTCTGGTGTGGAGCATAGAGTCCCCATGTTGGTAATGATCAGGTCTAGTATGTTGTCCCCTCTTGTGGGAGTGGTGACTAGTTGTTCCATAGCATTTGAGTTTATAATTTCCAGGAACCTTTGGGCTAAGGTGCTGGGGCTTGAGTAGTTCTCCCAGTCAATGTTTGGGTAGTTGAAGTCGCCCAGTATAATGGTGTTCGGAGAGATCTTCATGTTCTCCAATGTTTTCAGGAAAGCCGAGTGTGATTCCTGACTTTGAGAGGGTGGTCTGTAGGATGCTATAAACTGAAAAGCAGTCTTGCCCACTGTTAGTTGCACATGGATGGTGTCCGATACTTCGTGCAATGCCACTAACCTGGAGGTGTGGATATCCTTGATAAATATGGAAACTCCCCCTCCTTTTGTGGTTCGGTCCTGGTTTTGAGGCCGAAAAGCATGATATGAGGTATAGCCCGGTTGTGCTAGGGTACTGTCTGGAGTCTTGAACCAGGTTTCTGTCACTGCACAGATATCGATGTTCTCCATACTGAGGAGAGCTTTGAGTGCGTGTATCTTGAGGTTAAGACTTCTGGCATTTAGCAGCATTACCCTTAGTTTCTTGTTCCTTGTGCTGTCTATGGGTGTGGGTTTGACTTTTGAGCCTTGCCTAAAAAAGGCACTATGGGTGGCAAGAGCCTTTGCCAATATCCGAAAGTCCAGTGGTGACAGGTGCAAGCCATCCCTAGCGAAGCAATGTGGCTTGTCGAGCATGTCATCCCAGGCTGACAGACACTGGATCCCCTTTGAATGACACCAAAATTTTAGCCAATTGTTAAAATTGATCATTTTGTCTTTGTACTGTGGCATCATTCTAGGTGAGGGTAAGATGCTGCTCAAGGTCAGGGTCATACCAGCCTGGGATACATGATCAGAGAGCTCCTCTATGTCTCTTTTCATGTAGTCCAGGGAGGTACGTCTCAGGTCATTCACACCAGCATGTACAATGACTGAGTCATATTCGTATTTGCTTTGGAGTGACCTGAGTGCTTGCGTTATATGGCGGATCCTAGCACCCGACAGGCAGCTCACCGTGACCTTCTCTTTATTCAACTTTGGTGAGCGGTTCGTCAGTGTGTCTGACAATAGAGTCACCTATTATAAGAGTATCAGGTGTGTTATTCAGCCTTAAGGGCTGTGGCTGCTTGGCACACTGACTTTGTGGGTTATGTGTTGTGCGTGTTTTGTTTTGAGGTAGTGTTTGCTTGGATGTCTGCTTTGGAGGTCTCTGTTGCTTAGGTAGATTCTTATTTAGAACCTCCGAGTGTGTTTTTGTGTATTTATGTGTTTGGTTCGCTGATGTGGTGGGACTATGTGATACTGGAATTGTGTTGTGTGAGCTTACCTTCTCCTCCTGACTGGTTACACCAGTTTTGAGATGAGAGAGCTCAGCCTCCAGTTTGGCTAAATAGTTGCATCTCTCACATATATTTGAACCTGTTTGGAGGAGGAGAGGGTTGTCCGTGTACATGAGACAGTTGTAACATTGCCTCAAAATTCCCAGATTCACTAACTGGACTGGAGAGGAAACCATTGACTGACCTTTGGACATGCTAGAGTAATATAGGGAAACTGAATTTAAGACGGACCAATAGAGGACAGGGTAATCGTAGAGAGTATAAGAGTAAGTAGTGCTTATGGTTTAATAGTGCTAACTTGTAGGATTACTTAATTGGACCAGTGAAGGGCCTTAGAGAATATGGTGTTTAAATTGAGAGAGCAGTTGTAAGGGAAAAAGTGAAGAGCAGACTTTGTGGAGCCAGGAATAATTTAAACCCAATTAGACGGTGCTGCCCGCTGTTGCGCTATGCTCAAAACCGCGCAAAACCACGCAAAAGAGGGTTTTAAGAGAGGAAGATGAAGGAGTTTTGGAATTGACCCAAAATGGCCAATAAAACTACAGTTTCAAGTCAGTAACCACTCCCACAGGGGCAGGCAGGCTGCTCAATGTTTTTCACTGCCACTGATCAACAGAGAGACTTCCCTTTAGCCCAAGCAAAAAATGGCCTCTCAGAAACTTACAAGCAGTTCAAGAACAGCAAGCCTGTAACTGAACTTTTTTAAATCTCAGAAAAGTGGGAAAAAAGCAAGATTTTTTTTGTTTTTTTGTTTTTTTTTCAGAGATAGCAGAGGTTCACAAGTATCAACAAGTTATAACAGTGCAGTAAATGACCCCACACAAGAGTGCTAGGCCAAAGACAGATAAAATGCAAGTTTTGAGAAAAAAACAATTTTAAAAATAAGTGCAAACAGGAAATTCAGTAAACAGCTGTAGGTTGTGCTCTAAATACAGTTACTAATGCAGAAATCAAGTTTAACAAGCCAGAAAATGCTCAAAATAGGCGGCTATGCAGAAAAACTTAGCAAATAAACAGAGGAAAAATACTTAAAATCTCAAAAGTGGCTCCTTTCGCCTCCCAGCATTTTCTCCTCTTGGTGGGTGCTTCACCAACCGCCAACAAGCCTGAAAAGACGCCAAAACCATGAGGCAACCAGGTTTTAAGAGAGGAAGATGAAGGAGTTTTGGAATTGACCCAAAATGGCCAATAAAACTACAGTTTCAAGTCAGTAACCACTCCCACAGGGGCAGGCAGGCTGCTCAATGTTTTTCACTGCCACTGATCAACAGAGAGACTTCCCTTTAGCCCAAGCAAAAGATGGCCTCACAGAAACTTACAAGCAGTTCAAGAACAGCAAGCCTGTAACTGAACTTCTTTACATCTCAGAAAAGTGGGAAAAAAGCAAGATTTTTTTTGTTTTTTTTGTTTTTTTTCAGAGATAGCAAGTTTGTCTTTCCTCCTCTGCTCTCCAAAGTACTACTAAAGATCAAACAGGACAAGCCAAGGACAATTTTAATTGCTCCAGACTGGCCACGCCGACACTGATACCCCCTCTTGCGCAGTGCGTCATGTTTGGCCCCATGGCACCTGCCTCAGACTAATTCCCTGTTGCCTCAGCAGGAGAACCAAATTCTGCACCCTCCGCTGCAAACCCTGAACCTTAGCAGCTTTGCTAATTACCTAATCTCTCCTTTACCATCCCTCAGTAAATCAGTGATGGGTATCATTTTAGAAGCAAGGAGGCCTAGTACTAGAAAATCCTACGCTGCAAAATGGAAAAGATTCTATGCCTGGAACCAATCTCAAGGGAAGAGCGCAGCAGCAGCGCCCAATTTACCTCAGATTCTACAATACTTGACTGAGATGCTTCATAAGGGCCTGTCTTTTTCCTCCATCAAAATTCATGCCTCAGCCATTTCAGCTCATGGGATTTTGCTCTATCATGTAGTAGCTTCCTCCTTCTGTTGTACAGTTTATTTATGGCAGGGTCCACCGGACTGGACACCTGCCTTTGGATGATTGGGTCTTGGTTTTGTTTGGGATAGCATGATCCATGCATTCCTGGAGATGCCCGTAGAATGCGTTTATATAGGATTCTGCAGTTTGGGCCGTAGTTTCCACTGGCCCTGGGGCCTTGAAGGATTCCACTTCAGTTTTGAGAAGTGAGAAGTTCGCTTTTGAGAAGTTTTTCACTGTGGTTTTCTGGGCTGGGGTGGGGTCGGGATGTGGACATCCAGTGAAATTAATTTATGGTCTGATCTTACCAATGAGGGATATACTTCTGGTGTGGAGCATAGAGTCCCCATGTTGGTAATGATCAGGTCTAGTATGTTGTCCCCTCTTGTGGGAGTGGTGACTAGTTGTTCCATAGCATTTGAGTTTATAATTTCCAGGAACCTTTGGGCTAAGGTGCTGGGGCTTGAGTAGTTCTCCCAGTCAATGTTTGGGTAGTTGAAGTCGCCCAGTATAATGGTGTTCGGAGAGATCTTCATGTTCTCCAATGTTTTCAGGAAAGCCGAGTGTGATTCCTGACTTTGAGAGGGTGGTCTGTAGGATGCTATAAACTGAAAAGCAGTCTTGCCCACTGTTAGTTGCACATGGATGGTGTCCGATACGTGCAATGCCACTAACCTGGAGGTGTGGATATCCTTGATAAATATGGAAACTCCCCCTCCTTTTGTGGTTCGGTCCTGGTTTTGAGGCCGAAAAGCATGATATGAGGTATAGCCCGGTTGTGCTAGGGTACTGTCTGGAGTCTTGAACCAGGTTTCTGTCACTGCACAGATATCGATGTTCTCCATACTGAGGAGAGCTTTGAGTGCGTGTATCTTGAGGTTAAGACTTCTGGCATTTAGCAGCATTACCCTTAGTTTCTTGTTCCTTGTGCTGTCTATGGGTGTGGGTTTGACTTTTGAGCCTTGCCTAAAAAAGGCACTATGGGGGTGGCAAGAGCCTTTGCCAATATCCGAAAGTCCAGTGGTGACAGGTGCAAGCCATCCCTAGCGAAGCAATGTGGCTTGTCGAGCATGTCATCCCAGGCTGACAGACACTGGATCCCCTTTGAATGACACCAAAATTTTAGCCAATTGTTAAAATTGATCATTTTGTCTTTGTACTGTGGCATCATTCTAGGTGAGGGTAAGATGCTGCTCAAGGTCAGGGTCAGGGTCATACCAGCCTGGGATACATGATCAGAGAGCTCCTCTATGTCTCTTTTCATGTAGTCCAGGGAGGTACGTCTCAGGTCATTCACACCAGCATGTACAATGACTGAGTCATATTCGTATTTGCTTTGGAGTGACCTGAGTGCTTGCGTTATATGGCGGATCCTAGCACCCGACAGGCAGCTCACCGTGACCTTCTCTTTATTCAACCTTGGTGAGCGGTTCGTCAGTGTGTCTGACAATAGAGTCACCTATTACAAGAGTATCAGGTGTGTTATTCAGCCTTAAGGGCTGTGGCTGCTTGGCACACTGACTTTATGGGTTATGTGTTGTGCGTGTTTTGTTTTGAGGTAGTATTTGCTTGGATGTCTGCTTTGGAGGTCTCTGTTGCTTAGGTAGATTCTTATTTACAACCTCTGAGTATGTTTTTGTGTATTTATGTGTTTGGTTCGCTGATGTGGTGGGACTATGTGATACTGGAATTGTGTTGTGTGAGCTTACCTTCTCCTCCTGACTGGTTACACCAGTTTTGAGATGAGAGAGCTCAGCCTCCAGTTTGGCTAAATAGTTGCATCTCTCACATATATTTGAACCTGTTTGGAGGAGGAGAGGGTTGTCCGTGTACATGAGACAGTTGTAACATTGCCTCAAAATTCCCAGATTCACTAACTGGACTGGAGAGGAAACCATTGACTGACCTTTGGACATGCTAGAGTAATATAGGGAAACTGAATTTAAGACGGACCAATAGAGGACAGGGTAATCATAGAGAGTATAAGAGTAAGTAGTGCTTATGGTTTAATAGTGCTAACTTGTAGGATTACTTAATTGGACCAGTGAAGGGCCTTAGAGAATATGGTGTTTAAATTGAGAGATAGAGCAGTTGTAAGGGAAAAAGTGAAGAGCAGACTTTGTGGAGCCAGGAATAATTTAAACCCAATTAGACGGCGCTGCCCGCTGTTGCGCTATGCTCAAAACCGCGCAAAACCACGCAAAAGAGGGTTTTAAGAGAGGAAGATGAAGAAGTTTTGGAATTGACCCAAAATGACCAATAAAACTACAGTTTCAAGTCAGTAACAACTCCCACAGGGGCAGGCAGGCTGCTCAATGTTTTTCACTGCCACTGATCAACAGAGAGACTTCCCTTTAGCCCGAGCAAAAAATGGCCTCTCAGAAACTTACAAGCAGTTCAAGAACAGCAAGCCTGTAACTGAACATTTTTAAATCTCAGAAAAGTGGGAAAACAGCAAGATTTTTTTTGTTTTTTTGTTTTTTTCAGAGATAGCAGAGGTTCACAAGTATCAACAAGTTATAACAGTGCAGTAAATGACCCCACACAAGAGTGCTAGGCCAAAGACAGATAAAATGCAAGTTTTGAGAAAAAAACAATTTTAAAAATAAGTGCAAACAGGAAATTCAGTAAACAGCTGTATGTTGTGCTCTAAATACAGTTACTAATGCAGAAATCAAGTTTAACAACCCAGAAAATGCTCAAAATAGGCGGCTATGCAGAAAAACTTGGCAAATAAACAGAGGAAAAATACTTAAAATCTCAAAAGTGGCTCCTTTCGTCTCTCAGCATTTTCTCCTCTTGGTGGGTGCTTCACCAACCGCCAACAAGCCTGAAAAGACGCCAAAACCATGAGGCAACCAGGTTTTAAGAGAGGAAGATGAAGGAGTTTTGGAATTGACCCAAAATGGCCAATAAAACTACAGTTTCAAGTCAGTAACCACTCCCACAGGGGCAGGCAGGCTGCTCAATGTTTTTCACTGCCACTGATCAACAGAGAGACTTCCCTTTAGCCCAAGCAAAAGATGGCCTCACAGAAACTTACAAGCAGTTCAAGAACAGCAAGCCTGTAACTGAACTTCTTTACATCTCAGAAAAGTGGGAAAAAAGCAAGATTTTTTTTGTTTTTTTTGTTTTTTTTTCAGAGATAGCAAGTTTGTCTTTCCTCCTCTGCTCTCCAAAGTACTACTAAAGATCAAACAGGACAAGCCAAGGACAATTTTAATTGCTCCAGACTGACCACGCCGACACTGATACCCCCTCTTGCGCAGTGTGTCATGTTTGTCCCCAAGGCACCTGCCTCAGACTAATTCCCTGTTGCCTCAGCAGGAGAACCAAATTCTGCACCCTCCGCTGCAAACCCTGAACCTTAGCAGCTTTGCTAATTACCTAATCTCTCCTTTACCATCCCTCAGTAAATCAGTGATGGGTATCATTTTAGAAGCAAGGAGGCCTAGTACTAGAAAATCCTACGCTGCAAAATGGAAAAGATTCTATGCCTGGAACCAATCTCAAGGGAAGAGCGCAGCAGCAGCGCCCAATTTACCTCAGATTCTACAATACTTGACTGAGATGCTTCATAAGGGCCTGTCTTTTTCCTCCATCAAAATTCATGCCTCAGCCATTTCAGCTCATTATAACACAGAGCCTCCCCTCTTCTCTCACACACTGCTCAAGCAGTTCCTTAGAGGGGCCAAAACTTTAAGGCCACCCAGGAGAGCTCCAACTCCAGCCTGGGACCTTAACTTTGTCTTGGAGAAACTCACTCTTCCTCCTTTCGAGCCAGCTGCTACTGCAGATTTAAAATTCCTTTCTTGGAAAACAACTTTTCTTTTAGTAATCACTTCAGCAAGAAGGATATCTGAATTACAGGCCCTTATGGCAGTGGAGCCTTTCGTCATCTTTCATGTGGACAGGGTGTCTCTCAGAACCAATCCCTCCTTCATGCCCAAGGTGGTATCCATTGTGGCTCTTAATCAATTCATTCATTTGCCTACCTTCTTTCCTAACCCACAGAACAAAGGGGAACAGATACTGCACTCCTTAGATGTGCACAGACAACTTAGATTCTACTTGGACAGGACTAAACCTGAAAGGAAATCTGAGCAACTGCTGCTGGCATTTGCTGCAGGGACAGAGGGGAAAGCTTTTTCAAAGCAAACCATTTCAAAATGGATAGGCAGCTGTATTCATTTCTGCTATAAGTACCATGGAAAACCTATCCCACAGGACATCAGACCCCATTCAACCAGGGCTGCATCTACCTCTACAGCCTTTCTCAGAGGCGTCCCTACCAGGGACATCCTAGAAGCTGCTACCTGGAGTTCTGTACATACTTTCACCAAGCATCATCATTTGTCAATTTTCTCTAAATCCAATATCCAGAGCTGGCTTTGCCACTACAGTCTTGCAGGGCCTTATAGTTGGTCCTAATTCTATTTAAATTCCTCCTCCCAACCTTAGCTTTGGGAATCTACCCAAATGTAATGACTGCAACAGTGAAACACTAAGAACATAAAGTACATTTGTGTACACGTATCATAAATGTAGATGTTCAAGTGTATTCACTGTTGCAGTCTTGGTTACCCTCCCTCCAGCCCCCTTCCTTCTTTTGGCTATACCTTTATTTTCCTTTACTGTGCTCAAAAGCTTTTTGGTGTATTTGCTTTTTTGTTGGAGGTATATTCTTGTATTTATAGATTGAATTGCTTCCCATTAGGGGGACACCTGACATCTGGGGCAAGCAAAACTGATGTAATGGCATCGGCTGCATGTTTTATACCCCTGACGAGCTGACATCATGGAAGAAGGTTCAACAACCGAAGCTGGACCCAAGACTTTGTTAATCAGGCCGACTGAGGGCTACTGCAAGCAGATAACCCTAATGTAATGACTGCAACAGTGAATACACTTGAACATCTACATTTATGGTAAGTGTACACAACTACTTTTTTGCTTGCATTGTCCTTTCATGTCTCTGCTTCCCTTTCTCTCTTGGCACGAAAGCTCTGAATGGCTTGACACCCAAATCTGTCTTTTTAGTCAGCTGAGCTGACGCTGACCAACTGTTTGGACATGTAGAAGATGCCCTGAGGATTTAGAAGCTGGATGGCTGTTGCATCTTTGGAAGTATATAACCCATATAGCTAAGGCTACTACAGCAGTGATCATTCGAGCATCTAATATTATGGTAAGTTTACTTACACAACTGTAATGTCTATTACTTGTCAATTTTTAGTAGGATCCTGTCAGTATAAATCTGTTATTATAGGGCAAACTCAATTTGAGGAGACTTTGGTATGCAGGGCATTATGGGAAAGAAGGTGGAACTTAAGATTTTGAGGTGCCTGCTTCGGATGCGATATACTCACAGGTTATGATGGACAGAGAAGACGACATGGATCTAGTGTTTATGGTAAATGCATACCTTTTGTTAACTGGCTAGTATTTTAACTGTGTGGATGCCAGCAAAGCAGGAATTTAGACAAACTAAAAGAAAATCGACCAGAACAGGAGAAACATATATGTCCTGGAAGACTCTTGCAGTTGTTCAGCAGTAACCCAACAGAGAGCATCCTCACCTTTGGTGCAGAAGGCTGTGGCTTTTATTCCCACATGAGGTAGATGGATTGCTGACACTGCAGTGCAGCATGGGGGGGGAGCCATGCTTCAGTGTGTGTTGTCATTTGGATGAGATGTTAAACCAAGATCCCATTTGCTTGAGTTAGTGGTAGCACAGGTGATTGTAAAATGTACCCACTCCATCTGTTGAAAAGAGCAGGGGATTTTTATTTACAACGACATACAATGTTGACTCAGTAAATACGAATGCATTCTACTACATGTGCTGCTACTGGTCTTAGCTTGTATCTATTTGATGTTTTCTGTTAACGCGAATGCGTTTCACTTTATGTATTGCCTCTAGGATAACGTTTTCTTATATACTAGTCTCTACAGCATTAGTTGTGTTATTTGTGTCTTATGTTAAATCCTGCCTTTAGCGGCTTAGCTTGGTTTTAGCTTGTGTCTACTTGATGTTTTCTGTTAACGCCAATGCGTTTCACTTCATGTACTGCCTCTAGGATAGCGTTTTTCTTGTATACTAGTCTCTATAGCATTAGTTGTGTTATTTGTGTCTTATGTCAAATCCTGCCTTTAGCGACTGTTTTTACTTTGCCTTTTCTGCAAGTCCACTGTTTACTGTATTTGTATAGCAATTACATCTGCGTGTGCTTGTGTCCTATTTCTCTATATGGTTAGTATCGTCGCAGACAAGGCTGCATAGCATGCTTAGTTCTCTTCTACTGGCTACCAACTGTAACGACAAGTGCTAACATTGATTTTCAGTGTTTGCTAATAGATACTATCACTTTCTACTATACAATTTTGTCTTAGATTCCCTGGAGCCTGTAATGCTATATTTTCTTTATGAATTATCTGACTATACTAGTATGATTTAGCGACTATATATTATTTGGCCTCTTAGGAGATATACCTATTGTATCTAGATTGCCTAATGTTCACTTTCCCTACTGATACTGCCTGCCTAGTCTGACTGTATCTACATCCTAATGTATTATATTGCTCTGCTAATAGTTTGAATACCTTGTTTTATCTGCATTTGACATTGTAAAGACACTCTGTATGTTATTATTCTATCTAACATTATTCTTTTTTCTCCACTTTTTCTCCTGTACTAGCTATTCCCCTGAATCTACCCTGTGTTTATTGCCTGGGTTGATTCTCTCTACTACCTCTACTAGGGTGCTCTCTGCCTACTACCCTTGGAAACGTTCAGGACACTGCTTTCTTCTGTTACGCACTACCTCAAGAAAACAAGAAAGTATGTCTACCCACATTATGTTGTGTTAAGTTTTGTAACCCACTATTCCTTGCTAAGCTCTCTGTTTGCCACTAGCTAAGCAGCCAGCAGCTACCCCCCCATACTCCCATATTACCTCCTCCCACTTTCCTTCGACTGCGACTCAGCCTGCTCTCTCTCCCCACACTCTAGTTCTACGTCTGGAAGTTCCATTGTATGTTAACTGCTTCTCCGCTGTTGACCACTATATGTCACCATATCCACTCTTTCACTCATTAGACTAGTATTTTGCCCACCTTTCCTACCCCTATACCTTTCCTCCTCTGATATTCTCTCTAATTCTCTCCTCCTATGCTACCCTCTCTTACCTTGCTTTCCTAAGCTTTCCCTGATACTTTTTCCTTCCTCCTTGGTCTGCTCTGTGTGTGTAAGCCTCCTCCCCTCCCCCTCCCCCCCCCCCACCCCACCCACCCCCCATATACACCCTTATACATACACCTCTACACCTCACCACATACCCACTTCCTCCTCCTCCTCCCGTCCCCCTCCATACACACCACAGCACTTTCCACAACCCCTACACTCCTGTACTTTCCTCTTTTTGCTTGTTAACCCTCCTATCCTAAGACCTTTCTCTCCTTCATAATTCTCTTCTATTTTATCCTATAATCTTATACTAATAATATCCCTTACATTAATAATACATCTAATATCTTTTCATCCATCCTCTATACATACATACACCTTATTAACAACTACACATATATTAACCTTAAGCATATATCCCTTTTTTTTATACATCAAATGACCCTTCTACTTACAGACTCTTACTCAACTTCAGTACACCTCTTATACTCCTCAGTACTACTACTCTTCTTTCCTTCCTTTACTACCCTCCCTTCCTTTTCTATCTACCTAATTCTAAACAGACCTCTATTCATCATAGAAACAGACCTCCAATCCTAATAATCATTCATACTCCTCTACTACCTACTAACTATCATCACTACACTCTCATCTTACTACCCATAGGCTACCCATATAAAACTGACTGCTCTACTACTAAAAAACGAGCTCCTTACTCCCATAACCAGACCCCTACCCCTAAGAAACCAGATACCCTACCTACTACCTCAGTGACCCTACCCCACACCTGATGTTCACACCCTCCCTACCCCGTACTCTTCCATTCAAACATCAGACGATCTCCAACCAAACCTGCCAGACCGGAACATCCACATCTTAACATCGTACAATAAACAACTCAAGTACCTACTAACAATGTGTCTTAAGACAACAATGTTACCTACCCACCTCCAGCTCTCCTACAAACATGAAACCCAAACCAGGCTTGACCGTACTAAACGTAAGGGTGGTGGTGTAGCGATTCTGTTTAAGAATCATCTCAACATCTCTACCCTTTCAGCCTGTCCAACCCAAGACAGTAAAGTGGAAGCCATCATCACTAAACTCCAACTAAATACAAAGAAAGCCCTCTATATCATCTGTATGTACATACCACCCGGCAACAATATACCTATCTTAGAAGACTTTCTTAGTTGGGTATCCATTAACTATCCCCAAGAAACTATAATTCTGGGAGACTTAAATATAGACTGGAATACTATTAACTCTGACAATCCCACCTCACATGTTAACCTAAATGGCTTCACCCAAACCATCACCTCTACCACTAGGCTTAATAAACATAGTAAAAAACAGACTATTTTAGACTGGATACTCATAAACAAAGCTAACATTACATATAAAGTAGGAACTATGCCTGATGATCTCAGTGATCATTGCTTAACCTATATTACAAGAGAAAAGACTGACTATCTACACCTCCCTAATATAAGAAATACTTGTTCAACTAAACACTTTAAAGCTGACCTATTTCAACCCGAACTCAGAGCTTGTAACTGGAACCCCTTAAAAATACTACCACTGAATGAAGCAGTATCATTCTTCAATTCCACTTTTCTTTCTATTTTGAATAAACATGCTCCTGAGCGAACCATTAGAATGAAGTCAAATTCAGCCCCTTGGCTCTCAAATGAAACTAGGAAACTAATTTTCTGTAAAAACAAAGTATGGGCCAAATGGAGGAGTCACAGAATTAACTCTGATTTCCTTCATTTTCGCCAGCTTAGAAACCTAACCAAAAAAGCTATAATAAATGATAAAAGAAAATTTTACTGTGAACTACAAGAAACCCATCCAAAACAATTCTGGTCCTCAGTTAATAAACTCCTATCACCAGGAACTGCCAAAACTCCCTCCCCTCTAAACGCTGACCCAGACACCCCTCTCCAAACTGCAAATGCTTTTAACTCTTTCTTTACTGAAACCATTCAAACTCTAGCCAGTCAACTAAACACTAATAACTTCTACCCTCGAAATAATCTAGTAGACTCCTCTTACAACTTCTCTCTACAACCTATCTCTACCTCTTTCATCTTTAGACTTCTCTCCAAACTGAAACCCTGCACCACCCCCTCTGCCGACAAGCTCCCTTCCCTTTATCTGCAAAAGGCAGCCAAAGAGATTGCTTACCCTATAACTATACTTATAAATAGGACCATCCAGGAGGGAACCATCCCTGATATTTGGAAAGTCTCTCATATTATCCCTCTACATAAAGGCGGTAACTCTATTGACTTCTCAAACTTTAGACCAATTGCTCTTCTCTCACCTTTAGCAAAGATTATGGAGAAATGTATTCATCAGCAACTTGTACAGTACCTCTCCCTACACAATATCATAGCTAACTGTCAACATGGCTTTAGACCCCACCATAGCACCACCACTGCCCTCCTTTCCTTTGTTGATACTATCAACAACAATCACAATAATAACCTTTTCTCTTCTCCTCTTTTCATTGACCTCTCAAAAGCTTTTGACATGGTGAACCACTCTGCTTTAATTACTATTCTTGAATCCCTCTCATTTGACAAACTTACTATTAAATGGTTTAATTCATATCTCAGCAACAGACAACAAGCCGTTCTTTGGGACAACCACATCTCCTCCCTACTGCCCATTTCTATTGGAGGTCCCTCAGGGCTCTATTCTTGGCCCACTTCTCTTCTCCCTCTTCATAAATGATCTCAACTCAGTAATTCCCCAAGCCACCTGCGTTCAATACACTGACGACTCCACTATTATTTGTTCAGCATCCTCCTCTTCTGACCTAATCTCACTAACCCAAAATATCTTCACCACTGTGGAAACATGGTTTACTAGACTTTACCTCCTCCTTAATGCTAAAAAAACTAAACTCCTCCTCTTCTCCCCCACCACTCGTACCTCCCCATTACATTTCACCATCCTGTCAAACAACAACACAGTCATCTCTCCTGACTCTACAACTAAGCTGCTTGGCATAACCATTGATAATAATCTCTCTTTTGATCAACACATTAACAACACCATCAAATCAGTCAACAGAAAGATTGGATCCCTATACCGTATTAAACCATTTCTGACCCCACCTGCTAGAGCTACTATTGCCCACTCCCACCTCATATCCACTCTCTTCTATGCCTCCCCTATCTTCACCAACCTCAAGAAAACTAACCTAAACAAACTTGCAACTTGCTATAATAATATTGCCCGCTTTGTCACTGGTAACCCTTTCAAAACCCATCACTGCCTTAATTTGAAACTGTTAGGCTGGCTAGAACTAGAAAATCATCTTATAATCTCACAACTTACTATTGCCCATAAAATTCTGTACCAACCTGATAACACCCCTATTCTATCACAGCTCTTACTCCCATATAACAATCTTACTTCCCTTCGCTCCTCTTCTAAACTCTTGACCAAATCTATAAAGGCCCACAACTTAGTTGGTGACTCATTATTTACTAACACTGTAGGCCGAGTATGGAATTTGCTACCTAGGGATATAACTCTAATCACATCCTTACCTCTCTTCAAACAACAAATCAAACTGTATTTCCAAAATCATTGGCTTTGCTCATGTAATACATCTGACTGACTTCTCTCCCCCCCCTCTCCTGACCTTCTTAACCTATCTTGTACTCAAGACCTAATAACTACCTCTCCCTTCTATTCCTTCTATGCTCTAACCCCTTCTCTCTCACCTCTCCCATAGCATCTTGTATATCTTTTTATTTTCTTCTCTCATTTCTAGACCACTGCCTCTCCTCTCTCCCTTTATCACACACTTTTTTATGTGTCTTCTCCTATTCACTTGTTACCTTTCTTTTTTCCTTTTTAGTAGGAGCCTTATGGCTAAACTTGTTTGAATTATGTTAGAAACTTTAAAACTGACCTAACTCTAGACACGACATTTAGATGATAATCCTTAGTTTGTAACTTTATCAACTTGTTTTATCTTAATTAATATTTTTATCACTACTTGTTTTTTTTTCTTTTATTTTTTAATCAATGTGTTTATTAATAATATGTCTCATTGTGTACGTCTTATTGCTTATGTCTATGTGGAGCTTTTCTCCCCGGGCCTCTACTGAAAATGGAAATATATCCAGCTATTCTAGCCCGGTTAACAAATGTAAAATAAATGTAAAATAAATAAAAATAAATAAAATGTACATATTTACTTAAAGGACTAAATATTTCAATTTACATTTCTGTATTAGTTTACACTCATACAGACCACCACTCCCTTCTATATAACCAATACTTAATTTTTCTTGTAACATTTAGCAAAATCCAGCTCCCATTAAACATAACTTCATTTAACTTTTCTTTCCAAATTATCCAAATCATGCTGAATATTTTTTAAACACATTAACATATTCTTTTCTATGCTTTCCATAGAAACCATACTCAATCATTTCCATACTTATTTGCTTATAATCTTTCAATGATTTAACTGTTTTACTTTGTATTATCTTTCCCATAACTTTTTAACATTGTCAAAAAGACATGTTCTGATGTTTCTGACTTTCTACTGTACAAACTGTCGTTACTTTTTATAAGGCATATTTCCTTTAACAGGTGATCTGTTTATTTGTAACCTTCATAACAAATCCTGATGTACATTTTTCATACGTATCTAGTCACCATTCCTCACATTAGGGTGTTGGATCCGAGACAGCATACTCAGAATACAGCTTTGCTGAAGCTCCTCCCCTCCCATAATGCTCTGCTGCCCTACACTCCCTCAGATCTCATTTGCTGCTCAGTCAGTAAGACGCAGATTGCTCAGCTCCTGTTAGTGTAAGTGCATTTACCTCAGAATTTCGAAATGTCGTATTATTTTTGTGTTTGTAGTGTTAGTGAGTAGTTTTCCTCTTATCTGTCCCTTCCTGCCCGAGTCTTAACCTTGTTAAGTCCCTTTCTCCTCGGGGTTTTGTTTTTGGCTTAGTTGTTTGTGGTGTGCAAGAGTTCTTTCATAAGTGAGTGCGAGAGTTCTGGAAGGATTTTAGTCTTTGAACCTTAGCTTCTTTGCAGATTCTGGTTTTGCTTGCGGTTAGGCCATGTCTGAAAAAATGTTAGGTTTTAAAAAGTGCTCCTCTTGTGGGAGGAAAATGCCTATTTGAGACTCACACAAGGAGTTCCTTTACTGTCTTGGCAGCGACCACCTCAAGGTGGAATGTGGCATTTGTGCTGCATTCAATCCGAGGGCTTTGGTCGGCCGTCGAAATAAGTTGTTAATTAAGGGTTTGGTCAAAGGAGGGCCCTTGCTCACTGCTTCCCTGGCCATGGCTGGCCCTCCTGGGGCTAAAAAGAAAGCTTCTGTTGAAGAGGCCCTGACCAAGCGTCCCAGGCTGTCAAATCCTTGGATCCGGCTCCAGCCAGGGCAGGTTCAGAACCGAGATTGTCGGATCATAGGTCATCCAGGGAGTCCACTCCTGGATCCAAGGGTTCGGACCCTAAGTTCTTGGACCCAGTGAATTTGATGTCTCCCTCTGGATCCAGGGACCTCTGCCCTGGACCTTTGGATCCTAGAGGAGGCACCGCACCTTCAGATCCGACCCTTTTGGATCTGAAGGATTTGAGAATTATTTCCTCAAATCCTTTGTTGTGCTCGGTTCCGATTCGGTTGGATTCGAGAGTCGTCCTGGAGCCTATAGTAGTGGAGTATCTTCCATTGGATCCTTTGCCCCCTAAGGAGCTGTCTTCTCCTACTAGATCTCGTTCCAGGGAGCGCAAGAGAAGACACTCTGTCTCCAGATGCTACTCTCCTAGTAAGTCCTCCATCTCCTCCCCGATCTTCCAGGAGTGTCCTCCCTATGGGTATGGATAGGATGATGCAAGCCTTCCTGAAAGCTCAGATGGATTTGGGGCTTCTGGCTCCCCAACCCATAGGTCAGGGATCCAATCTCCCACCCCCCCCTCTTTGATCACTCCTCATCCAACCAGTGGGTTAGATTCTCAGGGACTGTTGAATGGGGTGGAGACTAGGGGAGTTTTAGGACCCAGTTCGGGCCCTTCCCTGATGGGATCAATGGCTGGCACTGTTTCTTTTCCCCCGGGACAGTCCACCCGGCTGGCCTGCTCTGTCGTGCCAGCATCCATGGGATTGGATTTGGGCCTAGGTTTTTTGGACCAGTCTCTTCCCCTGGGTGCCTTGGCCTTTGACAGTTCTGGTCCGGTGCAGTCCAGCGGAGTGGTGGTACTGGGGTGGGGGGGGCCACCCTTTCTTCTGCCAGGGTTTTGTCAGCAAGAGAGGGGGGTGGAACCTATTCTAGTTCTTCCGCCTTCTTGGGCTGCTAAATGATCCTTCTCTGCTGTCAGAACTGCCTCTCCCATGCATGGTTCTCCTACCCAGCCCCAGTTTCTGAGCGGCTTGTCTCATCCTCCTCCAGGTCAGCCCATCCGAATTAGTCTCCAGGGGGATATCCCCCCCTCCACAGGGGTCCCTTCCTCTTCTGAGTCTTCACCGCCACCCCCGACAGAAGAAGTTTCCAGGCAGAGGACTTGTAAGAGGAGACATCTGGACTCCCCTATGGAGTCTCTTACAGAGGACACAGATGATGAGGGGAACGGGTCCCCAAGATCTCCGCCGGAGAACTTCTCCTTTGGAGACATACTCGAGATCCTTAAGGCCAATGTCGGTGGGTCTACCCAAACCCCAACCTCGTATGAATCCGTTTTCCTGAAGGCTTTCTGTACAGGGCCACCAACCTCCTGGGGTGTCCCCCCTGCTGATCCTCTTATTGATCTTTTGGCCAACAGGGCTTGGAAGGAGCCAGATGCTGTGGAGCCCAGTGCCCAAGAAATCAGACAAATTTTTGAGCCATCCCCCAAACAGAACCTTTTGGTCCAAAGCAGTCCCGCTTGATGCTATTGTGGTGGCCGCTGCCACCAAAAAGGAAGTGGCAGAGCAGAGTTCTTCTGCCCATCCGCCCAATTGTGAGTCGAGGCCCATGGACAGATTTGGAAAGCGGGTGTTCACTTCGCCTGCTTTCAGTCTGCAAGCTCTAAATTACCTGGCACATTTTACCTGTCTCCAGAGGGATTTGGAAAGAACTGTCTTCATCCCTCTCTGGGTCCATGTCTGAGGAGGAATTCAAGGCTGTTTCTCCAAAAGTGTCAACCCTTCATTGTGTGGCAAATTCGTCCATGTGACTCATTTCCATTGCTGCGGAAGGGTCCTCACAGGCTGCGGGCTCAGGTATCAGTATTAGGCGTCATGCCTGTCTCCACTTGGCCAGGTTTGCAGAGGCCTTCAAGACGTCATTTGTTAATGCCCCCTTCAATGGTTCCACTCTTTTTGGTCCCACCGTGAAAGACACACTGACCCGCAGTGAACAGGAAGGGAAGACCTTGTCGGCCGTTGGGAATCAGGTTTTCTGCCCCTCAGAGGTCCTTTGCCAAGACCCAGAAGGGGAGTAAGAAAATTTGGCACAGCAAGGCACAGTCTCCCATTCAGGTTGTTCAGGAGGATTCCTCTTCCAGGTTAAGGGGAAGAGGTTTCAATGGTAGATGTCGCCCGAGGGGCAGAGGAGGCCCGCAAAACCAAGGTTCCAGGGATCTCTTCTCTGAGAAACCTTTACAACATCACTGAGGCTTTGCCCGACTGTCGATTACCCCTGCACCCCTTAGCCTGGGCAAGTATCACAAACAATCTGTGTTAGCAATTGTATCCAGGGGTTATTACATTCCCGTTTTGGAAACTCCCCAAAAATTCAGTCCTCTTCCAGACGTGCCAACCAGTCAAGAAGAGGCAGCCCGAAAGGAGGTCGTAAGCCTTCTTCAAAAATGAGCCATCCAACAGTTCCCTGCAGAACAGAGAGGATCCAGAACTTATGCCCACTTCTTTTTGCTTCCAAAGAAAACAGGGGACCTACATCCTATATTGGATCTCAGTCGAGTGAACCAATTCGTGTGGAAGTCGAAGTTTCAGATGGTCACTGTACAGTCGATTGTGCCACTATTGTATAGCAACGACTGCATGTGCTCAGTAGACCTCCAGGATGCATACTACCATGTAAAGATGGATCGACAGTCCAGGAGGTTTCTCTGCTTTCGCTTAGAAGTCGATCATTTCCAGTTCCAATCCCTGCCCTTTGATCTCACCTCAGCCCCTATGGTGTTGACCAAATGTATGGCAGTGGTAGCAGCTCAATTCTGACTGTAGGGAATACAAGTTTTTCCCTGTTTGGACAACTGGATCCTGATGGCCTCCACAAGGCATCAACTACTGGACAGTATTCACTACATTCTCTCCCTGTTCTATTGCCTGGGAATCACAGTGAACATTCCAAAATCCTCCCCGACTCCCAGCATAAAAATTGGAATTCATATGCACTCTGTTGCATACCACCTCTCAGATTGCAACCTTACCTCCTCGAAGGGTGTTGCTTATTCGTGACCAGGTTCAGACTTTCCTCGAGCTAACCTGCTCTCCAGTCTCACTCATTCTCAGAGCTCTAGGATCAATGGATGCAGCCATTTATTTGGTTCTGATGGCTTGGTACCACATGAGGATCCTTCAATGGACCCTTGCAGTTCAGTGGTCAGCGTGGCAGCATCCTCTGTCTTTTTCCATTTGGCTCACCTCGGTGTATCACAAGCATCTGTCGTGGTGGATTTGATCTCCGGATCTCCTAGCAGGCAGACCTTTTGTTCCTCCAACTCCTGTGGTGACAGTCACCATGGACGCTTCCCTCCTGGGGTGGGGTGGGGCATTTCCAGGGACAGACGGTCCAAGGGACTTGGTCGCCCGCAGAGACCAAATTGAACATCAACGTTCTGGAGATGAGCGCATTCCTTTTATCTTTGCAGACCTTCCAAGACTGCCTTCCTCACAGGGTTATTGCGATTCTATCAGACAACATGGCTGTTGTGTGGTATATAAACAAGCAAGGGGGCACACATTCTTATCTGCTGTGTCACGAGGCCATGAGAGTCTGGGAGTGGGCGATGGCCACAGAGCACTTTCTCATTGCAACGCACATTCCTGGTGCATCCAACGTGTTGGAGGACAAACTGAGCAGGGGTATATTGACTCCTCTCGAGTGGTCCCTGAATCCAATTGTGTATCAACAGATCTTCCGTCAGTGGGGTTATCCGAGCTGCGATCTATTTGCATCTCCTCTCAACCACAAATGCAGCAACTTCTTTGTGTTGATTCCCCCCCCCCCCCAGAGGCAGAATCCCCCAGGGACGCGCTCTCCCACTATTGGCCTCCAAGTCTCCTGTACACCTTTCCTCCATTATCCCTAATCCCCAGAGTACTCAGAAAGCCAGACACCTTCACAGTCAAATTATCATCATTGCCCCATTTTGGACTCTGCAGGTGTGGTTCCCCCTTCTACGGTCTCATTTGAGGCATCCACCCTGGGTGCTCGTTCCAGTTCCAGATCTGCTATCTCATCCTTCTCTTCTACCACTCCCGAATCTTCAGACCCTCCATCTGACAGCATGGTATGTCCACTTCCAGTGATTTTGGCTAAGTCCAGGCTAGCTTCACCCGTGAAGGAGATTATTCTTGCTTCCCAGAGGTCTTCTACCAGAAAAGTTTATTCCAGTAAATGGAAGAGGTTTGCGGTTTGGGCGAAGAATAAGAATTTAGACCCCTTCTCCGCCCCTATTCCCAAAATTCATATCTTCTTGACCTCTCTCTTTAAAGGAGGAGCTAGTTTTTCCACTATTAAGGTACAGTTGGCAGCCATTTCAAATTTTCACCTTGGTGGGGAGTCAACATTTTCTGCACACCTCTGTAAGGCCTTTTTAAAAGGGATTTTACTATTAAGGCTTCCTGTTTCATAGTTTCATAGTTTAGTACTAGGCTATCTGCCCTGGGGCATTTGTAAGCCTAGCCATAGTGATGTGGCTTTTGCCACCCCATGAAATAGTACAAAAATGCACAGAATAGATTTAGAATACTGTGCCTCTGTCTAGTAGTGACACAGTGAAGGTCCCCTTATATAATAGAATTAGTTTACTGTGCCCCTGTCTAGTAGTGACACAGATGTGACCCCTGGGGTAAACCTACGATCTCCCATCCACTCATCAAGATTTCTCTTGAAGAGAGTCAGTGAGGGGCTCTGCCTAACATGAACTGGGATCTTGTTCCAGAGCATGGGAAGCCTCTGGGTTATGAATCTATCCCTCCAGCATGTCCTATTCATACTTGTGCCAAGGTTTAAGTCTTTAGCTCTCGTGGTTCTGATGGATTTGGATTTTTTGAGGTGGAGCATGTCCATCAGTTCCTGATTGGACATGGCCTTGTACATCAGGCAGAGATCACCTCTGAGCAGGCGGTATGCTACTGAATAGAGCTGGAGTTTCTTTAGTCTGGCAGAATAAGACATATATGTTGGAGACCCTTGATCCTCTTGGTGAGGTACTTTTGTGGTCTCTCCAGCTATTGCAAATGCCGGGTGAGGTACATACCAAATGGGGCATTGTACTCAATCATGGGTCTGATGAGGGAGGAGTATAGGGGTACAATGACATCCTTGGATCTGGATGTGAATCCCTTTATGATAAGGTGTGCAAGGTAGAATATTTTTCTAACCACTTTGGCAACGTGTGTGTCAAATGAGAGGTCGCTGTCGACTTGAGTCCCTAGGTCTCTGATTACTTTTTCCGTACTCAGTGGGTTGCTGTCTATGTGATAATTTGTGGGTACTTTGTTTTTCCCAAAGGGGATGACTATACATTTTTTGGCATTTAGTTTAAGGCCATGACTCCGGCACCAGTTGTCTGTTTCTGTGAGGCCTTTTTGTAGGATGTATGTGTCCGCTGGTGTATCGACTTTGGCGCCTAGTTTGCAGTCATCTGCGAACTTTGTCAGCCACAACCCTCCCATGTTTGCTTTAACATCTGAGAAATAAATGCTGAACAAGAGGGGTCTCAGGACAGATTCCTGTGGGACACCACTTGTGACTGGCTTTGAGTCTGACATTGCTCCAGCGATTTTAACTTTATGGGTTCTGTCCTTCAGCCAGTTTGCAACCCATCTAGTGACATAAGGGTTTACATTTAAGCTGTTGATCTTCTCTATGATGCCTGAGTGGGGTATTGTGTCGAAGGCCTTAGCCAAGTCCAGGTAGGCTGTATTGACTGCTTTGCCTGCATCAGTGGCTCTAGTGACTGTTTCGAAAAAGTCAACCAGGTTCAAAAGGCAGGATCTGCCCTTTACAAAGCTGAACTGGGTGGGGTCAAGTGTCTGTAGGTCCCCAATGTCTCTGTTTATGAGTTCCATAATGATTCTTTCCATAGCTTTGCAGACCAGGCTGGTTAAGCTTATGGGGCGGTGGTTCCCAGGGTCTGTAGAGGTCCCCCCTTTGTGGAGTGGGACCACTGTTGCTGTACGCCAGTGTTCAGGTACATATCCTGTAGTAAGGCTAAGGTTAAATAGCATTTTTATGTTCGGGTTTAGCTCCTCTTGGAGTTCACGTAGCATGCAACCCGGGATACCGTCAGGTCCCATTGATGCTGTGTTTTTAGCTTTGCTGAGGGCGGCTCTCACCTGGACATCTGAGATGACAGGGAGATTACATTCAGCTGGGATAAGTATTTCTTCTTTTGGGGGTGAGGGAGAGGAGAAATTTGCACTGAACCTGTCAGCCAGAATGTTGGCAGTATCTGTGTGGGTTCAGTGTATTTTTTTTTGTTGTGAACTAACTCTGAGCATATCTGAGGGTTTCTGCCCAGGTTTCTAACATAGCTGAAGAAGGCTTTGTGGTTATCTTTAGTGTCCTTAATGATTTTTCTCTCAAAGTTGGCCTTGGATGTTTTTATGAGAGAATGTAGTTTTCTGCTAGTGTTGATCAGAGATGTCTTCCCTTTATGGGATTTTGCTCTGTCGTGCAGTAGCTTCCTTCTTTTGTTATACAATTTGTTAATGGCTGAGGTCCACCAGACAGGACGCTTGCCTTTGGTGAAGAGGGACTTGGATTTATTTGGGATTGCATGATCCATGCATTCTTGGAGATGTCCATAGAAAGCATTTGTGAAGGATTCAGCATTGTGGGATGTGGTATCTACTGGCCCAGTGGGCTTAAAGGATGCCATCTCAGTCTTAAGAAGAGTGAAGTCTGCTTTTGAGAAGTTTTTCACTGTGGTCTTTTGTGCTGGGGTGGAGGTGGGATATGTATATCCAGGGTGATTAGTTTGTGGTCAGATCTCACTAGTGAGGGGTATACCTCCGGTGTGGAGCATTTTGTCCCCATGTTTGTGATGATCAGGTCTAGTATATTATCTCCCCTAGTGGGAGAGGTGACTAGTTGTTCCAGTGCATTTGAATTTATGAATTCCAGGAACCTTTGGGCTAGGGTGTTAGGGCTAGAATAATGTACCCAATCTGTGTTAGGGTAGTTGAAGTCTCCCAGTATGATGGTATTTTGTGATACATTCATATCCTCCAATGTCTTTAGGAAGGCTGAGTGGGGTTCCTGAGATTGGGAGGGTGGTCTGTAACATGTTGCCAGTTGTATACCAGTTTTGCCTATGGTTAGTTGCACCTGTATGGCCTCCGATGCTTCATGTGTTGCTACTAACCTGGAGGTGTGGGTGTCCTTGATGAATATGGACACTTCCCCTCCCTTTGTGGTTTGGCCCGGGTTTTGGGGCCGAAAAGCATGATACGAGGTATAGCCTGGTAGCGCTGGGGTGCTTTCAGGAGCCTTGAACCAGGTTTCAGTTACTGCACAGACGTTGATGTTCTCCATACTGAGGAGTGCATCGAGTGCCTGCATCTTGAGATTTAGACTTCTGGCGTTGAGCAGCATTACCCTTAGTTTTTTCCATTTTTGTTTTCTAAGGAGGTGGGTTTGTCTTTTGAGCCTTGCCTACAAAAGGCACTATGGGGGTGGCAAGAGCCTTAGCCAGTATCCGGAAGCCCAGTGGTGACAGGTGCAAGCCGTCCCTTGTGAAGCAGCGTGGCTTGTCCAACATGTCATCCCAGGCAGACAGACATTGGATCCCCTTAGAATGACACCAATACTTGAGCCAATTATTAAAGCTGATCATCTTGTCTTTGTATTGTGGCATCATTCTTGGTGAGGGCAAGATGCTGCTCAGGGTCAGGGTCATACCAGCCTGGGCTACATAATCAGAGAGCTCCTCTGTGTCTCTTTTCATGTAGTCCAGGGAGGTACGCCTCAGGTCATTCACGCCAGCATGGACAATGACGGAGTCATATTTGTACTTGCTTTGGGGTGACCTGAGTGCGTGTGTTATGTGGCGGATCCTGGCTCCCGATAGGCAGCTCACAGTCACCCACTCCTTGTTCAGCCTGGTAAGCGGGACATCAGTGTGTCTGACTATAGAGTCACCTATTACTAGTGTATCAGGCATGGTGTTTGGCCTTAAGGGCTGTGATTGATTGACACACTGATTTATTGAAGTATGTGTTGTATGTGTTTTGTTTTGAGGTGGTAGATTTTTGGATGTCTGCTTTGGGAGCCTCTGTTGTTTTGGTAAGTTTTTTATTAGAGCCTCCGCGTATGTCTTTGTGTTTTTATGTGTTTGGTTTGCAGTTGTGGTAGGTCTATGTGGGACTGGGTTTGTTGTGTGCGTGGTTACCATCTCCTCCTGTCTGGTCATGCCAGCCTTGATTTGAGAGAGTTCAGCCTCCAGTTTGGCTATATAGTTGCATCTCTCACATGTATTTGTGTTTGTTGGGAGGAGGAGGAGGAGAGGGTTGTCTGTGTACATGAGACAATTGTAGCATTGTCTCAAGATACCCAGATTAACCAGCTGAACTGGAGAGGATGCCAGTAATCTACCACTCGACATGCTAGAACAGTATAAGGGGGTGCTGTGCCTTTAAGGGAAGTGGATATTCACAGGGGTGGTAGGTGGCTGTAGTGCATACTTAGTATGAGAGTGCTTACTTAGTAGAGAAGTTTTGAGAACAAGTGCTAGGCTTATAATATAGCAAGTAGTCTGATTATACTAAGAGTAGAGCTTCCTTAAGGGAAAATTTGAAGAGCAGACTTGGCGGAGCCAGAAGAAGTTTAACTGGCGCTGCACAATCACGCAAACACAGATTTTAAACAGGGAACTTCAAAAGAGCTAGAAATGGTCCAAAACAACCAATTACTACAGCTCTTGTGCTGAGGTCACTTCCTACAGGGACAGGTAGGCTGCTCAAGGCTCCCCACTCCCACTGGTGAGCAAAGAAACTTCCTTCTGTCCAAGTAAGGTAATGGACAACACAGGAACTACACCACAGCCCAGAATACAGCAAAGCCTGTAAACTGGTCTAAACTAGTCGAGGAGAGGCGGGAAAACAAGGATTTTTTTTGTTTTTTTTTTTTTTAGATAGAAACACACAGAAAATGCAGAAACAGTAATAAATCAGTTACACAGGCTAGCACACTTTAGTGGGCAGCCTCAACAGTTAAATTAGACAAACAAACAAACTTTCGATCAAATTCGACTAAAATGTAACTTTAAGTGTAGATATTAAATAATGCAGCAAACAGCTAAAAAAAGTTTAAGCTTGTTTAGGGTAAGCTAGAGAAGGTATTTCAAGTAAAAAAACAGCAAAGATACTTAAATCCAGAAAGTAGTCACTTTTCTGAGTTCTCTGTAGCTAGGACCACTCTGCAGGACCACGAGGAGCTTGTCTGAGTAGTATAGCCAGAAAAAAACGCCCAGAGGCGGATTTTAAACAGGGAACTTCAAAAGAGCTAGAAATGGTCCAAAACAACCAATTACTACAGCTCTTGTGCTGAGGTCACTTCCTACAGGGACAGGTAGGCTGCTCAAGGCTCCCCACTCCCACTGGTGAGCAAAGAAACTTCCTTCTATCCAAGTAAGGTAATCCTTCTCCTCCATGGGATTTGACTTTGGTGCTTCAGGCTTTAACAAAACCTCCCTTTGAACCAGCGGCTTCGTGTGATATTAAATTTCTCTCCTGGAAGACTGCCTTTTTAGTGGCAATTACTTCGGCAACGAGAGTCTCTGAGCTGCAAGCTCTCACTGTCAAACCACCCTATTTAATTTTCCATAAGGACAGTGCATCTCTAAAACCCGATCCAGCCTTCATGCGTAAAGTGGCTTTGTCAGCGAATATCAACCAATGTATTCACTTACCAGTATTTTTCCCTAACTTTTCCATTAACTGGGAATATATTCTGCACACATTGGACGTTCGTCACCTTCGCTTTTATTTACATCGAACGTGAGAATTTAGGTGTTCAGACCAACTATTTGTGGCCTTCTCTGTTAATAGAAAAGGCAGGGGTATTTCGAAAGTCATGATTTCCCGTTGGATTTCGCAATGTATTTCCTTTATTTATTCTTCAGCAGGTATTTCCTTAGCCACACCAGTGAGGGCTCTCAACCAGGGCAGTTTCTACTTCCATTGCCTTTGCAGATCATCAGTCTTTAGATGACATTTGTGCGGCAGCAACGTGGTCTTCTCCCCGCACATTTGTTTCCCACTGTAAGTTGGATTTGATTTCCAGAGTAAGGGCTTCATTTGGCTCCACAATTCTTCGGCATGTCCTTCCTTCAGACCTCCCAAGATTTAGGTAGCTAGGGATTCTGACCCTAACGCGAGGAATGGTGACTAGATAACATCAGATTTATAGTTATGTACTTACCATAACTTGGCATCTGTGTTACCTGTAGTCACCATTCATCACGATCCCACCTTCCAGCCCCCTGCCTGGAAGATTGGTTGGATATGGAGGTTCTGTTTGGTTTCTTTGTTTTAACGGTCTTCCTTCCTTGTGCAAACTCAATCTGAGGGAGTGTAAGGCAGCAGAGTATTATGGGAGGGGAGGAGCTTGAGCAAAGCTGTGTTCTGAATATGCAGGCTCGAATCCGATATCGTATTCAAGACCCTAACATGATGAATGGTGACTACAGATAACACAGATGCCAAGTTTTGGTAAGTACATAACTATAATTCACGTGCTTTATGGCAGTTTTTTCTTTTGTTAAATGTTCCCAAGGATCCACATAATATTTTTTGTCATACTTTTGTCATAATAATGTTATATCAGCTTTATCATCTTCTCCAGTTTTGTCTGTACTTAATTTCCATGCTTTCATTTTTTTCTTGATACAGCCTTACTTCATTTTTCCATTTTATTCATTTTAATTAAATTCCGTTCTTTCTTGTATTTTTCTTTAAATATATATGTGTTAACTTATTCTGTTTCCACTTATCCATTTCAAAACTTTATATAAATTTGAAGATGCTGCATACATCATTGGATTCAGTAAACCTAAACTTCCTTTTCTTTCGCTATATGCAAAACTCCTCTTTTAACTTTTCAATCTAGATTCCAAATAAATTGAAGTATAATATCAATTAGTGTTTTCCCATTTCCCTTGGCATCATATATACACTAGCTAAATATATTTTCCCATCAATACTGAATTTATCAATTATACTGTTTTATATAATGACAAGATGTTCATCGTGTTACCCTGCTGCATGCAGTCATTACACTTGGGTTATCCTGTCGTCAGGCGGTCCCGCAGTCGGCCGAATTTCCAAAGTCTTGGTCCGATGTCGGTTGCTGTCGCCTCATCCCTGACGTCAGTGCGCCAGGGGTACATATACTGCAACCAGTGCCATTTTCTTCAGTCTTTCTTGCCGCACGCTGCCCGAATTATCGAATTCGAATTTCAGACCGAAGTCTTCTATAAAGCTAAGTACCCCGTTGGGGAAACTTTTCTTGCCTCAGACCGATGTCAGAAAAAGTTAACAATTGCATTTCTTGTGGAAAGCAAATACCTCATAAGGATTTTCATTCTTATTGCATACCCTGCCTAGGCCCTGATCACGACGTCACTTCTTGTCGTTTTTTTGCTAGGTTTAATAAGCGTACTATTAAAAGGCGATTTGATTTCGCACAACACTTTTTGGTACAAAATTTAACTATAACATGCCGTCGGAGCTACCGACTACCGGCGTGTAGAAAAAATGCAGGGACAAGGACCGACCGCCAAGGCCTAAACCCGATTCCGAGGCCTCGGTTGATCCAGTCTCCGGTTCTCCGGTTATCAGTGAGGCTCCAACACAGCCCCTGACTACCGCAGTCCTGGAACCCGAGACCGCTACGGATATTTTGACGGATTGTACTAGGCCGACGCAGCCTTTTACTTCAGGCCCTTCCGATGATATACCTTCTAAGGACATCGGTGCTTCGGAAACGCCATCGGTTTCTGAGGGCGTTTTCAGACCGACGACTCTCACAGTCAAAACGTTTTCTAAGTCTAAGACTCCTTCTAAAGAAAAAGTCTACACTTCAGTCTCCTGTTCAAGGCCATATGCCTAAGAAACAGATGCTCAGAATGGCTGAAGATTTGATTTCTCTTATCAGGGGTTCACAGCCTCCTCCTGACAAAAGGCCTAGACAAGAGGAAGACTCTGCTTCTTCTGAGCAGCTGTCTATTTCTTCGGATTCCTCTGAAGACCAAGACTATTCCTACTCTCCTTATGAAGATTCTGATGCTGAGGACTCTATTCCCTCAGCTTCCCCTCCTGAAGACTACTCCTTTGGGGAAACTTTACACACTATGAGGAAACATTTCCACTGGGAAGGTCAGGATTTCTCTGATTCCAAGAAAAGGCTCAGAGAGTTTCTTTTACTCCCCAACACAGACCTCTAGCCATCCCGCCTGTTTTAGACATTGTGGATGATGTCTATTTAGAATCCAGTTTCAACCCAGACTCTCTACCTCCTGCTCCGGCTAAGCCTGACAGATACTACAGAGTACCTGATTCCCACAAATTTCTTTACAAAAGCCCAGTAGCTGACCCAGAGACTATCTCCCAGGGTCCCGAGGGGGCTAAGGCTTCCATGGCTAAAAACCCAGTATCTTCTGAGATGGACTCAAGAGCACTAGACAGGTGGGGGAAAAAGGTTTACACCTCAGCCACATTAGCTATGAGAGCACTAAATTGTCAATTTCATATGCTCAAGTATCAGCAGTTTCTAATCTCCCAGTTAAAACAAAAGATTACCTCCCTTCCCCAACAGTCTGAATTGAAAGAAGTACAGGATTTACTGCATGCCACCGAGCAGGTGGGCAAACATACCTTACAATGTGGGTTTGATTCTTTGGAGGCCTCCTGCAGAGCAGCTGTCACTGGTTCAGTTATACGTAGGCATGCCTGGTTAAAGGAACAAAGTCTACCTGATCATGTTAAAGCAAAACTACTGGATGCTCCCTTAAAGCAGGATGTTCTTTTTGGAGTTAAAGCAGAAGAAGTGCTAAAGAAAATGGAAGATAAGGCGAAATCAATGCAGACAGTCAAAGATTTCTTACAGGTACAACCCCCTCGCTTCAGCATAAACTGGCCAACAAAAAATTGGTCCTTTCCAGCCACTGACAGACCTCAGAGGGGTAAATACAGGCACCCAAGGGGCCGAGGACAACCACAAGCCCAGTATAAACCTCCCCAATGGGGCACTCCAACCCAGAAAGGAGGAGAAGACAGGTCTCAACCAACCAGAAGGCAAACTCAATGACTTGCACCTCGACTGGCCAAACAAAGCTCTTTTGTTAGCCCCCTTGGGGGGGAAACTAGCACTTTTTGCAGACAACTGGCACATGGTCACAAAGGACAAATGGGTCCTAGACATTATTTTACGAGGATACAGATTCCACTTTCACACCTTGCCAGTGAAAAGAGGAATGCCAAACCTGCCACAAAATCAAAGGGCAGAGGCTCAAAAACAAATTACAGCTGTCATGGCCATGAGAGCCATTCAACGGGTACCGATTCAAGAGAAAGGCCAAGGATTTTACTCAAGGCTCTTTATAGTACCCAGAAAGGACAATGCTTGGAGACCAATTCTGGATCTTTCAATTCTAAACACTTACCTACAAGTCCCAAAATTCAAGATGCTAACACTACAGTAGCTACTTCCCATGTTGGGCAAGGAAGCATGGCTGGTTACGTTGGACCTCAAGGAGGCATACCTGCATGTCCCTATCAGACAAAGTTGCAGAAGATACCTCTGTTTCATTGCAGGTTCAACCCATTACCAATTCTCTGCACTGCCCCTTGGCTTATCTACTGCGCCCAGAGTTTTCACAAAATGCCTGGCACCAGTAATTGCATACTGCAGACAAAGAGGAATTCAAATATATCCATACCTGGACAACTGCCTCATCCAAGCAGAAAGAAAAGACATTCTCTTACATCATCTGGCTTTTGTGAAGCATCCACTAAATTGTCTGGGGTACACAGTAAACAAAAAGAAGTCAAAACTAATATCCTCACAAAATATGACATTCCTGGGTGCCAGCTTGGACACAACGGCCCAGAAGGCTTATCTTACACCAGACAAGCAACTACAACTGACTCAATATTTCAAGACAATGGCAACAAAGACCCAATTAACTGCAAGAAAAATTCTGCAAGCTTTGGGTTTCATGGCATCTTGCATTCTGAAAATACCATTTGCAAAACTGCATATGAGGAAATTACAGTGGTACCTAAAAAGTGTATGGTCTCAACACAGCCACAGCTTGGACACAGTGATATCTCTCATTCCCTGCCTTCAACAGGAATTTCTCTGGTGGGCACAGGCATGTCACCTCAACAAAGGTCAGCCTTTCACCTTGCCCCCAACCAAGCAAACTATCACAACAGATGCTTCAGACTATGCCTGGGGGGCGCACATGGCAGGGCAATGCATTCAAGGCCTATGGACTGCAGAACAAAGAAAACTGCACATAAATCAAAAAGGGATGCTAGCTGTACAGAAAGCTATGACAGCCTTCAAGGATCTTCTACATCCAGGACAACTTGCAATAAAGACGGACAACACCACGGTAATGTGGTACATAAACAAGGGGGCACACATTCCTACCCTCTTTGCAGGCAAGCAATAATCTTATGGAACACAGCTCTGGCCTACCAAGTCCAGTTACAAGCTCAATTCCTGCCAGGACAGAAAAACACATTGGCAGACTACCTAAGCAGAAACATCAAAGATCCCCACGAGTGGAGCTAGACCCACAAATATTTACAATGATAACTCAAAAATGGGGCCTTCCAAATATAGACCTGTTTGCCAGTCCTCAAAACTGCCAGCTGACAAAATTTTGTACAAGGACATTCCACCATCAAGCTTGGAAAGTGGACGCTCTCTCCTTCAGTTGGAAAAACCTGACAGCATATGCCTTTCCTCCATTACCTCTTCTCACAAAGGTTCTTTTGAAGGTCAGAAAGGGGAAACCTCGACTGATTCTCATAGCCCCAGGCTGGCCATGCCAGCACTGGTACCCGCTATTGAAGAATATGGCTCAAAGCCCACTATGGATATTGCCTCAAATACCTCATTTGCTCACGCAGCAAAACAGATTCTACACAGCCAGCTAAAAGCCTTAAACCTGGCTGCATGGCGAATCTTTTAAACAACCAACCAGCCCCTCTTTCACAAGCAGTTCTGGATGTTATTCTGGAAGCCAGGAGGCCAAGCACCAGGAAGGCTTACTCGGACAAATGGAAAAGATTTTCTGCCTGGAACCAAGCTAAAGGCCAGGACACAACTCAGCCTCATATGCCTCACATTCTGAAGTATTTAGCAGAGATGTTGCACAAAGGACTTTCCTTCTACTCAATTAAAATCCATGCTTCAGCTATTTCAGCTCACTACGACACGAATCCACCTTTATTTTCACTTCCTCTTCTAAAGCAGTTTCTCAGAGGGGCAAAAAACATTAGACCACCTAGAAGAGCTCCTACACCAACATGGGACCTCAATTTTGTTCTGGAAAAACTAACTTTACCTCCCTTTGAACCAGCTTTCTCTGCAGACCTTCAGTTCCTATCTTGGAAGACTGCCCTGCTCCTGGCAATAACTTCTGCTAGGAGAGTCTCAGAATTACAGGCACTAATGGCAGTGGAACCTTTCCTCATTTTTCATCAAGACAGAGTTTCTCTACGAACTAATCCTTCCTTCATGCCTAAGGTGGTTTCCAGTGTAGCTTTAAATCAAACCATCCATCTACCCACTTTCTTTCCCAATCCACAGAACAAAGGTGAGAGACTATTGCATTCCTTGGACATTCACAGGCAGCTTCGTTACTACTTGGACAAAACTAAGGCCTTCAGAAATACTGACCAGCTCTTTGTATCCTATGCTACAGCTTCTCAAGGGAGGGCTATATCCAAACAAACCATTTCTAAATGGATAGGCCATTGCATATGGTTCTGTTATACCCATCATGGGAAACCAGTTCCTACTACCATTAGATCCCACTCTACCAGGGCAACAGCTACCTCTACAGCCTTTCTCAGAGGGGTCCCTATCAAGGAAATTTTAGAAACTGCAACTCTGAGTTCAGTACAAACCTTCACCAAACACTGCCACCTTCCTCTTTATTCTAAGTCCAGGGCAGGCTTCGCCACTGCAGTTCTGCAGGGCCTCATTGCCTCCAATAACCCTCTATGATACCTCCACCCTGCCTTAGCTTTGGGACTCAACCCAAGTGTGATGACTGCAGCAGGGTAACACGATGAACATAGTACAGATGTTCATCGTGTTTCACTGTTGCAGTCATGACTGTAGGGTTCTCCCCTGCCAGCAGGCAGCCCTCGATCGGCCAGAATCCCAAAGTCTGGGTCCGGTGTCGGCTGTTCAGCCATGCTCCCTGACGTCAGAGCGCCAGGGTACAAAGCTGACAGCCGACGCCATCTTCTCCAGTCTTTCTTGCCGGGCGGTGATAGTTCGCATTTGCCGGTCGGCGGACTCCTGACGAATTTTACTGATATACTTCGGTCCGAAGACTTTCTTCTCCACTCAAAGCTAAGTACCCCATTGGGGAAACTTTTTTCTTGCTCCACTCCAATGTCAGAAAAAGTTAATAATTGTATTTCATGTGGGAAGCAAATACCTCATAAGGATTTTCATTCTTACTGTATTCCTTGCTTAGGCCCTGACCACGATGTAGCTAGTTGTCAGTTTTGTGCTAGATTCAATCAACGTACAATTAAGTGAAGGTACAATTTTGCTTTTCATTACTTCGGTTGGCACTTTAACTACAAAATGTCATCGGATACGGTCCCGGCTACCGGAGTTCATAAACGTCGCAAGGATAAAGACAGGCCTCCGAGGTCCAAATCTGATGATAGCGCACAAGCGGAGCCAGCTTCAGGTTCGGCTGTCGTCAGTGAGGTGCTTTTGCAGCCCCTGTCGGCCATTTCAGAACCGATGGCCGAAACGGACTCTCATGAGGAAAGCCAACCAGGCCTTTAAATATTTCTGTTGCAGGACCTTCGGACAATGCTCCTTCGGATGGGTCCAGAGCCGCTGTGCAGGTACCGGCTTCCGAAGGGGTTTTCAGGCCTACTCAGCTACTAATAAAGGCAAAGCCAAAGACAAAGGCAAAGACTTCTACACAGGCTTCTTCTGAACCGGCTCCCAAGTCACAGAAGCAGTTACTCAAGATGGCAGAGGATTTGCTTACTATGATTAGGGGTTCTCATCCCCCTCCAGACAAAAGGCCAAGGCAGGATATTTCTTATGATTCCTCTGATCAGGCTTCTGTTTCCTCAGTTTCTTCTTCTGATCAGGAATATTCTTTCCCTCCTTATGAGGATTCTGATGCTGAAGAATCCATTCCTTCAGCTTCTCCCCCTGAGGATTTCTCTTTTGGGGAAACTTTGCATGAAATGAGGGAACATTTCCACTGGGAAGGACAGGAGTATTCGGAATCCAAGAAAAGGCTGAGGGAATTTCTTCTTCTTCCCCAACATAGACCCCTGGCTATCCCTCCTGTTTTGGATATTGTGGATGATGCCTTTTCGGAGGCTAACTTAACCCCTGACTCTTTTCCTCCTGCTCCTGTGAAACCTGATAGATATTACAGGGTTCCTGATTCCCATCAGTTTTTATACAAGAACCCTTCTGCTGACCCTGAAACCATTTCTCAGGGTCCTAAGGGAGCTAAGGCCGCTTCTGCCAAAAATCCTACTCCTATTGAAAAGGATTCTCGATCTTTAGAAAGATGGGGCAAAAAGGTGTACACTTCTGCTACTTTGTCCATTAGGGCTTTAAACTGCCAGTTTCATATGTTTAAATACCAGCAGTTTCTATTGTCTGTCTTAAAACAAAAGCTTACTTCCATTTCTGCCTGTGCAAAGGATAAGGAATTACATGACTTATTGCATGCCACTGAACAGTTTGGGAAGTATGGTTTACACTGTGGATTTGATGCCTTGGAGGCTTCTTGTAGGGCTGCGGCCTCTGGCACAGTCATTAGGAGGCATGCATGGCTAAAGGAACAAAATTTACCTGAACAGGTAAAGGCAAAATTATTGGATGCTCCTGTTCAGCCTAATGTTTTGTTTGGATCAAAAGCTGAAGAGGTGATTAAAAAGATGGAGGATAAGGTGAAATCAATGAAAACAGTTAAAGATTTCTTACAAGTACAGCCTCCAAGATTTAGCAGGAATTGGCCTTCGAAAAATTGGTCCTTTCCCATTTCAGACAGGCCTCAGAGGGGTAGATATAGACGTTCCAGAGGGAGGCCTCAATCACAAGCTGCTTATAGACCAAGACAGTGGACTGCTTCCACCCCTAGGGGAGGAGAGGACAGGTCACAATCTCAAAGGAAACAAACTCAATGACTCCCTCTGTGGGGCTACAGGAATTTCTTCCCTGGAAGCCCTTCTCGGAGGAAAGCTCTCTCTGTTTTATCAAAATTGGACTCAAATAACCCAAGACAAATGGGTTTTGGATGTGGTTTTAAGAGGTTACAAATTCCATTTTCATACCTTGCCAAGGCCAAGCGGATGGTCAGACCTTCCAAAACATCAATGGATGGAGGCCTTAAACCAGGTGGAAGCTCTTTTGGCTATGAATGCCATAGAAGTGGTCCCTCTTTCAGAGAGGGGAAAAGGGTTTTATTCAAAGCTCTTTCTAGTCCCAAGGAAGCAAAACTCATGGAGACCCATTCTGGATCTGTCGGTCTTGAACACCTTTCTAGAGATTCCAAAATTCAAGATGCTTACTCTACAGCAGCTACTTCCAATGCTGTCCAAAAATGCATGGATGGTAACTTTGGATTTAAAGGAGGCATATTTACACATTCCCATCAGGCATGATCACAGAAAATACCTCAGGTTTATAGCCAGATCGAGGCACTTTCAATTCTCTGCGCTGCCCTTTGGATTATCTACTGCGCCCAGGGTCTTCACCAAATGCCTGGCTCCAGTAGTAGCTTACTGCAGACTCAATGGAATTCAAATTTACCCTTATCTGGACGATTGTCTAATTCAGGCAGACAGCAAGGATGTCTTACTCCAGCATCTAGAATTTGTACAGAACCTCCTCAAGTTCCTGGGATTCTCTGTAAACATAAAAAAGTGCAATTTGACACCATCACAACAGATAACTTTTCTGGGTGCTCTTCTAAACACCACAACCCAGATGGCATTTCTGACATCCGAAAAACAATTACAGCTGGCTTCAACTTTCAAAACTTTGGCAACTTTAACTCCGCTATCTGCAAGGAAATTTCTGCAGGCTTTGGGTTACATGGCCTCCTGCATCCTTCTCGTACCATATGCAAGACTACACATGAGGAAAATACAGTGGTACCTAAAAAGTGTATGGTCTCAGCATTGCCACAGTTTAGACATACTGATCTCCGTCCTTCCTTGCCTTCAAAAGGAATTTCTTTGGTGGTCCAGGGCATGTGCTCTAAACAAAGGGAAACCCTTCCGTCTGCCTCCTGCCACTCAGATTCTAACCACGGACGCCTCGGATTATGCTTGGGGAGCCCATTTTCAGGGCAACTGTCTGCAGGGCCTTTGGACAACGGATCAGAAGCACCTGCATATCAATTTAAAGGAAATGTTAGCCGTTCAGAAAGCTCTATTGGCCTTCAGGAATCTTTTACAACCAGGACAACTACTAATACAGACAGACAACACCACAGTTATGTGGGACATAAACAAGCAAGGGGGATCTCATTCCTACCCCCTTTGCAGACTAGCCATGGATCTATGGAACACAGCTCTAGCTTGCAGTCTGGATCTTCAAGCTCAGTTTCTACCAGGGAAACAAAACTTCCTGGCAGACAGTCTGAGCAGAAACCTTTCGGATCCACACGAGTGGAAGCTGGACACCAAAATATTCAGGATGATATCAGCAGTCTGGGGATGTCCTCACATAGACCTCTTTGCATCCCATCTCAATCATCAACTACAGAATTTTTGCACCAGGACTTTCCACAGAGAAGCTTGGAAAGTGGATGCCCTGTCATTCAGTTGGAGGAACCACTCAGGATATGCCTTTCCGCCTCTTCCTCTTCTTCCACGGGTCTTATTGAAGATAAAACAGGACAAGCCCAAGATGATCATCTTGCTGGCTCCAAATTGGCCTCGGCAGTTTTGGTATCCTACTCTAAAAAAAACCTATGTCGGGAGCCCCCTTGGGTTTTACCTCAGTCTCCGAACCTTCTGTCCCAACATCAGGGTCAGGTTCTACACTCTCATGTCAGAACTCTCAGCCTGGCGGCCTGGTTAATCCAGGGCCTTTGATTTCTTCTTTCCTACCCAAGCAGGTTATGGATGTCAGTTTAGAAGCCAGAAGTCCTAGCACTAGAAAATCTTATGCAGGAAAATGGAAAAGATTTTGTTCCTGGATGCAGGCTCAGGATTCTGATCCTCTTCTTCCTAACATTACCTTAATTTTACTTTACTTGACAGATCTCTTACATAAGGGTCTCTCTTTCTCTTCTATTAAGATACATGCCTCTGCTATTTCTGCTCATTATAATACAGACCCTCCCATCTTTACCCACCAGCTCATGAGACAGTTTCTCAGAGGAGCTAAGAACTTAAGACCTCCTAGATCTCCTCCCATTCCTGCTTGGGATCTCAACTATGTTCTGGAAAAATTAACCTTGCCTCCTTTTGAGCCTGCTGCCTCTTCTGACATCAAGTTTTTATCTTGGAAAACAGCTATCTTGTTAGCCCTAACCTCTGCCAGGAGAGTTTCAGAGTTACAAGCTCTTATGGCTGTGGAACCTTATATTATTTTTCATCAAGACAAGGGTATCTTTGAGGACTAATCCTACCTTCATGCCTAAGGTGGTTTCCAAAGTGGCTTTAAATCAAACTATCCACTTGCCAATCTTTTTCCCCACTCCTCAAAATAAAGGGGAAAGGATCTTACATTCCTTGGATGTACATAGACAACTACGTTTTTACCTGGACAGAACCAAGGACATCAGAAAATCAGAACAATTGTTTGTTTCTTATGCTTCAAATTCCCAAGGTAAAGCCATTTCAAAACAGACCATTTCTAAATGGATTGCTCATGGAATCAGATTTTGTTACTCACACCATGGAAAGCAAATCCCAGGGAGTATACGGACTCATTCCACCAGAGCTGCTGCCACTTCTGCGGCCTTCCTCAGGGGAGTTCCTACCAAAGACATTTTGGAAGCTGCAACTTGGAGTTCAGTGCATACTTTTTCTAAGCACTACAATCTACCTCTCTACTCTAAGTCTAGGGCAGGCTTTGCCTCTGCAGTCTTGCAGGGCCTTTTAGCCGCTCCTTCTTCTTTATGACCACCTCCCTTTCTCTCAGCTTTGGGATTCTACCCTACAGTCATAACTGCAACAGTGAAACATGATGAACATAGTACAGTTGTGTACACCTACCATAAATGTAGATGTTCAAGTGTCTTCACTGTTGCAGTCTGGGTTTCCCTCCCTCCTGTCCCCTCTTATTTTTACTTTTCACCATTCTTCTGAGGTGTATTTGCAAAGGTTTTGGGACCTTTTTCATTTTGGGACTCCTGACATCCGGGGCAAGAAAAACTGGAGAAGATGGCGTCAGCTGTCAGCTTTGTACCCCTGGCGCTCTGACGTCAGGGAGCATGGCTGAACAGCCAACGCCGGACCCAGACTTTGGGATTCTGGCTGACCGAGGGCTGCCTGCCGGCAGAGGAGAACCCTACAGTCATGACTGCAACAGTGAAGACACTCGAACATCTTCATTTATGGTAGGTACACAACTGTACTTTTTGTACCTACCATAAATGTAGATGTTCGAGTGTTCACCCTGCTGCAGTCCAGGTTACCCTCCCTCCAACCCCTCTGATCTTTTGGCTTAATCTCTGCTATGCCTTACTGATGTATTTGCTTATAGCGGAAGGGATTTTGTGTTTGTACAGTGTTCACACCATTTGGTACTAATTTTGATCACCTTTTTGGGGGCACCTGACATCTGGGGCAAGAAAAACTGAAGAAAATGGCGTCGGTTGCAGTATATGTACCCCTGGCGCACTGACGTCAGGATGAGGCGACAGCAACCGACATCGGACCAAGACTTTGGAAATCCGGCCAACTGTGGGACCGCCTGACGACAGGATAACCCAAGTGTGATGACTGCAGCAGGGTGAACACTCGAACATCTACATTTATGGTAGGTACAAAACTGTACTTTATACCTACTTCACATAAATTTAAATCCTTTTAATTTTTCATATTGTTCTTTTATTATATCATACTCTCCAAATTGAATTCCTAAAGTTGGTGTTGCTTTCTAAAATTTTATACCTTCTAAATTGTTCTCACCCCCTAAACCTTTAAATTTTTCTTTATTAATATCCAAACCAGCGTCTTGTAAGCTGTCAGATACATTTCTTATCACTTTTTCCATTTCTTCTCCATTTTGCGCTGTTAATATTATATCATCAGCATAAGACAGAACAGGAGAATTTACCCCAATTTCTTGTGTATATTTATCCAACTCTTCATTTAACCCTTTTATCACGCCACTCATAACCACTATAAACAAGAAACTACTCATTGGCCATCCCTGTTTTATATCTCTTTTTATCCCTATATCTGAAGTAGTTTACTTCATTTGGTCTTCAACCTGTGTGGTACTGATCTGTATCGGATCCGAGCCGGCAACTTTTACTAGCATCTGCTCTGAGCTCCAAACTCCCCCCCTTAGCTATAATACACCTCCATTGCCTTCCATCCCCAGATCTTGTTTGCCACGAATAGCTTATGCATCGTGATCTCGAGCTCCAACTTTGTCAAGTGGGTAAAAACCTTTTGAATAATTTTTTCTTTCTTTCTTCATTAGGTAGTGTTAGTATAGTTTCCCCTTTCTCCTCCCCTCACTTGGTGCATCGCGTTACAGTGTTTTAGGGTAGTTAGAGCAGATGTTCTTCGTGTTTCACTGTTGCAGTCATCACACTTGGGTTATCTGCCTGCAGGTTGCCCTCAGTTTCGGACTGACCCGGGCAGCAACCCTGAGGGGTTGCCCGACTGCTCTACTCTGGAGGCAGTCGGGGGACGATTGTCCTTGCCCCTAGCAGTATGGGAGTCCATAACAGACTGATGGGTGCTTCAGATCATATCCAGAGGACACACTGTCCTCTTCGTGGGTTCCCCCAAATCTCCTAGACACCTCCCAGATGTACCACCCACGCAAAGGGAGGCAACAGCACAGGAAATTTCCAAGCTGCTAGAAAAACGAGCCATCAAAACTGTCCCCCTAGATTAATCCGTATCGGGCTTCTACTCCAAGTTCTTTCTTGTGCCAAAGAAAACGGGGGACTTGAGGCCCATTCTGAACTTCTCTATCCTGAACCTGTCAGTTGCCAAAGAGAAGTTCTGGATGGTCACATTACAGTTTATCATGCCGTACCTGTAAGAGGGCGACTGGATGTGCTTGTTAGACCTCCAGGATGCTTACTATCACATAAAAATGCACAGAAGCTCCAGGAGATTACTCCGCTTTTGGCTAGGAGTCAATCATTACCAATTTCGAGCCCCTACCCTTTGGTCTCACCACAGCCCCCAGGGTGTTTACCAAAGTGATGGCGGTGGTAGCGGCTCACCTGAGGCTTCAGGGGATTCAGGTCTATCCGTACCTGGCCAATTGGCACCTCACTGCCCCCATCAGGTGTCTACTCTCCCAAACCAGAGAGTATTTCCTGACTCTTGCCCTGCGTTTGGGGATCACAATCAACGCATCCAAATCTCTCCTAGAATCCTGTACAAGTGATAGACTACATTGGTGCCAGGATAGATGCTCTTCAGTGCAAAATCTTCCTGACCTCGGAGAGAGTTTAAAATGGTGGAATCGGTGTTTAGGGCATTAGGCTCGATGACGGTGACTATAACTCTTCTCCCATGTGCCCGGTTACACATGAGAGTTCTACAGTGGACTCGAGCTGTACAATGGTCCCTGTTGGAACTGCCATTGGCGTATCCAGTTCAACTCAGTTGAGTCTGTCAGTCATCCCTCATATGGTGGATGTGCTCTCCAGACATTTTGGAGGGACGCCCTTTGTTCCAGCCTCGGCCCAAGCCACAGTGACCATGGATGCCTCCCATCTTGGGTGGGGGGGCATTGTACGGGCAGGACAGTCCAAGGCCTGTGGTGACCAGCTTGCACATAAATGTCCTCGAGATGAGGGCTGTCCTTCTAGCGTTGCAGGCCCTTCATGCCTTTCTTCCTTTGGGAACGATTGCAATTCAATCAGACAACATGTCAGTGGTCTGGTATATCAACAAACAGGGAGGGAGCAGATCTTACCCCCTTTGTCGTGAGGCCATGAGAGTGTGGGAATGGGCGATCTCCACCGGCTGCTTTCTTGTCGCAATGCACATTCTGGGATGGTCCAACATCCTGGCAGACAGGCTATGTCGGGCCATTCTGATGCCTTACAAGTGGTCTCTGAATCTGTCAGTAGCGGAACAGATCTTCAGCGAATGGGGTCAACCCTGCTGAGATCTCTTTGCATCTCCTTCCAGTGCAAAGTGCAGCGAGTTTTTTGCTATGAGCACCCTGCCAGGGGAGACCCCAGAGACACTCTAGTTCATGTTTGGCCTTCCGGTCTTCTGTATGCTTACCCGTCAATACCTCTTATTCCATGGATTTTACAGAAAGCTCCGTGACTGGGGAGCAAAGTGATCCTCATTGCCCTGTTCTGGCTTTAGCAGGTATGGTTTCTCTTCCTTTGGTCTCACCTTCTGGCTCCGCCTTGGATTCCTAGATCCCATTCAGGATCTAATTTCACACCCTTTGGGGGTGCCTCATGCGAATCTGGACAGCCTGAAGCTCACTGCTTGGCTGCTCCAGTTCTCGTGATTGCTAGGACTCCTGGACTATCCTTCTCAGTTAGATCTATTTTGGTGGCTGCTCATAAGTCTTCAACCAGGAAGGTTCATCGCAGCAAGTGGAAATGTTTTTCCTTTTGGGGCTTTTAAAGGAGTTTAGACCCTTTCACGGCTCCTATTTCCGCCATTCTTGATTTTCTAGCTGATATTTTTCAATATGGAGCTAGTTCTTCTACTGTCAAGGTTCAGTTGGCTGCCATCTCTCATTTTCATGTGGGCGAGAATTCTGCCTCTTTAGCCTCTTCCAGACTGTGTAAAGCCTTTATTAAAGGCACCTTTTTGTTACCCCCCCACTAGTCAAAGATCCTGTTCACCCACGGGACCTTACTATGGTTCTTCAAGCTTTGGTCACTCCGCCTTTTGAGCCTGCCGCAACTGCAGATCTGAAATATTTATCTTGGAAAACGGCTTTTCTGGTGGCTATTAACTCACCCAAAAGGGTTTCAGAATTACAGGCCTTGTCCATCAAAGTTCTTTACATGATTTTTCACAAAGATAGGGTTTCCCTTCGAACCAATCCATCCTTTCTTCCTAAGGTGGCATTACCAAATAATCAGACCTTCAATCTGCCTGTGTGTTTTCCTAATTTTACCAACAAGATGGAATATAAACTCCACCTTTTGAATGTTCATAGACAGTTACGATTCTGTTTACACAGGACAAAACATTTCCGTAAATGTGATCAATTGTTTGTATCCTTCTATAAACCCTTTTTGGGGAAACCTATCTCCAAGGTCACTATTGCTAGATGGATTTCTTCATGCATCCTTCAGATCTATAATGACATAGGCATGTCTCCTCTAAGTCAGGTGAAAGCTCATTCCACTAGGTCCATGGCTACGTCTGCGGCCTTTTGGTCTAGAGTGTCTTTGGATGATGTTTGTTCTCCAGCTACTTGGTCCTCATCTCATACGTTTATTTCTCATTACAAATTGTATTTCACTTCCAGAAGGAGAGCATCTTTGGTTCCCCGGTGCTCCAGAATATCCTTCCATGAGGGCCTCCCAGGGGTTTAGTAGCTAGGGACTCTGTCCCACAGGTTGAAGACCAAATGAAGTAAACTACTTCAGATAAAGAAGTTATGTAATCACCATAACGTTCCATCTGAGTAGTTGTATTGGTCTTCAACCGTCCCTCCCTCCTTCCCCCGGACCTTGGCATGTGATCAGCCTACAGGCTGCAGTTTAGGTCACAAGTGATTTTTTCAGGTCTGGTTATCAGTATAATGTTCAGCAAACTCGATCTGGGGATGGAAGGCAGTGGAGGTGTATTATGGGTAAGGGGAGGAGTTTGGAACTTGGAGCAGATGCTAGTAAAGGTTGCCGGCTCGGATCCGATACGGATCCATAACCCACAGGTTGAAGACGAAGTACAACTGCTCAGATGGAACGTTATGGTGAGTACATAACTTCTTTTTTTATCACTAACTCAAACATTTAGTAAAACCTTAATGTTAGTATTTTTATATACTGATTTGCATACTTTATCTTTGCACTAAAATTGTATTCTTCTATTTGCCATAATATGTTATGGTCTATTGAATCAAATGCTTTATTTACATCTGCCACTATTACATTTGTTTCCAACTTCTTTCCTCTAACACCATAAACTTCTTCTATTATAAAATGCAATTTGTCCTCTAATCTTTTCTGTATTATTTTCATAAACAATGTATAATTACAATTATTCAGTATTACAGGTATCCAGTTTTTAATTTCATTTTTTCCTTTTTCCATATAAATCTCATTACACCTTCACATGTTTCTTAATAATTTATCCCATAATTTAACCACTCATTAAATACTTTTATTACTATCCTTTTTTGCCATGTCATTAATTTTGCATACATCTGATATCAGACACCATCCAGTCCAGCTGCAGTGTCCATATTTATACTCATTACCTTATCAATCCCATGTATCATAATTTGCAGTTGCAGTTCTTTATTTCTTTTGTAAATTGTTTTACCTTTCAAATTTTCCCTCATTAGTCCTCATTTCTCTCATAACACCATCATCCTCTTTAACTTTAGCACTTAAATATGGCAATACTTCCTTCTTTCCTTCCCTGCAGAAAATATCTTTGCATATATAATAACTCATTAATTCTCTCTTGTTTTTTGGTAAATTTCTTCTTCTTTCCTAAAATAACATTTCTGTCTAAACTGTTTAAAATATCTTGAATCTGTCCATATTCCTTTCCATATTTTTTTTTCTTCTCTTTCTCTCGCATATCAAATATATTTATATATTTTCTTTCAGTATTATCCACCACTCTGACCAATTATTATAAAAACTTTTCATCATTAAATGATCTTGCCATAACTTTATTTCATTTTATTATTCTTATTCCATTATTTTTCATTTATTCTTTTAATACCTTTCCTATTTTAATGAATTCTTTATTTTTCTCAATGCATGTAGCCAGATGATCTAAAAAAAAGCATCTCTACTACTTGTTCTATTATAACATTTATAGTTCTTGATAAAAGAAAATCTATTTCTGTTTGAAATCTCCCACTTCTATATGTGTTCTTACTTAAATTATATAATACATTTCCACATTTAGATATCTCTTCCATTGCCTTTTTATCTCTTCTACATTTTTGTTTAGATCTTAAAATTACAATTAAAATCTCATGTTTCTATAATGTGCATATTTGCTATAACAATTTAATATGTCTAAGAATAATTTCTCCCTTTCTGTATATAACATATAAGCCTATATTGCTATTAGTCAGTATACCTTTCCGTCCCACCTAAAGTCCACTATCATCAAGCTTCCTAATCTGACTAAAATGTAATCTAGAATTTATAATTCCTTTCATTTACAGTACAGCAGTACCTGAACATTTTTCATGTTCCAGATTCCATATTATACAGCCTGACCATATTATCTGTTTGTTCTCTTTCTTCTTTATTCAAAAGGCTAATGTCTTCTAGTGCAATCAAATCCACATCAAAATCCTTATACAATTATTTTATTCCAATTCTAATTATACTTTTGATACTATTAACATTTAATCAATAGAATTCTAAGATTGTTCATAGGTTCATAGGTTAAGAGGTAAAACCTGATAGTGCTGGGGCTGCTCTCAAGCCTTTGAACCAGGTTTCTGTCACTGCACACAGACATCAATACTCATGCTGAGAAGGGCCTCCTCGTGTATTTGCATTTTTGAGATGGCATTGATTGCATTGCACTCAGTTTTTCTTTTTTGTTCTTTTTTGTTTTAGGGGTGGTAGTTTATTTGAGCCTTGCCAAGAAAGGCACTATGGGGGGTGGCAAGAGCCTTTGCCAATATCCGTCAGGGGTGGGGTGTGCAAGCAGTAAGCCGCGGGCTTGATCAGCGTGAACAACATCCCATCCCAGACGAACTCTCAGACGGATCATCTTTGAATGACGCCTTACCAGAGTTTAAGCCAATTGTTAAAACTGATCACTCTATCTTCTCTATGAAGGTAGGATACTGCTCAGGTCAATGTCTCCTGACTGGTCTTCTTAGTCTAGTGTTGGAGAGAGTCAGCCTCCAGTTTGCCGTTGGTGCATCTCTGCATGTATTTGTGTTTGTTGGAGGAGGAGAGGGGAGGAGTGTCAGGTTGTCTTGTGCAATTGTAACATTGCCTCAATATTCCCAGGTTCACCAGCTGGGAGAGCAGGAGATCCTCTTGAAGTTTTAATATGCTGTTAAACAGAATGCAAGCAAAACGCAGGGTAAAGAAACAAACTACAGTATCAAAATATAGAAAAGGCAATAAAAATACAAAAAAAAAAAAAACTAAACCTTCCTTCTTTCACAAAGTAAGAGTCTGGATGAGCCTTGGTTTTAATTATCCATTCCCATTCTTTTAGCTTTTATTCCCAATTCCTAAAAAGTTCTTCTCCTATCTTTAACAACTCTTTTTCCTATCATATTTTTCTTAATTATTTAACTGGTGACCTCTTCCTTACTCATTTCTGTGCCTCTTTCTTTCTCCCCTTCCACTTTGTGTATTATGTAGACTTTGTTCTTGGTTTATATTATCACTTTCTCCCTTTTTTTTTTGTTGACCGTCTGTTTCTATCATATCTTTATCAGTTGCATTTTCCTATTCTGTTTCGCATTCTAAATTCTTCTCTTTCTCACAATCCATCCATACATGTCCTGTTTGCTTACACTTAAAACATGCTGCTCTACAATTCTTTGCATCATGACCAGTTTTCCCATGTAAATAACATATTTTTGTCACAACTATTCACCAAATGTTCCTTCCTCCTGCAAACAGAAATGTTTTCAATTGCCCCCAACAACAGCACTATGTTCTTCTACATTAGTCATACTTGATGTATGTACAAATTTACTATTCTCCGTTTTCAGAAGCACATTACAGTTCCAAGCTGCTGTTCGGAGCCCTCTATTATCAAACATTTTTAACTTCATTAGAGTAATTTTTCAGTAAATATTTTTTTACAATGTTCCTTTCGAAACTGTATATTAATTTTTTCCTGTGTTTCCCTAAAATAAAGTCTTTATAACATAATTATTCCAAGGGAAAATGTCCCCTTTTCCTATATTTTTTTAAGAAAGTCTCTAGGGTATCAGCAGTCTCAAAACTGTCACGTCTCTCTCTTTTTTTTTTTTTTTTATTGGAATGAAAGCTCTTACATCTGTCACAATACTTCTCTTTTTTATTAGAATAAAAACTCTAATCTGCTTGTCCCAAATCTCATATCTGTCTAATTACACCTCCTGTTTTCTTTGAATTCTCACAACAAACGTCTTTTTCTCGATATCTTCTATCTTCTTCTTCTCCTCCTCTGTATACTTATTCTTGTCCACCACCTCCGCAAACTATTTCTTCTTTTCCATAAAACGTCTTCACTGTTTTACCCCACAAAACTTCTTTCCCTGTCTCCAGCTTACTGTACTCCAATAAACACTCCAGTATATCATCCCATAAATCTCCAGAATGGAGGGTTATAATTATAACTCCTTCACTCCTCAACCCTCTCAAACAGCTCCATATGGAAAATTTCTTCTGAATCTTCTACTTGATCTTTTTTTGTGGTTTCTTTAACTGCTTTTTTGTCCTCCAGCTCTGTAAACACTACAACAGAGGCAGTATTCACCTCAAATCCTTCCTCAGCTGTTGTCATCTTTCCACCTTCTCCCAGCTGCCTCCACTCTAGGAATGGAATAGACGCATCCACATACTCGTTAGCCATACACACTATGAGTGCCCTATTGAGTATGGGAAGTTCCCTGATGCATTGGCCAAATTTTTCCTAGTAGTGAAAATTTCACCTCAGATCTTCCATGTAAAGAGGCCACTAGCCTAGTGGGACTAACTTTGTAAATAAAGAAGAAATAAGTAAATTAATTAAAATAAAAAAGCAGTTCAAGTTCTGTTTTTTTCTACAGGAGATGGCCAATCAGAGGTAGACATGAAGAAGATGCAGGCTGAATATATAAGGCTTTTTAGAAAGAACCTTTTTTTAAAAACAGTAGTAGCATTGGAAGACTAAGCAGGTAGAAAAAAATTAGATTTTTTGCAGTACCAGAGAAACTGGAAGGAACAGACTACATTTTTTTTATGAACGTGCATATAGGCAACTGGCTTGGTGTTCACAGCAGGATTTGTTAATTGAAGGAGCACAATGTGTGTATGCTTCAAATTTGGCCATGAGAAAGCAGTCAAAACCCATATGAGTAAAGATGTAGTCATACCAGCAGAAATAACATTGCTCTTGACAGAACTGTGGGAGAAGGGACAAGTATAAAGTTTGGTTACAGCAGAGTGTCTTGGAAAATAATTGTTCACTATACACCAAGCGGAGGAGAAGGAAGTTTATATTTGCAGTCAGTGAATATCAAGAAGCAGGTACAAGATTCAAGCAGCTGTATCCATCTGTCCTGGGAATATTTTCTTTGATGGATCAAAGACAATTTCGGTTGCAGATCAGTTTGAGGAGGAAAAAAAAGTTCAGCCTACAGTGTTAGCCAGCAAGCTGAAGGGGCTGTCTTTCTCATTCTTTTTACAGTAATAAAGCCCATACAGAGAGTCTGCCACTGAAACATTTTTCATTATTCCAAAGGTAAAAGCTTGTCAGAAAAATACACTGGAGCTGACTAGTAGAATCTGGAGTATCTTGGATTTTTAACCAGAGACTGGTGTTGAGATGGAGATGATCAGGAAGAAGACCAGCAACGTTGTAAAATAGTGAATAAATTGGAGACTGTAAGGCATCAGTCCCATTTAATATAGGATTAGAAATGTGAATTTTGGTTTTGCAGAAAGAAGTGGCTGAGAAAGACTGGATTTTGTTTTGTTAAACTTGTGGGTGGGCTGTAATGCATGTACTCCACTTTGTCACTGATGTTTAAAAGGACACTGAATGGACTGTAGAAGTGACTAAGTATAACAATTTTTAAATAAGATTAATTTTATTAATCAAATTAATCAATAGCCAGCCATTTATATATGATCTCATAAGAAACGTTTTAAAGAAATGAGCAGTATCTTTATATAGTAAAATAAAGAAAGATCTCTAGAAAAGTTGCACCAGAGTGTCCCAAGCAAATATAAATATACGCCAAAACACTGAAAGTCTGTGTCTTTTTGAATAGATTGACATAGTCTTTTACTGTAACAGTGTAGGTCATTGCTTATATTATCTGTTAAATTCTACCAGTGTTGGAAAAATGTCTGTACATGAGTTATCTATCACATCTCTGTGGAAGTTACTCTCCATGTATCCGGGACTATTCCTAGAATCCAGAAGATTTGACTAGTAAATTTGCAGAATGTCCTTGCAAGGCCTGCCACTACTCAGATTTTTGTTCCCATGGCTGTGCAAGCAAAAAATGCCCAGATTAGGTGTAGGTAATCTGCCTTTTGTTCATCATGTCGACAGCATTTGCCATTACCCAGTTCTGCACTTTCTAATTGTAGTGGACCGACGTGCTAAAGATTCATATTTTAAACTGTATATACTGTAGGTACTAGGCTATCGGCCCAAGGGCCTAAATAAGCCTAGCCAACAAGGTTCCCTGGCTTACGCCACCAAAGAAAGTTATTTTCCTGTGCCCCTGTTGAGCAGAGCCACAGAAGTGATCCCCAGGGTGTATTTCCTATTTCCCATCTACTCATCAAGATTTTTCTTGACGAGCGCTAATGAGGAACTTTGCTTGACATAGATGGGTAGCTTGTTCCAGAGTATGGGAAGTCTCTGGGGCATGAATCTATCCCTCCAGCATGTCCTGTTTATTGTGGTGACAAAGTTTAGGTCCCTAGAGCATGTAGCTCTGAGGGATAGGGATTTCTTTAGGTGTAGCATGTCCAACAGTTCTGGGTTTGACATAGCTGTATATGTTAGGCAGAGATCACTTCGGAGTAGGCGATATGCTGTGGAGTAAAGCTGGAGTTTTTTGAGACGGTCAGTGTATGGCATCTGTTTGAGATCAGTAATCCTCTTTGTGAGGTACTTATGTGGCCTTACCAGCTGCTGCAAATGTCTTGAGGTACATTCCAAAAGGGGCATTGTACTCTGTAATAGGTCTAATGAGTGTCGAGTAGAGGGGAACAATAACCTCTTTTTTCCTGGATGAGAGCCCTTTTGTGATGAGGTGTGCCACATAGAAGGATTTCCTGACTACTGTGGCAATGTGATTATCAAAGAAGAGACTACTGTCCAACTGGGTCCCAAGGTCTCTTATCACACATTCGGCGTTAAGTAGACTGCCACCTATGTGGTAGTTCATGGGTACAGAGTTTTTATCAAAGGGGATGACAGTGCACTTTTTGGCATTGAGCTTGAGGCCATGGATCTGATACCAGGCATCTGTCTCAGTGAGGTCCTTCTGTAGGATGTCCACATCATTTGGGGACTCGACTGTGACTCCTAGTTTGCAGTCATCTGCGAACTTCATTAGTCAAAGGCCTTCTGTGTTAGCCAGTACTTCAGAGAAGTAGATACCAAACAGGAGAGGTCCCAGGGCTGAACCCTGTGATACTCCACTTGTCACTGGTTTGAACTCAGATTTGGAGTCTGTAACTTTTACAGTAAGGGTTCTGTCAGTGAGCAAACTGGCAACCCATCTTGTGACGTAGGGATTTATAACTAGTTTAGTGAGTTTAGCTATAATTCTAGAATGGGGGATGGTGTCGAACGCCTTGGCAAGGTCAAGATAGACTGTGTGAACCACCTTACCCTCGTCTACAGCTTTGGTGACTGCCTCAAAGAAGTCATTCAGGTTCACGAGGCATGATCTGCCTTTCATAAACGCGAACTAGGTGGGGTCCAGAGTTTGGAGGTTACCAATGTCTTTGTTTGAGTTCCATGATGATACGTTCCATGGCCTTACAGACCAGGCTCATCAGGCTAATAGGGCTATAGTTCCCGGGATCAGTGGTGGCTCCCCCTTTGTGGAGTGGGATAACTGTTTCTGTGTGCCATTTAGTGGGCACAAAGCCTGACATGAGGCTATGATTGAACATGGTGCTTACGTGAGGAGACAGTTCGTTGTGAAGTTCATGTAAAATGCAGCCTGGGATGTTGTCCAGTCCCATGGATGCTGTTTTTTTGGCTTTAGAGAGTGCAGCTTTTACCTGTGTAGTTGTGATTACAGGGACTCTTCATTCTCCCTGTACAGATATGGGCCCTTTAGGGAGTGAGAGGGGGGTAAAGTTAGCACTGAACTTATCTGCCAGGATGTTGGCAATATCAGTTGGTTCTGTAATTTTCGTGCCATTGTGCTGTAACTCACAGCAGATCTGGTGTTGCCATTGAGATTCTTGACATAGCTGTAGAATGCTTTATGGTTCTCCCTAGAATCAGTGGCGATTTTGTTTTCATAGCTAGCTTTGGAGGATTTTATAAGGGACCTCAGCTTCTTACTGAGGCTGACCAGGGAGCTCCTCCACTCATGGAATTTTACTCTCTTTTGCAACAGTTTCTTCCTTCTGTTGTAGAGTTTGTTTATGGCAGGGGACCACCAGATTGGCTTCCTTTTTTGGAGGATAGGGTCTTGGTTCTGTTTGGGGTAGCACGATCCATGCACTCATGTAAGTGCTTATAGAGTGCATTTGTGTAGGATTCAGCAGTCGTAACTGTATTGTCCATCTGCATGAGTGTCATGAAGTTGTCCACTTCTGCCTTAAGAAGCATGAAGTTGGCTTTGGAGAAGTTTTTACCATGGATGTAATGTGATCCTATCTCGCCTACATTCTCTACAGATGGGTTCGGAGCCGATCCTCGGCTCCGACTCTGCCGCTATACAATAGAACGCAGTCTCTTATTGGCTGAGTTACCTCGTATCCCAGGATGCACCACTACTGCTTCCCCAGATCTCGTTTGCCGCTTCTGAAGCATAGACGTGGTCTTTGACTTGGCTGAGCTAAGTACCTCTTGTGACAAAATTTTCTGTCATTTTTTCTACTAAAACTGACCCAAAAGCTGTTTTAACAGCTACTTGTTGTGTGTGATTGTGTTTTAGGCGATTTTTGTGGTAAAATTGTAATTTTTTAGGCAAGTGTTTTCGTTGAGTCAGAGGGGCCTTGCCCTATTTCGCGCTCTTTTTGTTAAGAGTTGTAGTTGTGTAGTTTTGTGTACTTGTCGATGTTTACGATGTCGAAGGATCATAGACCATTGGGGTTCAAAAAATGTTCTAAATGCAATTATAAAATGTCCATTATGGATGACCATTCCTTGTGTGTTTACTGCTTCGGCCTGAAGCACCTCCAGGAATCCTGTAGCGTTTGCCACGCTTTTTCCTCTCGCGTGCTCCAAGAGAGGAAAAATAAATTGATTTTGAAAGGGCTTATTACCCCTTCCTTTGAGGAAGCCCTATCTTCTTCTTCTTCCCCTTTGAGGAAGAAAAAATCTTCGGCTCCGACCAGCCCATCGGAGCCGGCAGCTAAAAAGTCAAGGCAGGCTTCTCCGTCGGCTCCACGGACTTAGGAGCCGAGGGCGGAACGGTCTGCCTCGATGTCTCCAGCCTCGACTCCTCTGGCTTCAGAGTCGAGAGCTCGGGCGTCGAGAGGCGAGTCATCTCCATCGGCTCCACTGCCTTCGGAGCCGATGAGGGTTGCTCGCTCAGACTCTTCCCCTTCGTTGCCAAAGTCCCCATCGGCTCTGAGGGAAATTGCAGTGGTAATGGAATCTCCCTCGGTGCCGATACTTCTCGAAACCATACGGAGCCGGTCCCCCAGTCTTTCGGAGCCGGCGGAGAAGTCGACTCGGACCCGGTCGGTCTCTTCTCGGTCATCGAGGATGTCTGATTCGGATGTAGACAGGGTGCTTCAAAGGCTTTTTCAGTCTCCGGTCTTTCAAAAGTTGGTCTCTGCTCCAGCCCAATTGGCTCCGGAGCCGATTTCCCACCCTGCTATCTCGGTTCCTCCTCCAACAGCTTTGGCGCCATTGGAGTCGGTGTTGGTGGAGCCGGTGGAGGTTATCGGGTTGGTTCCGACCCTAACTCCAATCCCGCCCTTCGGGTTGGGGTTCGGTACGCGGACCTCCTCTGTCGGCCCCGGGGGGGACGCTTCGGGACCGATCCTTTCGGTTCCGAGCCTCCCTCTCGGTGCGTCTGTGGCAGGAGTTCCGACTGCTGTTGTGGCCTTGGGGGTTGAGCCATCCCAGGACTCTGGGGGTCCCGCCTTCAAGGCCATGAGGAGTGCCTTGGCCAAATCCTCTCTGGCCACTTCTACCATCTCACCACCACCTTCCCTTGGCACGGAGACTGGCTCCTTTGCAATCCCCCTGTCTCATGACAGCAGAGCCCGTGGGCCTGAGGTTACCCCCATCGGGGGTTCCCTTCTTCCTGGAGGTCCCTCCGAAACGTCTTCGGAGGAACCTCCGAGGAAGAAGCAGTGCAAGAGGAAGCATGTCGACTCCTGATGAGTCCCTCACCTCGGATACCGACCTCGATGATGCGGAAGGGTCCCCCAAGTCGTCCTCGGATGATGTATCCTTTGCAGACATCTTGGAGATCCTTAAGCAACGAGGCGACTGGCAGTCCAAAACCCCCTTCTGCTGAGGAGTCGGTGTTCCTCAAGGCCTTCGGGGCTCAGCCCTCCGCCTCCTGGGTGTCTCCGCCCTTCGATAAGCTTCTGGATTTGATCTCTCGAAGGGCGTGGGAGCACCCGGACTCTGTTGAACCGATGCCAGCTCGCCCCAATAAATTCCTTTCGGCGCCCCCTGATAAGGACTTTCTCTCCAAAGGTGTGGCTGTAGATGCCTTGGTGGTGGCATCTGCCACCCAGCAAGATGTGGCAGAGGCTTCAACATCCGTCCATCCTCCTAATAAGGAGTCTAGGAGCATGGATCGGTACGGGAAGTGCACCCTTACTTCAGCAACCTTTACATTAAGGTCTCTGAACTACTTGACGCATTTCATGAGACTGCAGAGGGATCTGGTCAAGGAGCTTTCGGATACCTTCTCCGGTAACTTACCTGAGCAGTTAGCCCAGACGGTTAACTCCCAGTTGGCTACCCTGTCCTCGTTATCCAACTCATCCATGAGGCTCATTTCGTATGCAGCCGAAGGAGCGAGCAGAGTGGCGGGAACAGGTGTTGCTCTACGGAGACCAGCCTGGCTACGCCTGTGTCACTTTGCGGAGGCCTTTAAGTCTTCCTTTGCCGACGCCCACTTCGATGGGTCCTCTCTGTTTGGACCCAAGGTAAAGGACACTTTGACTCGCTGCAAACAGGAGGGTAAGACTTTAACTGCCGTAGGGGCCCGGTTTTCCAATCCCTTCAGACCTTATCCCAAGGCTCGAAGAGGAGGGAAAATGTGGTTCCGTAAGTCTCAAAAGCCTTACTCATCGCAGCAGAGCGATTCCCCTTCTAGAGTCAGAGGAGGAGGAAATTTTTCAGGGAGATGCCGCCCCAGAGGCGGCGGAGGCCCCCACAACACTGGAGACTGCGAGTCCTTTCATGGCTCCTCTTCCTTCCAGCATCCCTGAAGGAGTGCCCGACTGTGCTGCTCCGGAGCCAGTCGGGGGTCGTTTTTTGAGGCACCTAAAGGCCTGGGAAAGTATCACTCAGGACCAATGGGTGCTCCGAATCATCGCCGGAGGTTACACTATTCCCTTCTCTCAACCCCCCCCCCCACCATCCCAAAGAATCCCGGACCCGCCACCCAGTCAATGGGATCTGGCAGCTAGCGAAATATCGAAGCTGCTTCAAAAAGGAGTCATCCAACCTGTCCCCGCAGATCAGGCCGGATCAGGGACTTACTCAAGATTCTTTTTGGTACCAAAAAGACCGGGGACTTGAGGCCCATTTTGGATCTCAGCAAGTTAAACCGATCAGTGAAAAAGTCCAAATTCCGGATGGTCACCTTGCAATCCATTCTCCCGCTTTTGGAGAAAGGTGTTTGGATGTGCTCCATAGATCTCAAAGACGCCTATTATCACATTCTGATAGATCAGGCGTCAAGGAGACACTTGCGCTTCAGCCTAGGAGACAGTCATTTCCAGTTCCGTGCACTGCCCTTTGGTCTCACCACAGCCACCAGGGTGTGTTCACCAAATGTTTGGCAGTGGTGACTGCTCACCTGAGAAGTCTAGGATTCCAGGTGTTTCCATACCTAGACGACTGGCTCCTAACTGCCACCTCCAGGCTTCTACTCTTCAAAACTCTAGCAGCCACTATCTCCCTAGGGAACTCCTTAGGAATCACCTTCAATTGGACAAAATCCATATTGCTGCCATCACAGACAGCGTATTCTGTTTATTGGTGCAGAAATAGACTCAAGGCAGATGCGAGTCTATCTTCCTGCGGAAAGGATAGCAACACTGCAGTCTCAGGTTCGGGCATTACTCCTCAGACGTCGCGCTCCAGCGAGAATGGTCCTGCAGCTGTTGGGTTCCATGTCAGCCACCATTCTTCTGGTCCCCTTGGCAAGGTTGCATATGAGAATACTCCAGTGGCTCCTATCAGTCCAGTGGTCTTATCAAGACCTTCCCCTCAGTCACCACATATTGATCACAGAGACGTGCAAACAGGATCTTCTTTGGTGGCTTCTTTCCTCCAACCTGAATCTAGGGCGACCATTCGTTCCTCCACTCCCCTCGGCCACGTTGACTACGGACGCCTCCCAGACAGGGTGGGGGGGACATTATCTGGACAGGTCGGTCCAAGGCACGTGGCACTCCGACGAGAGTCTTCTCCACATCAATATCCTGGAAATGAGTGCGGTGCTTTTAACGTTGCAAGCACTGCACGATCACCTCCCCCAGGGTACGATTGCCATTCAGTCCGACAACATGTTGGTAGTCTGGTAATTGAACAAGCAAGGAGGGACCAGGTCGTACCCCCTTTGCAGAGAGGCCATGAAGGTATGGGATTGGGCGATTGCTACCAAACATTTTCTAGTAGCAACACACATTCCGGGGAGATCCAATGTGATAGCCGACAGACTGAGCAGGACTATTCTCTCCCCTCACGAGTGGTCCTTGAACGACAGAGTGGTAACACAGATTTTCACGAGATGGGGAGCTCCATGTTGCGATCTTTTCGCGACTCCCCTCAATGCAAAATGCCAGCAGTTCTTCTCTCTCACCCCAGTTCCGGGGGAGATCCCCAAGGATGCTCTAGTCCAAGCTTGGCCCCCCGGTCTGCTATACGCCTTTCCACCGGTTCCCCTTCTCCCCAAGGTGATTCAGAAGGCGATTTGCTTGGAAAGCAAAATGATTCTAATCGCCCCATACTGGCCTCGTCAAGTCTGGTTCCCCTTTCTTCACAAATATGCATTGGAGGGTCCCTGGTTCCTGGACCAAGTTCCGGACCTCTTGACGCATCAGTCAGGACAGCTCCATCAGTCACCATTCATTGAAGCTAGCAGCTTGGCTGCTACTCTTCCGACCATAGTTAGGAGCCATTCTTTCGACCCTGAAGTCATGCATATTTTGTCCTCGGCTCACAAGACTTCTACTAAGAAGATGTATAGCAGTAAATGGAAGAGGTTTGCTATTTGGGCCCAACTCCGAGGATTAGACCCTATGACAGCCTCGGTGTCAGAGGTTCTGAAGTTTTTAACTTCCCTGTTCAACCAGGGTTGTTCGGTGTCTACCATCAAAGTTCAATTGGCAGCTATTTCCAATTTTCACGAGAGCATAGAACCACCTTTAATGAGCAACAAGTTGTGTAAAGCTTTTATTAAAGGAGCTTGGCTTCTACGGCCCCCTATATCTCATCCCGCACCACCGTGGGACCTTAATGTAGTGTTAGGTGCATTAACTGCACCTCCCTTTGAGCCGGCAGCAACCTGTGACTTAAAATTTATTTCGTGGAAGACTGCCCTTCTAGTTGCTATTACATCAGCCAGGCGAGTTTCAGAACTTCAAGCCCTATGTGTCAAACCACCATACCTGGTATTTCACAAGGATAGAGTATCTCTTAGACCAAACCTATCCTTTATACCGAAAGTTTGTTCTAACTTTTGTTTGCAGCAATCACTGGAATTACCGTTTTTTTTCCCTAAGTATTCAAACAGAGCTGAGTATACCTTTCACAGCTTAGACGTGCACAGACAATTACGTTTCTATTTGGATAGGACACACCAAGCACGAAAGTCAGATCAACTGTTTGTGTCCTTTTCGGATAGTAAATTGGGCAAAGCCGTCACGAAAGTCACTATTGCCAAGTGGATCAGAGACTGTATCAGTCATATTTATCGCATTTCAAATAAAGAGCTTAGTTCCAGTGAAAGCTCATTGTACCAGGGCTATGGCCACTTCGGCAGCCTTTCATTCCAAGCTCTCTATTAGTGACATCTGTGCGGCTGCTACGTGGTCTTCTCTACACACCTTTCTTTCTCACTACAGATTGGATGTGGCATCTAGGGGTCGAGCTTCCTTCGGTTCCACGGTTCTCCGGACCATTTTCCAATGAGCCACCCAGGAATTTGGGTGCTAGGGACGCTGTCCCATCTGTAGAGAATGTAGGCGAGATAGGATCACATTGCATCTTTTAGTTATGTACTTACTATAACTTTAGATGTATGGGATCCATCTCGCCTACATTCCTAATAACCCACCCTCCTTCCCCCTGCCTTGTAGGCCAGAAGAGACCGGACGATCCGAATTCAATTTTTCCTCTCTTGAAACACCTGGCAATGTTATAACAACAGTCTATGTGGGTTTGCATGTGTGCGGACAAACAAGATCTGGGGAAGCAGTAGTGGTGCATTCTGGGATACGAGGTAACTCAGCCAATAAGAGACTGCGTTCTATTGTATAGCGGTCGAGTCGGAGCCGAGGATCGGCTCCGAACCCATCTGTAGAGAATGTAGTCAAGATGGATCCCATACATCTTATAGGTTCATAGGTTCATACTAGGCTATCTGCCCAAGGGCATTTATAAGCCTAGCCCATAGTTATTTGGCTTTCGCCACCCCTTTAGTTTGAATAAAACTATGCCTATTATTTTGCTGTGCCTCTGTCAAGCAGTGACACTGAAGTAATCCCTGGGGTATATCTGAGATCCCCCATCCATTGGTCAAGATTCCTCTTGAACAAGGCCAGCGAGGTGCTCTGCCTCACATGTACCGGGATTTTGTTCCACAGCATAGGGAGTCTCTGGGTGATGAATCTGTCCCTCCAGCACGTTCTATTAATAACCGTGTCAAGGTTTAAGTCTCCGCCCTTGTGGTTCTGAGGGATCTAGATTTTTGAGGTGAAGCATATTCATCAAATCAGGGTTTGACATGGCCTTATATGTCAGGCACAGGTCACCTCTGAGCAAGTGGTATGAGACTGAATAGAGCTGGAGTTCTTTCAGTCAGGCAGCATAAGACATATTTTTGAGACCCTTTATCCTTTTGGTGAGGAACTTTTGGGGCCTATCCAGCTCCTCCACGTCTCAGGTCAGTTTCATTCGAATGGGGCATTGTACTCAATCATAGGTCTAATGAGTGATGAGTACAGGGGACGATGACCTCCCTTGATCTAGATGTGAATCCCTTCATGATCAGGTGGGCAATGTAGAAGGTTTTCCTAACTACTTTAGCAACATGAGTGTCAAACGAAGGCTACTGTCAACCTGGGTCCCCAGATCCCTGATGACTTCTTCTGTGCTCAGTGGATTGCCACCTATATGGTAGCTAGGGGTAACCTTGTTTTTCCCAAGGGTATGACTATGCATTTCTTGGCATTTAACTTTAGGCCATGGCTCTGGCTCCAGTTATCCGTTTCTGTGAGGCCCTTCTGAAGGATATCTGTGTCAGATGTGTTTTCGACTATGGCCCAGTTTGCAGTCATCTGCAAACTTTGTCAGCCATAACCCTCCTGTGTTTGCTTATACTTCAGAAAAGTAGATGCCGAACAAGAGTGGACCCAGGACTGAGCCCTGTGGGACACCACTTGTGACAGGCTTTGAGTCTGACATGGCTCCAGCAACTCTGACCCTGTGGGTTCTGTCACTTAGCCAGTTTGCAACCCATCTTGTGATGTATGGGTTTACATTCAAGCTGATGAGTTTTTCGATGATACCTGAGTGGGGTATTGTGTCAAAGGCCTTTGCCAGGTCAAGGTAGTCTGTATGAACTGCCTTTCCCTCATCAATGGCCTTGGTGACTGTCTCGAAAAAGTCAACCAAGTTTAAAAGGCATGATCTGCCTTTGACAAAGCCAAACTGGGTTGGATCCAAAGTCTGCAAGTTCCCTATGTCTTTATTTATGAGTTCCATTATGATCCTCTCCATGGCTTTGCAGATAAGGCTTGTCAAGCTAATGGGACGGTAATTTCCAGGGTCGGTGGAGGCACCGCCCTTGTGAAGTGGGACCACAGTCGCCGTCGCCACTCCTTGGGTACGTATCCTGAGGTGAGGCTAAGATTAAACAGCTGTCCTAACTGCGGGTTTAATTCCTCATTGAGTTCGTGGAGCACACAGCGGGACACCATCCGTCCCATGGATGCTGTGTTTTTGCTTTGGAGAGAGCAGTTCTCACCTGGGCGTTGGAGATGTTTGGGGCTACAATCCTCTAGTATAGATATCTCTCCTTTTGGGGGAGGGGGAGAAGTTTGCACTGAACCTGTCAGCCAGTATGTTGGCAATGTGTGTAGGTTCAGTAATCTTCACATCATTTTGAACTAATTCTGAGCATATCTGGGAGTTTCCTCCTAGGTTTCTAACATAGCTAAAGAAGGCCTTATGATTGTCTTTTGAGTCCTTGGCAATTTTTCTCTCAAAATTTGCCTTGGATGATTTTATGAGAGCTCTTAGTTTTTTACTTATAATGATCAAAGGCATCTTACCTTTCAAGGATTTTGCTCTATCTTGTAGTAGCTTCCTCCTTTTGTTGTAGAGCTTGTTTATGGCTGGGGTCCACCAGACTGGACGCTTGCCTTTGGTACAAAGAGTCTTAGTTTTGTTTGGGATTGCCTGATCCATGCAGTCCTGTAGGTGCTGGTAGAAGGCATTTGTAAGTGATTCAGCAGTTTGAGTAATGTTTACCACTGGCTCAGGGGCCTTAAAGGAGACCACACTAGTTTTTAGAAGTGTGAAGTCGGCTTTTGAGAAGTTTTTCACTGTGGTCTTTTTTATTTCAGGTGGGGGCGGGATGAGGACCTCCAGCGAGATTAGTTTATGATCTGATCTCCCAGTGAGGGGTATACTTCCGGTGTTGAACATTGTGATCCCATGTTCGTGATGATGAGATCAAGTATGCCTTCTCATCTTGTGGGGATGGTGACTAGTTGTTCCATGGCATTTGAGTTTATGAACTCCAGGAACCTTTGGGCTAGAGTGTTTGGGCTTGAGTAGTGTTCCCAGTCTATATTAGGGTAGTTGAAGTCACCTAGTATGATGGTGTTTGGAGATACATTTATCCCCTCCATTGTTTTCAGGAAGGCCATGTGAGGTTCCTGAGTTTGAGAGGGTGGCCTGTAACATGCTACAAATTGCAGAGCAGTCTTGCCTATGGTTAATTGCACCTGGATGGTCTCCGATGCATCGTGCGTTGCCACCAACCTTGAGGTGTGGGTGTCCTTTATGAATATGGACACCCTCCTTTCTTGGTGTTGTCCAGATTTTGGGGCCGGAACGCATGATATGAGGTGAAACCTGATAGTGCTGGGGTGCTCTCAGGAGCCTTGAACCAGGTTTCTGTCACAGCACAGACATCGATGTTCTCCATACTGAGAAGGGCCTCGAGTGCGTGCATCTTGAGATTGAGACTTCTGGCATTGAGCAGCATTACCCTTAGTTTTTTACTTTTTGTGTTCTAGGGTGGTAGGTTTAGAATTTGAGCCTTGCCTAAAAAGGCACTATGGGGTGGCAAGAGCCTTTGCCAATATCCGGAAGCCTAGGGTGACAGGTGCAAGCCGTCCCTTGCGAAGCAGCGTGGCTTGTCCAGCATGTCATCCCAGGCAGACAGACATTGGATCCCCTTTGAATGACACCAGAATTTAAGCCAATTATTAAAGCTGATCATCTTATCACTGTATTGTGGCATCATTCTAGGTGAAGGTAGGATACTGCTCAAGGTCAGGGTCATACCTGCCTGGGCTACATAATCAGAGAGCTCCTCAATGTCTCTTTTCATGTAGTCCAAGGAGGTGCGTCTCAGGTCGTTGACACCAGCGTGGACAATGACTGAGTCGCACTTGTACCTGCTGTTGAGAGACCTGAGTGCTTGTGTTATGTGGCGGATTCTAGCGCCCGACAGGCAGCTTACTGTGACCTTCTCCTTACTTAGTCTGGTGAGCGGGACGTCAGTGTGTCTGACTATGGAGTCACCTATGACAAGTATGTTTGGTGTTGTATTTGGCCTTAAGGGCAGTGACTGCTTTACACACTGATTTTGTTGTTTATGTGTTGTTTGTGTGGTGTATTGAGTTTGCAGTTGCTTGGGTGTCTGCTTTGGAGGCCTCTGCTGTTTAGGTAAATTTTTACTCAGAGCCTCCGAGTATGTCTTAGTGTGTTTATGTGTTTGATTCAGTGGTGTGGTTGAGTTATGTGAGACTGGTATTGTGGTGTGTGTAGTTGCCTTCTCCTCCTGCCTGGTCTTGCCAGTCCTGAGTTGAGAGAGCTCAGCCTCCAGTCTGGCTAAATAGCTGCATCTCTCACAAGTGTTAGTGTTACGTGGGAGGAGGAGTTTCCTTAATGGGGGGGTGGGGATGGGATGTGGATATCTAGGGTGATTAGCTTATGGTCGGATCTGACCAACGAGGAGTTGACTTCAGGTGTGGAACACCGGTCACTCATGTTGGTAATGACTAGGTCTAGGATATTGTTGCCTCTGGCAGCTGATCCAAGATGCTTATCTCAGTTTGGACATTTAAAAATTTTGCCCATTGTTGCCTGTCCCCTTCAAAAGGCTAGCTTGCTTTAATCATCCGTTTCTTGAAAAGTAGCAACCAGTAAGTGGGGAATACGTTTAGGATGGATAGATGTTTGGCCTAACACCCCAGTTACTATATTTTGTTTTCTCTTGCTCCCTCTGCTAGAGTCATATAAGTACTGCCACTAAGGGAGGTAGGGATTTCGATCCTGTGTTTGACATAGAATTAAAGTCAGTGGAGCAAAATGAATCTGTAGGAGAAAGTTGTTCCTAAAATATTAGATCTCCCTTTTTCCAGGACTGCCACTATAATTGTTTTCCATCTACCATAGTTTGTTTGTCCATACTTCTTTTCCATCTGTGTGGTGCACCTTCTGTTGGTTTCTTATTTGCAAGTCACCTCCCTAAGTACATTTCTTGCCCATCTGGATCCCAAACCTGTCTCCTGATTGTGAGATAGGGTGTAATATTATAGCCATATTAGAAAAATTTCTTGTAAAACCAATAATAGCCAAAGTTGTGTATGGGTCATACTAAAGTGATTAAGGTCAAATACCTCTGTATATCTTTTTAAATCTGGTAGTCCTAGTTCTCCATATTTCATATGAGTCATATGGGTTTTTTATCTGTCTATTCTGGGGTGTGTGTTGTCCAAGTATATACTACAGTTAATTGGAGTAGCTTGTCCATTAGTGGATGCTGAGATAAATCTGGAATATAATGTATTAAAATAAACATTTTGATAACAGGTGCATCCGAGCAGCTGAATACATGCTAAGAAAGGTTGTTTAACTTTTGGCCAGGATGAAATTTTATCTCTACATTCATTGAAGAGCATATTTAGATTTTGTGACTGAATGCTGATTAGTCTTGTTGTTTAACTGTATCAGTAGATATTTAAAAGTGATGGCCCATTTCAGACCAAAACTGGAAAGCCTTATCAGCACAGCATGCATTTAGTTGAAGAGTAGCATTTTGTACCAGTTTACTATAAGCTCAGAGAACTTTCCAAAGTGATGTAAGACGTACAGAATTTCTGAAAGATGTTGCTGGGGTTTAGTAATCCACAAGGAAATTTCACCTCCAAAGCAGATGTTTGCATATGAGGCTAAATCCTGTAATATAACCCCCCAGTGGGCATAGTTTTGCCTAATGTGTATAGACTCAGAATTTTTATGACTAGAGTAAATAGAATAGTTGGTAGTGTGCATCCTTGTCTTCCTTCCTCGTGTAACTCGAAGGACTTGGAGTCCCAGGTATCTGTGACTACTTTGGGTTTAGGATCTTAGCAAGCCATGGATATCCTGTCTATTTTATAAGCCTAGCCATGTAATCCAACCCAGTTGTGTTTATGTGCAATATGGGTATTTATTATATGTGGGTATATTATCTAGGATGTTTCTAGCGGTTATTTGGGGGGTATGTTAGTTTGGGCATTACTGTCGGCTTCTGTCCATCAGACACTTGGGATCTCTCATAGGTGTCTCTGAAAAACATTCCTCTGGAAATTTTATAATACTAGCCAGTCATGTTTATATTTGGAAAAGTATTTTTAACAAAGCTACCTTTATATAGGGCTAACAGCTGGGGAATGTGGCAGTTCTTTGCACAGGGTTTTGTAAAGGTCAGCCAGCATACTGTCAGAATAATTAGGCTTTGAATATAATACTTTATATTATACGCTATGCATTTATCCTTCATTGAGAATAAGAGGGCTTGGCATTTATTTGTCCCCTTTCCTAACTTATTGTTCTTGGTTATAATTAAGCCAAAATTAAAATGTTCCAGATGATGTTCTTCTTTTGGCTTTTCCCAGTTAGGGGTCGCCACAGCAGCACTCCGGTCCACTAATGATTGGCAGTAGATTTTTAGGGTGCCGAGGTGCCAGCCCGACGCCCAACCTTCAACGAAGGCATGCCTATTCACGCATGTCTTTCGAACGCCACTCGACCACGAGAAGGACATGCAGACTCCACACAAAAGGCACTCCAGCCGAGAATCAAATGGGAGAACCTCTTGCTGTGAGGCGACAACGCTACCGCTGCATCAACGCAATGTAATTTTGTATAAAAACAGTGTTTATTATGGTATTCAAATTAAATTAATAATTTAATGTTTAAGTTGACATTGATCGAGAAAAAAAGTGAGATTGTTGTACAGCAGAAAAATAAGATCATCACTTAATTACTTCCTGGTAGGATGGTAAGCCATGCAGTGTAATACTGGTCAGTTCCAGAAAATGAAAAACAGTATATATTGCTTTCAGTGTCTTTATCTCACTTGTTAGTAGATTCTTCTTGTTTGTCCTTGATGAACACTATGAAATAGACCTGCATTCTCTGGCTATTGTTTTAGGAAGATCCACAAAACTGAGATTAATTGCTAGCATTTCAGTAGTGGCTCCACTGTAGGCTCGAATCCAATTCTGGTTGCATGGAAACTTGGTTAAATGCCCCTCTGAGGCACACTTCATTTTCCTTCACTGAAAATGGATCTAACTTTTTTGGGTTGGTCATTCCCACAATTAACAAAATTGCAGTGTACCAGTCTTTGGTTCCTTTTCCAGAATGTATAGCACTATTACAGTCCTTCAGCAAAGCTCTTACAGAGCCTGACCACCTGATAGCTGGCAGACAGCAGCAGTCCAGGTATGACTGGGGAAAGATGCATGAGTAAATATCTTAAAGTTTGACTGACTGACAGAATCAGTTTCTTTGCAGTGTACATCTCCTTCTAACAGTAGAGAGGTGTTGGAATTCCTTTGTTCCTTCTCTGCAGTTGATTGAGTCCAACCTTGCCCCAGCTGTTTTCCTTTCCACAGTTAATTTCTTTGACTAAAAGCGCAACCTGGAAGAGAAGGGGGTTGCAGACATTACTTTCTTTTACATCGTGTGAGTTTGTCACTCCCTTCTCGTCTCTTGATGCTTTAAAGTACTATAAACAGAATGGTGTATAGCGTTCATGTACCCAGCCCTGAAGATCATACTTGGTGATGGCACCTTTTGGTCTATGCTGATGACAGATACTCAGTGCAGATGTTAGGCAGATGTCCAAAAGATGAGGCCCTGTGTGTCATGCTCAGATTGCATGTCAGTACCGATTATGCCCAGGGGCCTCTTTTACTTAAGAGCTGGGAAAAAGAATTTGTTTAACTGTCATTATTTCATGCACTCCAATTTTCATTTTTTTGTTACCTACTATCACATGAAAATAGCAAGATTAATGGACAGCAGTACATGAAGGCAGAATTAACAAATGCAGTCAATCCACAGTAACCAGGTCACTGTGCATGCACTACCCAGTGCTGTCAACAAGAATAACCAATGTAGTAGTGACAGTAATGCTAATGATAACAGTGGCTAGCAATATCATTAATACAGGCATTTATTTTTCTTTCGGTAATTGATAATTACCCATTTGTTAACCAGGTAGGCTCACTAGACACACAGTCTCTTTTTAGGAGTGACTGGGGAGTAATATCTCATTAATTGAGTTGCTCAAGGTTACACAGTAGAAGCGAGGGATGAGGGAATCAAACTCTGTACCACAGGAATTACATGCTTAAAGCCCTAACCCCTTCCCCCAAGTCAGCTGCCATCTGGCAAAGGGTTACTTTTCTACATCCATCCCTTATTGAATGCAGATGTCAACAGGGTTATCTGTATTCAGTGCCAAAATAGAGAGGAAGAGGAAAGTTACCATTTATTCTCTTGGGCAGTTAATCTATTATGCTATACTGGTCATTTGTTCATAGTCTCCTTTCCCATCTTCCATGCTTGCAATATTCATCTTCTAGATTTAGTAGGATGGTTTTAGATTCATAAAAAGCCCTTGGTTAGTTAATGTGAACCTGTATAAGTAAAGCTTCACCATTGCTTTCTCCCTTCATTTCTGTCTGATAGGCTACTTTGTAAATCCTATTTGTTAGGTAAGAATTGTCCATCACAGCTTGACAGGAATTTCTTCATTTTTGCGTATTCCCTGTTTTAGTTAAAACAGAATACCTCTGCAACAATGTCATAGTAATTCTTATAGGCCTCTGCACTCTTTTCAAAATTACTATGGGCAAAGGTAAAGGTTTCTTTTAAGTGCTTTCTTAGAAGGGTCACACAATCTTGGGCAGTGGTGGCATATGCCAGACTTGCATACTCTGTGGTATAAAGAAGATGCAAAATCAGTACTGTTCTCCTAACAGTAATCATTTCAAAGGATGAAACACCTGGAGGTTTATTGGGAGTGGCATGGATGACAATTAGTACTAGTGGTAACTTAGCATTCCAGCCTTTCTAGAACTAAGGTACTTCCTTAGTATATGGATTGTGGTCTGGTTTTCAGTCTCTCCCTGACCTGAGGTTTCTAGATGATGGGACATGTGCAGTTTCTTTTGCACTCCCCATATTTTCTATACATTTTCTGTTACTGTACTAGTAAAATGTAGTACCCTGTCAGATTCTACCTTCTTGGGTAACCCTCCCCCCCCCCCAGTGATTAAAAACACTGTTGATCAGCAGCAAGGCAGTTGTTTCTTATAGGTTCATATGTGTTTACTAGGCCAACGACCACAAGGGTCTTTTTAAGCCTAACCATGCATCCCAAATCTCTGACAAGTTCTGATACCCCTTGATAAGTGTAAGCATTGGCCTGGGAGATGAACCATTTACAAGTTACCTGTGTCCATTGGAGACATAGTTGCCAAACCAGGGATGAATTTCCAGTTTCCCATCCAGTTGTCCAAGTTGCACTTGAATTGTGTTAGGGAGGGACTCCGCTTCACATGGATGGGGAACTTGTTCCATAGACCGGGTAGTCTCTGGGATGCATACCTATGTCTCCAGTAGGTCCTGTTTATGTCACAGGCAAGGTTTAAGTCTTTAGAATGGGTACTTCTGGTGCTGTTTGTTTTGTGGATATGCAGGAGATCCATCAGAGTGGGGTCTGACAATGCCCTGTATGCCAAGCATAGATCTCCCCTCAGAAGCCTGTAAGAAACAGAATACAGGGATAGGGCCTTGAGGCAGTCTACATAGGACATTTTATGTACATGCTGTATTCTTTTAGTGAGGAACCTCTGTGGATGTTCCAGTTGTCGGATATGTCTGGTTAGGTACATACCAGAGGGGGCATTGTACTCAATGATAGGTCTGATGAATGATGAATACAGTGGAATAATGACTTCCTTGGACTTAGTTGCCATACCTTTGTTTATAAGTTGTGCAACATAGAATGATTTCCTCACCACTATAGACATGTAAAGGCTAGATTACGGTCTATGTGTGTCCCTAGTCCCTGACTACTGGGTCAACTCTAAGGGGTGTGTTGTCGATGTGATAGTTAGCAGGGATGGTTGACATCCCAAAGGATGCTATTATAGGTTCATAGGTTCATACTAGGCTATCTGCCCTAGGGCATTTATAAGCCTAGCCAGAGTTGTGTGGCTTTCACCACCCCTTAGGTTGAAGAATACTATAGCCATTAGTTTGCCGTGCCTCTGTCCAGCAGTGATACAGAGATGATCCCTGGGGTAAACCTACGATCTCCCATCCACTGGTCAAGATTCCTCTTGAACAGAGCCAGCGAGTTGCTCTGTCTCACATGGACCGGGATTCTGTTCCACAGCATAGGGAGTCTCTGGGTGATTAATCTGTCCCTCCAGCACATCCTGTTTATATCCATGTTGAGGTTTAAGTCTCTTGCTCTTGTGGCTCTGGTGGATTTGGATTTTTTGAGGTGGAGCATGTCCATTAATTCCGGGTTGGACATGGCCTTGTATGTCAGGCACAGGTCATTTCTGAGCAGACGGTATGCGACTGAATAGAGCTGGAGTTTCTTCAGTCGGGCAGCATATGGCATATTTTTGAGCCCCTTTATCCTTTTGGTGAGGAACTTTTGGGGACTTTCCAATTGCTGCAGGTGTCGGGTAAGATACATTCCGAATGGGGCATTGTACTCGATCATTGGTCTGATAAGTGAAGAGTACAGGGGAACAATGACCTCCCTTGATCTGGATGTGAATCCCTTCATAATCAGGTGGGCAGTGTAGAAGGTCCTCCTAACCACTTTGGCAATGTGAGTGTCAAAAGAAAGGTTACTGTCAACTTGGGTCCCCAGGTCCCTGATAACCTCTTCTGTGCTTAATGGATTGCCACCTATGTGGTAACTTGGGGTTACCTTGTTTTTACCAAAGGGTATTACATTTTTTGGCGTTTAGCTTAAGGCCATGGCTCTGGCACCAGTTATCCGTTTCTATGAGACCTCTCTGAAGGATATCTGTGTCTGATGGATTTTCAACTATGGCGCCCAGTTTGCAGTCATCTGCAAACTTTGTCAGCCACAATCCTCCTATGTTTGCCTGCACTTCTGAAAAGTAGATGCCGAACAAGAGGGGGCCCAGGACTGAGCCCTGTGGGACACCGCTTGTGACCGGCTTGGAGTCTGACATGGCACCAGCAACTCTAACCCTGTGTGTTCTGTCCTTGAGCCAGTTTGCAACCCATCTTGTGACATATGGGTTTACATTTAAGCTGGTGAGCTTTTCTATGATACCCGAGTGGGGTATTGTGTCGAAAGCTTTTGCAAGGTCAAGGTAGGCTGTGTAAACTGCCTTACCCTCATCAATGGCCTTGGTGACCTTCAAAAAGGTCGACCAAGTTCAAGAGGCATGATTTGCCCTTGACAAAGCCGAATTGGTTAGGATCCAATGTCTGTAGGTCCCCTATGTCTTTATTTATGAGTTCCATTATGATCTTCTCCATAGCTTTGCAGACCAGGCTTGTTAAGCTTATGGGGCGGTAATTACCAGGGTCCGTAGAAGCACCGCCTTTGTGGAGTGGGACCACAGTTGCCGTACGCCACTCTTTGGGTATGTATCCTGTGTTAAGGCTAAGATTAAACAGCAGCCTTATGTGTGGGTTTAGTTCCTCATTGAGTTCGTGTAGCACACAGCCGGGGACACCATCCGGTCCCATTGATGCTGTGTTTTTAGCTTTAGAGAGAGCAGCTCTCACCTGGGCATTTGAGATGATTGGGAGGCTACACTCTGCTGGGATAGATTTTTCTCCTTTGGGGGGGGGGGGGAGGGGAGAAATTTGCACTGAACCTGTCTGCCAGTATGTTTGCAATGTCTGTGGGTTCAGTGATTTTTGTATCATTTTGGACTAATTCTGAGCATATCTAGGAGTTTCCACCCAGATTTCTAACATAGCTAAAGAAGGCCTTATGATTGTTTTTTGAGTCCTTGGCGATATTTCTCTCAAAGTTGGCCTTGGATGATTTTATGAGTGATCGTAGTTTTTTACTAGTATTGATCAGAGATGTCTTCCCTTTTAGGGATTTTGCTCTATCTTGTAGTAGCTTTCTCCTCTTGTTGTAAAGTTTGTTTATGGCTGGGGTCCACCAGATCGGGCGCTTGCCTTTGGTGGAAAGGGTCTTGATTTTATTTGGGATTGCTTGATCCATGCAATCCTGGAGGTGCTCGTAGAAAGCATTTGTAAGGGATTCAGCAGCGTGGGTTGTGGTTTCCAATGGCTCAGGGGCCTTGAAGGATACCATACCAGTCTTAAGAAGTGTGAAGTTAAGTTAGCTTTTGAGAAGTTCTTCACTGTGGTCTTTTTTGTTGGGGGTGGGGGCGGGATGTGGATCTCCAGTGAGATTAGTTTATGGTCTGATCTCACCAATGAGGGATATACTTCCGGTGTGGAGCATTTTGTCCCCATGTTTGTGATGATCAGGTCTAGTATATTTTCACCTCTTGTGGGAATGGTGACAAGTTGTTCCATAGCATTTGAGTTTATGAACTCCAGGAACCTTTGGGCTAGGGTATTGGGGCTTGAGTAATGTTCCCAGTCTATGTTTGGGTAGTTGAAGTCACCCAATATGATGGTGTTTGGAGAGACATTTATACTCTCCAGTGTCTTCAGGAAGGCTGTGTGGGGTTCCTGAGTTTGAGAGGGTGGCCTGTAACATGCTACAAACTGTAGAGCAGTTTTGCCTATGGTTAATTGCACCTAAATGGTCTCTGATACTTCGTGAGTTGCCACCAGCCTGATGGCAATTCTTGGCATTTGGTTTTAGTCCATGGCTCTGACACCAGTTGTTTGTCTTTGTAATCTCCTCCTGAAGAACATTTGTGTCAATGTGAGATTCAACGAAAGCTCCTAATTTGCATTCATAGGGGGTTACTAGGCTAAAGGCCCTGCAGCCCTTGCAAGCTTAACTAAGAGAGTATCTCCAAAAAGAAACTTCAGTCAGCACTTGTCATCCCTGTCAATGAGGGACACAGGTGAAACCCCTGGGACAAATTTGTGGTTTCCCATCCACTCATCAAGGCTGTGCTTGAAGAGGGTCATTGATGTATTCTGACATAAATGGGAAGTCTGTTCCAGAGACGGGGCAGCCTCTGGGAGACTAACCTGTCTCTCCAGCAGGTTTTGTTGATGTCGCATATTAGATTCATGCCTTTCAAGTGGGTAATGCCTGAGGAGTTAGACTTGCATCTGCATATTTAGTCAGCCAGAGACCACTGACATTGGCCTTGACTTCTAAGAAGTAAATGCCAAAAAGGAGCGGTCCAAGGACTTATCCCTGAGGGACTCCACTTGTGACTGATCTCTTTGTAGAGGTGGACTCCCCAATCCTAACTTCCTGGGTCCTGTCTGTGAGTCAGTTGGCTATCCACCAGGTGACATACGGGTTTGTACCTAACCTCTTGAGTTTGTCAACAATGCCCGAGTGGGGTATTGTCAAATGCTTGGCCAGGTCAAGGTAGGCAGTGTGAACAATTTTGCCCACATCCATTGCTTTGGTGACCTTCTCAAAGAAGTCCACCAGGTTGAGCAGGCATGATCTGCCCTTGACGAAACCAAACTGGGTTGGGACCAGTGTCTGGAGGTTTACTTTGTCTCTGTTGATCATCTCCATGATCTTTAGTATTGTTAGGAACAGGTAAGGACTCAATACATTTTGCAAATTTGCAGGTGACAGTTAATAAGTAATGATTGCCTCTAGAAGACCTAGTTACTGACCTAGTCCTATCAGTTTGGAGATTAGACCAGGGCATTGTTAATCTTTTTGCCTGAAGGGGTTCCCTGTGTCTAGGAGAAACTGATTGGAACTTGTAGGCATGTTACACATCTCTGCACCTACTTACTGTACATATGAGTCCGATAAGCTGCTTCCTTCAGTGTTTCATAAGTCCTTTTGTCCCCCTGTGAGCTTATGTTGCATCATCATCTACAAGTTGTAGCATGGCCCTTCTTTGCACCACAGGTACTGCCCACTGGAGTCTGTGATGTGTCACCAGTCCTTACCAGGAGAGCATTCACTACTGTTTTGTTGATCACTTTCAACAAACTTATTTTTGTTTTTGGGCCCTGAATGAAATGATGAAACATCCCTTAGTCTCATCTGCCTTTTGCATTTTTATAAAGTCAAAATCAGGCTTGTCACTTATACATGTGCAAAACATACTCCTGTTCCTTTCTTTTCTGCTGGCGGGTAACTGTATCAAGACTTGCTTGGACTGGAGTAAAGTATGTGGATTTACTTTTTAAGGCACCTTCCTTAACAAGAGTATCAACTAGGTTGTTTCCAGCTTTATCTGCTCTTTTCAGTGACCTTTAACCTTTTTCTGGTACACTGTTAAGCCACAATCTTAGATGAGTAACTCTTTTTCCATTGGAGTTGAGCGTCTGATTTACCTTCCAGCCTGGCAAATGTGTAAGAAAGATATATCTAACATAATTAGTCTGTACATATTATATGGCCCCTCAGATTGAACTGACTGCTGTTTGCACAGCTTCTTAACACCTCTGTTAACTCAGCATACTGATTAGGCTTTTGTCCATGGTGGTACTTGAGAGTATGGTTTATCTTCATGCCATACTACTCCCAAACCAAAGTACTGGTTTCCATCTTTTTTTAAATCTTTATTAAATTATCACTTAATACGTAGGAAAGCATACATTAACAAAAGAAAACAAACCATTTTAACATTTTTCCCATTTGCTTACATTATACAGTACATATTTTTTTTCTTTTTATACAATTGTCATCAGTCCAACAATACCTAATTATGTTTAGTTCCTGCCTTACATTAAACCTCACTTCTCTTCCTAAAAGTTACTCTGCATGTATTGTTTCAGTTTATTTCTATGTGATGTGCTACTTCCTGTTTCTAAAGATCCCACTTCCAGGTCTTTGATCCCCTATATAATATTCAGTGCTTCAAATATAGTTGATTTAGATTTTGATTTCCAGATTTTCTAGTAATTGCTGTTCTGGCAGCCAACAGAATTAAACTTAACGAGGCCTTACCTTGTCTAGGCAGTTCAGATCCTGTGTCCCAACTCAAAACAAATCATTTCCTTAGTTACAGCCATTTGCTACCCCAATATGTGTGACAGAGTACTCCATAGGGACTTTTTAAAATGTGCCAACTCATTATTTTCCCAAAGCATATGTTCCCAGTTACCTCGTTCTTCCCCATCACACCTGTGACATTTAGGGTATACCTAATGAAAATTTCTTTGAAGTGTGCATGGGGTATAAACATATCTGTGCAGACTCTTCAAAGCAAATATCCTAAACCTTCTGGACTTTGTTGCATACTTGGGAACAGTACACTTGTCCTCCCAGTGTTCCCTTACAAATTGCTCTTCCAGTCTCTTTCCACTCTTTTCTGATTGATTCTTAGTTATAGTGCAATATTTGATATGCCGCATTAATTATCTCTTTTTCAATAGCAGCTTCTGTTCTAGTTTTAACTAAATATTCTACCAGCACAGGTCTTTCTCTATGGATTCCACCATCCTTTTTTCTTTGTCTATACTCTTATCAGTGATTTGGTAAGGAAGGCTGTCTCTAGCCTGCAGTCCAAACATCATCTTGGCCTCATCCCCCTTTATTGTCTCTCTCTCTAGTTGTTTACTCCCAATACCTTGATTCCTTTGTCAGTTTTCTTCAGTAAATTCAAGCCACTTCTTGCCTGTTTTCTGTACCCCTACTTGCAGTCATCCCCACTGGCAAAATCTGTCATCTCTTTTCTCCTTTCTCTTGTTGGCTTAGTTCTTAGAATACTTTCTGCAACTTTAGAATATAATATTCTGTATAGTTGTTCTCCGTGATCTGCATCCAAAGTCCCACTATCTCCTTATTTCTTAATCTTCCCCCAGCTTCATTATCATCTGTTTCCACTCTGAATTATAATTTTGCTTGTATTGTGTATATGAGTCTTAACTGTGTAGCTCTAAAATTCATATCAGTTTCCATCTTGACTAAGAGAGTAGTCATCAGCATATACTTTAGGAAGATCACACATTTTCTATGTAATGGTAATGTATGCTTTGCTGTCTAGCAAGCTGTAACACTAAGTCTTGTTTAGGAGGTTGCTTAAACTGTTCAGATTCTGTGCAGTCATGCATTTGCACATAACTTCTAGTCCTTGGGCAATTGTGCTTTTTGTTTTTGGTTTATTTTATTTCCGAAGATTGGTCCTGGAGGGCTAAGGTCCAGACCACAATTCTGCTGCTATACACATTATAATACCTTAGTTTCTGGCTTCCCAGAAGAGCAGTGGGCTGATGTTATAAGTGTATCACAGTTTTCTTACCACAAATATAGTTTTTTAATCTATGTACTGCCAGTTCTGTAGAAAGAGAGCCTTATATGCTGTGGGAGAACTTTTCTCTACTTCAGTTAGTGCCTTGCTAAAAAAAGCTGGAATACTGTGATCAGAATTATGCTTTTTATATAGGATAGCATTGATACTATTGTCAGTATACTGTTTTTAAATAGAAATCCCTACCTACCTTTGAGTATGTCTGGCTTGGGGCCTGGCTCAAGCTGTCCTTTAAAGCCTTAAAGCCTGCATAGCTTTTTCCTGCTCTTCCCCCACCCATACCCAGGGTACTGATTTATTTTTAACAGCTTGGTGAGGAGCTATTCCACATCTGCATAGTCCTGAATTAAAAGTCTATAGAGTAACTGCATATCCTCAGAAAGATTCGTATCTTCCTCAGGTTTTTTTGGAGGGTTGATATGCTGGATAGCCTGTATTTTGCTGTTTTAAGGCCTAGTCCATCTGGCCCAATTTCATACCATAGGTAGTGGACATTTTCTGGACCGCTCTCTCTTCACGTTTCACCCCAGCATTCTTTAGATGGTTTCACATGAGTCACTTCAACAAAATGTTTCTCAAAAGTTTTATTTTTGATTAGTAAGTACATCATCCATGTAAATCATACTCCCTCAACTTTCTACATCAGGCATGGCCTTGCACAGGAAGATACTGAAATCTGCAGGGGTGTTCAGGCATCCAGAAAGGATACCTGTTCTAGATCTACTGATCTGAAGTAGTTAACTTCATTCATTCTGCACATATGGGTATACGGATCCGATTCAGATCTGAGCCGGCAAAACTATCCAAGCATCATCTCCGAGCTCCAAGCCCCTCCCTTACCTATATTACATCACTTCCTCCTATCTATCCCCAGATCTCGTTTGCCGCTCTGAGTCAGCACGTGGTCTCTGAGCTCTCTAAGCAAGGTGGTAAGGTTTTTTGGCCTTTTTGTGCTAGTTGAGTGTGTATACCTTTCCCTTTTTTTCCTCCCTTCGCGTTCAATCATTGTGTTAGTTGTATAAAAAAAAAAAAAAAAAAAAAGCTAGTTAGTTATAAGTGTTTGTGATACTGGTTTCCCGCCTAGGCCCAATCCCTGTTAAGAGTGTGTGTGTGAGTGAGTCGTTAGGGCTTTTACTGTTTCTACTATGACTGAATAGCCTAAGGTTCTTTTTAAGAAGTGCACAGAGTGTGGTCACAAGCTCTCACCAGCCGATGGCCACACTCTGTGTGTTCTATGTTTAGGGGTCGCCCATCTGTCTGCATCTTGCGACATTTGTTCAGGCTTTAACCCTAGGGCTTTGAAGGATCGCCGGGCTAAGCTTGTGGCTAAGGGTCTGCTACCTGCTTCTGCCCCGGTTTCTTCCCCAGCCATTGACACTGTGCAAGCAGGGACTCAATCTCCCGCCAGGCCTGCTTCATTGGAGTTGTCCCAGAGAGGTAGGGACAAAAGGCATAAGGAGAGGCGCAGGCCCAGAAAAAGATCACCAAACAGGGAGTCTTTCTCCAGCCCCTCTTCAAAGGCACCCAGGTCTGGTTCTCCTCGGCTCCGCTCTCCCCGTTTCTTGACGGAGCCATCGGAGCTGAGGCACTCCCCTCAGATCCGTCCCAGACCCAAGTCGGTCACTTCCTCCAGGTCGACTCGGAGTGTCTCCGACCTGAATATAGACAGGCTAATGAGGAGGTTCATCCAGAACCAGATTCAGATGGGGGTCTTGCCAGGACCCTCTCCCATTGGAGAGGGTCCTCCTCCTTCAACTATGTTCCACCCTATTGCTCCTTCCCCGATCCAGCCCGACTCGATCTCGGGTCCAAGACCTTTCGGAGCTGTTGGGTCGGCGCCGATGGTTCTCATTTCCTCGACACCAGCTGTCACCTTGAGTTCCTCTGATCCGATCTCTGATCCAGGAGACTCTCGGAGCCGTGGTCGGGGAGTCGGACCTGAAGGTCGAGATCTCGCTCTTTCGGATCCCATCCTCTGTGCCTGGACTACCCTCCGTCGGCTCCAATCCCTGCTTCGGTGCCGGGGAGAGCCTCTTCCATACGTTCTACGGAGGTGTGCTCTCCATCGGCATTCGGGGCAGTGTAAAGGGTTTTCTCCCAGGGGTTGAGACCACAGCTCACCTACTCGGATCCTACCCAGACCCCTCTGATTTTGAATTCTGCTTCCATTACCCTGTCTCAGGGACAGCCCGTGCCAAAGCAACCCCAGGTTGTTCCTCTCAGGGAACACCCGGAGGCTTACAAATCCTCTCCAGAGAGTCCCACTGGAGAGGAACCTCGTAAGTGCAAGTGTAAGAGGAGGCACTTGGACTCCCGAGTCTATTACCACTGATACGGACTTGGAGGAAGGAGAGGGTTCCCCCAGATCACCTTCCGAGGACATCTCGTTCGGAGACATTATGGAGATCCTCCGCCAAAGAGAAGGTTGGTCAGCCCCCAAACTCTCTGCGGATGAGTCCGTATTCCTGGAGGCCTTTGGCGCGGGCCCATCTACTTCCTGGGTCTCCCCTCCAGCAGACCCTTTGGTGGACCTCATTACCATTAGGGCATGGAAGAATCCTGACACCATAGAGCCTATACCCAAAAGGCCAGACAAAATTCTTTCCCCGCTGTCAGACAGGCCGGCATGATCCAAAGGAGTCCCTGTAGACGCTTTGGTGTTTGCAGCTGCCACAAAGAAGGAACTGGCACAGGAGAGTTCCTCTGTATATCCACCAAAGAGTCCAGGTTGATGGATCATTTCAGGAAGCGCATGTACTCGTCAGTGACATTTTCTATTCGTGTGCTGAATTACTTGGCACATGTCATCTGACTGCAGCGAGACCTTATATCAGAACTAGCTGAGTCACCCCCAGAGTCTCTGTCGCAACAGGGCAAGCAGTCTTTCTCTCTTTCTCTGCGAAGATGACTACACTGAAATCAGTGACAAATACATCTATGCGTCTCCTCTCTCATGCTATGGAGGGAGTCGCTAGAGCTGCTGGTACAGGAGTTGCCTGGATCAGGCTGTGTCAATTTGCGGACCCCTTTAAGGCGTCTTTCATCAATGCCCCTTTTGATGGATCATCCCTCTTTGGGAAGACTGTATGCGACACACTAACCCAGAGTGAGAAGGATGGAAAGACTTTGTCAGCCATCGGAATCCCCTTATCTAACCCCAAGAGGTCCTATTCCAGGAACCAAAAGGGGCAAAAGAAGATGTGGTTCTGGAAATCACAGTCCTTTCGTGACACTCAGGAATACTCGTCCCCCAGAGGCAGAGGGGGACAAGACCGACGCTGTCCCAGAGGCAGAGGGGGTCCTAGAAAATTCAGGTCTAGGGAACCTTTTTCTGACAGACCCGCACAACAACCCTGAGGGATTGCCCGGCTGCTCTACTCTGGAGGCAGTCGGGGGAAGATTTTCCTTACATCCAGCGGCATGGGAGTCCATTACTGCAGACCGCTGGGTGTTAAGCATCATATCCAGAGGATATTCTATCCCCTTCATTTCATGTCTCATAACTCCAGCACGCCTTCCAGATGTTCCACCTGCTCACATGGAGGCTGTAGCCTTAGAGGTTTCAAAGCTGCTGCAAAAATGAGCCATCGAGCCAGTCCCCCCAGATCAATCTGGATCAGGAATCTACTCCAGGTTCTTTTTAGTGCCAAAGAAGACGGGGGACTTCAGGCCCATTCTGGCCTGTCTATCCTCAACCTGTTGGTAGAGAAACAAAAATTCTGGATGGTCACTCTACAGTCCATTCTACCGTTTCTGAGAGAATGCGACTGGATGTGCTCGTTAGACCTCCAGGATGCTTACTATCACATCAAGGTCCACAGGAGCTCCAGGAGGTTTCTACGCTTCCGGCTAGGGGCCAGTCACTTTCAATTCAGAGCCCTACCCTTTGGTCTCACCACAGCCCCCAGGGTGTTCACCAAGGTTATGGCGGTCGTAGCGGCTCACCTGAGACTTCAGGGCATTCAGGTATTCCCCTACCTAGACGACTGGCTCTTCGCTGCATCCTCCAAACCTCTCTTGTGTCAGGCCCTACACTACTTCCTCGGTCTGGCTTACAAGTTAGGCATCACGATCAGTATCAGCAAGTCCCACCTGGCTCCGGTTCAGATCATAGACTTCATCGGGGCACGGTTGGATTTGATTCAGTCCAAGATTTATCTCACCGCGGAAAGGATAGAAAATCTCAGACTCCATGTACCGGCTATCTTGGATCACTCGGTATCACAGCAGCCAATGTTCTCAGGGCCCTGGGTTCGATGGCAGCCCCAATCTGTATCCCTCCCTCTTGCACGTCTTCACATGAGAGTCCTTCAGTGGAATGTAGCAGTTCAATGGTCCTGGCTAGACCTTCTGATGAATTTCCACATCCGAATCAATCGGACATGCAAAACGTCACTCCAGTGGCGGCTTCAATCAGCGGACATTTTCACGGGGCGCAGCTTTCTAGCCCCTCCGGCTCAAGCCACGGTGACCACGGATGCTTCCCAGCTCGGGTGGGGGGAGCACTTTCTGGGAAGGATGGTCCAGGGCACGTGGTCTCCTCCAGAGAAAAAGCTACACATCAATGTCCTGGTGATGAGGGCAGTGCTTTTTGCGTTGAGAGCCTTTCACCCTGTCCTACCTCCGGGGACGGTAGCCATTCAATCAGGTAACATGTCTGTAGTCTGGTATATAAACAAATAGCGAGGGACCCGATCCTACCCCCTTTGTCGCGAGGCCATGAGGGTTTGGGAGTGGGCCATATCCACCAGCCAGTTTCTCATAGCAACTCGCATCCCGGGACGCTCAAACATTCTAGCGGACAGTCTCAGCAGGGCAATCCTCCTGCCTTATGAGTGGTCTCTGAAACAATCAGTGGCGGCGAAGATCTTCCATGTTTAGGGTCAACCTTGCTGTGATCTCTTTGCATCTCCTTCCAACGCGAAGTGCAGCAACTTCTTCGCTCTGATCCCCCCTCCGGGGGATGTCCCCAGGGACGCTCTAGTCCATGCTTGGCCTCCCGGGCTACTGTATGCTTATCCCTCGTTACCTCTTATTCCCAAGTTCCTTCAGAGAGCTTGCCGGCTGCAGTGCAAACTCATTCTCATAGCTCCCTTTTGGCCATGTCAGGTGTGGTTTCCCTTCCTATGGTCTCACCTGTTGGCTCCTCCATGGACTCTAGACTCATGCCCGGATCTGATTTCTCACCCGTCGGGCTTACCCCTGCCCAACCTGGACAGTCTCAAGCTGACGGCATGGCTGCTCCAGTTCCCATGATCGTCAGGACTCCTGGACTTTCGTCCCCTGTTAAGAATATTCTGGTAGCTTCTCTTAAAGCCTCCACTAGGAAACTCTACAATAGCAAGTGGAGACATTTTTGCATTTGGGCCTCAGTGCAATCTGAACCAGTTTACAGCCCCTGTTCTGGTCATACTGGATTTTCTGGCCGATCTTTTTCGATCAGGCGCAAGTGCTTCTACCATCAAGGTTCAGCTGGCTGCCATCTCCAATTTTCATGTGGGTGAAAATAAGATTGCTCTGGCTTCTGCCAAATTGTGTAACGCTTTCCTGAAGGGCACTTTTTTATTGCGACCACCAGTTAAAGAAAAGGTTCCCCCCTGGGATCTGATTTTAGTCCTTCAGGCTTTGACTTCCCCCCTTCGAGCCAGCCGGTTCAGTTCCGATTAAGTTTTTGTCGTGGAAGACAGCCTTCTTGGTCGCCATCACGTCAGCCAAGAGAGTTTCAGAATTGCAGGCCTTATCCTCCTTGCCCCCCTATTTGGTTTTCCACAAGGATAGGGTTTCGCTGCATACAAACCCTTCCTTTCTTCCCAAGGTGTCCTCCGCAGCCAATATTAATCAGTCTATAAATTTGCCAGCCTTCTTCTCAAATTTCCAAAATAGAGGTGAACGTAAGCTTTATTTATTAGCTGTCCATAGACAGCTTTGTTTTTAACCTCCATAGGACTAAACCCTTCCGGAAGTTGGATCAATTGTTTGTCTCTTTTTCAAAACCATTTTTGGGCAAAGCAGTTTTGAAAGTGAGGTTTATCTCCTCCTGGTGTTTTGAAGGCTCATTAAACTAGAGCAATGGCCACTTCTGCAGCCTTCTGGTCAAGAGTTCCGTTAGACGATATCTGTGCGGCAGCGACTTGGGCCAATTTGCACACATTCATTTCTCATTATAAATTGGATCTTATTTCTAGAGGGAGAGCATCCTTTGGCTCTGTGGTACTCAGAAATATCCTTCCATAAGGGCCTCCCAGGAATAATAGTAGCTGGGGACTCTTCTGAATGAAGTCTACTACAGATAAAGAAGTTATGTTCTTACCATAACATTCCATTTGAGTAGTAGATTTCATTCTTCTGCACCTTCCCTCCCTCCATCCCCCTCACTTTCAGGTTTTTCCTGTTTAAGATTGTGATTATGTTGTCACTTGTGTCAGCAAACTCGATCTGGGGATAGATAGGAGGAAGTGATGTAATATAGGTAAGGGAGGGGCTTGGAGCTCGGAGCTGATGCTTGAAAAGTTTTGCCAGCTCAGATCCGTATAACTATATTGTGCAGAAGAATGAAGTCTACTACTCAGATGGAACGTTATGGTAAGAACATAACTTCTTTTTTTCTGCTGAGTGTGAAGGCTAGTTTGCATTGGTCTTGAGAATGGACCTTTAGTGTCTAGATTCTATTTGAGATATCCATTGCTGTGGAGTATTGTGTACCCTCAACTCTAGCCAGGCTTTGATAAAGGTATGTCGTGGGCCAACAAAATAAGGGCACTTGCTTTTTTTTAGCTTTCACTTTTCTATATTGGGCCTCCACTTACCTGTGGGTTTGAGCACAGGCCACATAGAGTTGTACATAGAGTTTATCTGCCTTATAATTCCTCCCTCCATTAGGGTATTCAGAATCTCCTGGAATATGTTCATAAGATGCCAGTGGGATACTGTACTGATGACAATACACTGGGCTGTTACTAGGATCAGTGTATACCCTGGTAACATGAAGGTCAATTACCTAACAGTCATAAGCAGCTTTTATAAACACATCAACACACTAATTAAACATGTTATGCACTGCTCACAACTACATGCCTGAATACACGTGAAAGAAAACAAAAGCTGGATAAATGCCTGGTATACACCTCAAGCGAAAAAAATGAAAAGACCAATGGTTAGACCACAGCTGAAGATAAAAATGGAATAATCCACGTCAGGAAATAAATCACTTGCAGCTTCACAGTAGTGCCCTTTATAAAACCAAAAGTTGTAACTGAGATGTAGTAGTCAAGGTAGGAAACGGTTCACTTGCAGTTTCACACCACTTTATTAAACAAGAGTAAGCGCTTTCGCGATCTAAGTCAGCATAAGGTAATCACCATTAACTTCAGATGAGTATACTTCCTTTTTGTCAATGTGACAGATTTTCTGCTGTAGGATTAAACCATTTGGTAGTGATGTCACTTCTTTCTTTATTTCAGTGTACTGTGTAATGCTTTATGATAACTCACCAATGACAGTAACAGCTAACACTAAATTAAGGAAAGACTCCTGTTATTGTTTCAAAGTGGGCTTCTACAACAGTGGGATTTGTTTTGGGGTTGTGCACCAAGGCATGCATCTGTCTGCAGCTGGTGGCCAAGTATGGTGTAGAGTGTAATTTTAAACCCATGTCTTTCAAGTGACTGCTAAGAACAAACAGTGCAGCATGGTCAAGTAATTTCTTGACCTTTCACAATATTATAATTCTCTGACATTGGTTGGAATTACTGTTGCAGTTTCATTTGCAAAGTTGGCATACCTGGGGCATGATACACCCTGACTTCAAAACTTGTGGAGTCATACCCCTTTGCACATGACTTCAGAATATCAGATACACACACAACTGTGCGCACCAGAGCATCTAGCCTTATGTACAAGGGTGAGTTTCATCTATTGCCATGTCTTTTGGCCTAGCTGGACTATTAAAGCACAAATTCCTATACTCTTGAAATTTCCCGCATGATTTGGAATATAATTTATCAGTTAACAAATTTCAGATCAGGTTTTTTGTCTCTTCAGCATTTTCTAACACAGCACAACTCATAAGGGATTTTTCAGATCTTAAGCACACCAAAGCTTTAGAGAACTGCGAGTCTTCTGCCTTAACTGACACAGACATTTAATTTAATTTTGACCACATTCTGGAAAGAAATTACTCATGACTTTGTGAACTTTCCTTTGCATTTCCTGCAGCAGAGGTAGGATGTTCGTGTTCAGCATGTGGCAGTGCTGTGGCAGAGTTTGAATGGCTTTCTGAGATAACAGGCTTTATTTCTTTGGTAAAGTATGTTAGACAGCTAGCATTTATCTCTGATTTTACTACACCTTGCTGTGACACACATGCCACATGGGCCTTCTGTCTCTAAGGGACATACAAATCACTTTAATCATAGTATCATCTTTTTCCATATGCCATGATTCTGATTACTTAAACTTTAAATTCTTAACAAAAGGGAATAGACATATTTATCTGTAACCACGAGACCCTGTGAAAATAGTCAATTACAAGCCTAAACCTTTTCAGCAGATCATAGACAATTAAAGAAAATCATCTGCTGACTTGCTACTGGTTGCATTTCATGGATGGCACACTTCCATTTTCCCACATTTTAGCTTGCCATGCGCACTTTTCCCTAAGGTGTTAGTTCTTCATCCCCTGTGTAGCCTGTAACCTACAGGCCATCAAGTAGGATTTTCAGTCTCTTTAAATATTATTATAGAAGCTTCTTGACATTAGAGTTACTTCAGCTCTCAAGTCTGTTAGGGCCTCAAGCTTTAAAATGTGTTTCACATTTACTTCAAAACAAAACCTATTTTCACTTTATTTATTTCTTTTTTTTTTTTAGGGATTAAGTGACCCAGATAGAATTTGTTTTGCCCTTTGCAACAAGGCAGTGTCAACACTACTGAAGGTAGAAATTTTAGGTGTTTCCAGTGAGAGATCACACTTGGAGCCAGTGTTTTGTGCTACCATTACCACTGCATACTTTCAAATCAGTAACTGTATGATAGTCATTCACCCTGGCAGCCTGATAGGAGCAGAAGAAACTGCTCACTTGTTACTGGAAGTACTGATGTCAGTAAGGGTAGGGTTGCTATGTGGTCCAGAGCCAGGAAGAGGGAAACCAGGAGGCTTTGAGGATTTTAGGTTCTAGAAATTTTGCAACAAGTACTTCAGTTATTCTGCCTGTTCCCTTATATGTTTGACCTCATCCTGTGACCTGTTTCTTCTCCCATCCCTCCTTTGTGGGGGAATTAGGTTTGGTCTGATCCCTATAATAGGGACCTTATTTCTTTCTCCCTTCATTATCTCTCGTTATGTAGTCTTCCTGGATCCTGTCCTCTATATGATGGTCCCAGGGAAGAATACGACTAAGGGGTAGAATATGACTGTCAAGTTCTGGACTGCAGTGGCAACTTCACTGGAGGTTGTGGAACAGGAGGCATTTGCAGAGCTACAGGAGAAGTTACAGTAGCTTATGCCTGATTAGGGGTATTAACCTGTTTGTGCTTTTTAGTTTATCTGGTTTGCCACCTTTTTGTGAGGTAGTTCACTTCCCTACATGCCAAGGGTATCAGAAGCTTTTACCTTTAGAACCTGGGCTTGGGTAGCAGGTATAAAACAGTTTTAAAGGAAGGCATTGAAATAAATACAATAGTCTAGAACAGTCATTTGTCAATTTAGAATTTGTTCTACTTTTATATATTTACAAGATGCATGCACAGTTTTCAGGTATTTCCAATTTTTTTCTTGCTGTATTAATTAGTTTGTCCCAAGACTAGCCCTCACTGATATGATTGAAACAGTTGGGCTGGAATATAATACTTTGTTATAAGCTACGCATTTGTCTATGGGTGAGAATAAGCTCAGCACTTATTTGTCTCCTTTCTGGATCTGTTGTTTTAAGTTTCAGTTCTCACAAGGTTTAATTTTGTATAAAATTAGAATTTATGACATTCAGTTTAAATTAATAATTTAATATTGAAGTAGACATTGATAGAGAAAAAATGAAATCTGTGTATAGCAGAAAAATCAGAAAATCCCTTTAATTAGTTGACAGTAGTGTTGTAAGGAATTCAACACAGTAGTGGTTAGATCTGATGACATCCTTTTTATTCTTCCTCACAACTGGGCCACAGATCCAAGCCTCGGATCCAACTCCACCGCATCCTTACAGACTTGGGTTCCAGCCTTGAACTCCTCCCACTACCCATAATGCTCTACACTATAATCAGCCTTCTCGGATCTCGTTTGCCGCCATCGCTGAGAGACACATGGTTCTCCAGTCTCGAGTGTTTGTTAGAGAGTTTCTTTCCTAGGTGCGACAGCCAAATACATTTTACTAAATCTTTCTTCCTGATTTTTTTTCCCTTTCAACTTTGTACCCCCCCCACTATATTTTGCTGATGTTAGGGCTGTAGGTTGTTGGCGCCTTAATTGCTCTTCCTTCTGCCTTTTTAATCCCTTGTGAGATATCTCTGGTAAATTTATTTCCCTTTTCTGTTAAAAAAATGCAGTTTAGTTTAGTGTGGGTAGTTGACTTTGTAGAGTTTTTTCCCCTGTGTGACAGTCAACTTGCTTTTTCTGGGCTAGAGCTAGTTGTTGTCATTGTTGTTGCTACTATTTTTATTATGTCTGATAGACCTGCTGGGTTTAAGCACTGCTCAGAATGTGGGAACAAAATTCCACATTCTGACGCACGTAGCAAATATGTTTATTGCTTGGGTGCCGAACATCTGAGGTTGTTCTGTGACATGTGCAAGACCTTTAACCCCAGTGCCATAACTGACCACAGAAATAAGTTGATTCTTCAAGGGCTGTTGCCTTCTTCTACCTCCTCTAAATCAGGGGCTCTCAAACCCCCTCAAAATCATCTTAGAACTCCTCTGACCCTAATAAGCATCCTCATAAGAGTTCAAAGGCTGCTTCAGAGCTACCTGGGAAGATATCTAAACCCTTGGATCTGAAGTCATTAGAGCTGAGGCCTACTTCAGCTCCTGCAAGACTGCAACGTCTTCCCTCGAAGCCAACAGTACATACGATTACTTCTCCTAGAGCTTCTGCCCCTCACTCGGATCCTAGTTCTTTAGATCTGTGAGTACAGAGCCAAACTCCTGATGTGTCCATTATGTCAGTATCTCTGACCTTATCGACAAAAATTTTGCAAACTCCTACCAGACAGTCAAGACCAGAGTCAGTAGCTTCCTCCAGATCTTCCAGGAGCCTTTCTGAAATAGATGTGGACAGGTTAATGCGGAGGTTCCTCAAGGCCAGATTCAGATGGGGGTTTTACCTACTCCATACAATCACGGATGTGTGCGTGCTCCAATGTCCCAAGTCAGATCTCCTTCTCCAATCTGACTACCTGTTTTGGAGCCCCAGGATCGCGGACACCCAAGAGAGTTGGCCTCAGATCCGAGGAAATTGGTTTCCTCAACTCCTTCTTTTACCCTGACTGGCTCTGCTCTGGTATCCTCTGATTGGATCAGGTCACCGATCCCTGGTGTGGGTGTCAGTTCCAGAGGTAGGGGTATGGCTCCATCTTTATTGGAGCCATCCCTTTCCTCGGCACTTTGGCGATTGACAGTTTGGGTCCGATTCACCCTGGAGACCTTAGATCCATGAGTATCCCTACTCTTGCCTCCTCTACTGCTTTGGCTCCAAAAGGGCTTTGAAGGGTGTCTCCGGGTCCATCGGCATTTCAGGTGGTGGAAAAAGTCTTCTCTTCCCATAGAGACCTGACCTCTCAGATCTGCAATCTTCCCCATCATACCTCTCTGGATCTGACTTCTGAGCCTGTCATACCTGTCCAGGGTCAGCCTGTCTCTACAAGCCTCCAGGACATGCCCCTAGAGGGAGCCACCTCTTCTTCCAATACCTTCTTTGATCATCCCATGGAGGAGGTCCCTCGCGACTTCGTCTGAGTCTCTTACCAAGCACATGGACTTTGATAAGGGAGAAGGATCCCCATGTTCATCACTGGAAGAAGTCTGCTTTGGAGACATCCTAAAAATCCTTAGAGGTGGTTTGTCAGCCCAAAATCCCTCTTCTGAAGAGTCTTGGGTTTTTGGAGGCTTTCAGGACAGGCCCATCTACGTCTTCGGTGACCCCCTCCTTTCAGCTGATGACCTTATAAAAGTCTCCCGCTAGGCTTGGAAGGAGATGGACATGATTGAACCAATACCAAAACTTCTAGACATGTTTCTGTCTCCTCCAAAGGACCACTTTCATTGGACCAAGGGCATTACCTGTAGATAATATGGTTGTGGCAGTAGCTACCAAAAAAGAGCAAGCTAAGTAGAGCTGAATTGTCCATCCACTGAACTGGGAGTCCAGAGCATTGGATAGGTTTGGTAAGGGCTTTTATGCCACAACTACTTTCTCACTGAAAGTGTTAAATTACTTGGCACATTTTACTAGATTGCAGAGAGATCTGGTTAAGAGAACTGTTGGAGGACTTCAAAAAAGTATCTCCCCAATTGGCTACTCTCTCCTCATTGTCTAACTCCTCCATAAGGCTCATCTACCATTCAGTGGAGGGTTCCTCAGCTGGTTCAGGCATTGCTGTCAGGAGATGTATCCTTTGTCAATGCCCCCTTCGATGGCTCATCTTTGTTTGGGCCTTCAGTCAAAGATACTCTTACCTGCAGCAAGAAGGGAAGGAAAAACTCTTTCTGCTATAGGGATCAAGATTTCTACTCCTCCTTTCTCAAGAAACCAACGAGGAAATAAGAAACCTGATTTAGAAAATTCCAAGACTCTTTCCAAGAGCAACACAGGGATTCTTCCTCCAGGTGCAGAGGAGCAGGTTTCAATGGGATACGCTACACCAGAGACAGAGGGGGGCCGCAAAATCAGGGCTTTAGGAAACCCTTCTCTGATAAGCCCTTCTAATGCTCCTGAAGTGCTGACCAACTGCTCTACTCTGGAAGCAGTCTGGGGCAGTTTTTGGCTACACTCAAATGCCTGGACTGAAATAAATACAAAAACATGGGTGTTAAGCATAATCTCCAGAGGCTATTATGTTCCCTTTTCCCTTCCACCTCCAGAGAAATGGAGGAAACTCCCTGATGTTCTACCCAGTCAGAGGGAGTATGTAGTATGAGAAATCCAAAACCTGATGCAAAAAAAGTGTCATCTAAAAGGTCCCGACCGAATAAAGAGGATTCAGAACATACACCCACTTCTTTTTAGTACCAAAGAAAAGCAGAGACCTGAGACCATTTCTGGATTTAAGCAATAAAAATCAATACGTGAAAAAGTCAAGTTCCGCATTGTCACTGTTCAGTCTGTGCTGCCGCTTCTGTTGAAGATCGATTGGATCTGCTCGATAGACTTGAAGGATGTGTACTACCTCATCAAGATGGAGAGGTGCTCCAGAAGTAATCCTGCACTTTCATCTGGGCACCATTCACTTCCAGTTCAGAATACTGTCCTTTGGACTCACCACAGCCCCCAGGGTATTTACCAAGTGTTTGGTAGTAGTCACAGCTCACCTCAAACTGCAAGGATTCCGGGTGTTTCTATATTTAGAAAACTGGCTTCTTACTGCCTCAACCATGCATCAACTTAAGTCAGAGATTATTTGTTTTGCGTTTCAAACACCCTGGGCATCACTATAAACCTACAAAAATCTGTTCTAACCCTAGTTCAAAGCTGGAATTCATTGGAGTTCTCCTGGATACGACTACTCGGGTAGCATCCTTGTCCCCCCATCATATTCAGTTGTTGAGACCATGTTCAGACAATTTTAGACTTTCCTTAACCACCAGCGAGGTTAATTCTTCAGGCTCTGGGTTCCATGGCGACTGCCATCAAGCTTGTTCCTTTGGCCCGATTTTTTATGCGAGTTCTCCAGTGGACACTGGCTGTTAAGTGTCTATTTTTTTTTTTACCAGCCTTTATCTGTTCCTATCAGATTGACTCCCATTTGCAAGAGCCACGTACTATGGTGGATTCTTTCAAACGATCTTCTCCTCGGCAGACCGTTTATACTTCCCTCCCCCACAGCCACTGTGAGACCATGGGCACTTCCCATTTAGGGTGGGGGGGGCATTCCAAGGGGAAAATGGTCCAAGGCACATGGACTTCATTAGAGACCAGATTGCATATCAGTGTTCTGGAGATGAGAGCAGTCCTCCTAACATTGTAGGCCTTTCAGGACGTACGTTCTCCCCTTAGAAACTATTATAATTCACACAGCCAATATGTCAGCACTATTATAATTCACACAGCCAATATGTCAGCAGTCTGGTATATCACAAACAAGGAGGAACCCGATCATATCCTCTGTGCAGAGAAGCCATGAGGGTCTGGGAATGGGTGATATCTTCAGATTGATTTCTGATTGCAGCTCATATACCTGGGAAGTCCAAAATTCTGGCAGACAAATTCATCAGGTCCATTTTGACCTCGCACGAGTCGTCCCTCAATTTGTTAATAGCAAATCTGATTTTCACCCATTTTGTACCCCACCTGCGATCTGTTTGTGTCCCCACAGAACAAAAAGTGCAGAAGATACTTCGCTCTGATCCCCCCTCTGGGGGAGTCCCCAAGGGATGATGTAGTTCACAACTGGTCCTCTGACCTCCTTTATGCTTTTTCCCCATTACCACTGATCCCGAAGTTTCTACAGAAGTAAAAAGGTTGAAGATCTCGGGAATTCTCTTACCCCTTACTGGCCTCCTCAGATATGGCTCCCATTTCTCTGGTCTTGCTTAAAATATACTTCATGGATACTGGAACCCAGACAGGACCGCCTTTCTCACCCATCGGAAGGCCTACATCAGAATTTAGCCACTCTCAAACTGACCATTTGGTCCATTTCCTATGATTATTAAAAGGTCCAGTTTGTCTTCCCCTGTTCATGATATAGTTTTAGCTTCTCAGAAACCTTCAGCTAAAAATGTATGCAAGAGCAAATGGAAAAGGTTTGCCATTCGGGCTTTTAAGAGAGTACTGATCCTTTCTCCACTTCATTCTCCACCATCTTCTTTTTCTTACTTTCCTTTTCAAGGAGGGGGCTTGTTTTTCCGCAGTCAAGCTTCAATTGACAGCCATATCAAATTTTCATGCTGGAGACTTTTCTTGTTCCTTGTAATTGTCTAGATTATGCAAAGCTTTTATGAAGGGAGTCTTCCTCCTCAGATCCCTGATTAAATACCCATCTCCAACTTGGGATCTCACTGTTATACTCCAAGGTTTAACTCAGAAGTCCTTTGAACCAGCTAGTGACTGTGACATGAAGTATCTTTCTTGGAAAACTGTCTTTTTGGTGGCCATTACATCAGCTAAAAGAATATCAGATTCAGGCCCTTTTGTCTAAGCCACGTATGTCATTTTTCACAAAGATAAGGTCTCCCTTCGTAATAATTCTTCTTTCATGCCCAAAGTAGCTACGGAGTCTAACATTAATCAGTCAAACAAACTACCACTTTTCTTTCCAAATTTCACCAATAAGGGCGAGTACTTGCTACATCATCTTGATATTCGCAGACAGTTACACTTTTAACTTCACAGGAAAAAAACAGTGTAGAAAATCTGATCAGTTGTTTGTGTCCTTTTCACCCAACCATCCAGGCCTTGCAGTATCCAGAGTTATGCTGTTTAAATGGATTACAGACTGTATATCTTTTATTTATTCCAACTGTGGTCCGAAATTACATTGTCCTCCAAAAGCACATTCTACCAGATCTGTGGCTGCTTCAGCTGCTTTTTCCTGTAGAGCTTCCATCGACAATATTTGTGCAGCAGCCACTTGGTCAAAATCGTATCCATTTGTGCCATTACAAATTGTACATTATTTCCAGAAGCAGAGCTTCTTTTGGTTTGACAGTACTCTGGCATTTCCTTCCTTGAGGCCACCCAAGAGTTACGTAGCGGGGTAGTCTGACCCAGTCATGAGGAAGAATGAAAAGGACAACATCAGATTTAAAAGTTATGTACTTACCATAACTTGGTATCTGTGTTGTCCATCCATTCTTTCTCACCTTCCCTCCCAGCCATCCCCCAACATGGAGTTTTCCTGTAGGGTATTTAGGATTTGGTTTAGGGCCACTGCGTTCCCTTGTTTGCGCCTCTGATTTTCCATTTTTCTTCCTTATGCTTCATTAAACATCTTTAGTGTTTAATAAAATGCCAGCAGCAAACTTGCTCTGAGGAGGTTGAGTTCAGTTCAGTGTAGACTGCATTGTGGGTAGTGGGGAGGAGCTTGAGGCTGGAACCTAAGTCTGTAAGAATGCGGCCAAGTCAGATCCGAGGCTCTGATCCATGACCCAGTTGTGAGGAAGAATGACTAGACATCACAGATACTAAGTTATGGTTAAGTACATCATTTCTAATTCCAGAAAAAGAAAAACGGGTATATATTACTTTTCTTATGTCCTTGTCTCATTTGTTAGCAGATTCATCTTGTTTAAGGGTCTTTTGGTCCTTGATGATCACTGTGACATAGACTTGTATTCTCTAGCCACTCTGTTTTATGGAAATCCACAAAACTGAGATTAATTGCTTGCATATCAGCACTGGTTGCACTGAAGGCTCAAGCCCAATTAATTTGCAGGGAGATTTGGTTAAATGCTCCTCTCTGGCACACTCCACTTTCCATAACAGAGAAGGGATCCACCTTTTTTCTTTGGCCATTCCCACACTTAGCAAGATGCAATATATCCATCTTTGGTTCCTTTTCCAGACTATATAGCACTGTAGCAGTCCTTTATTAAAGGTTTTCCACAGTCTGTCTACCTGATAGCTGGCAGCAGTCCTAGTATGACTGGAAAAATATGCATGAATGAGTATGTGAAATTTTGATTGACTCCGTTTTTCTGCAGTGTATTTATCTTCTGTAATAGCAGAAAGGAAGATATTCCTTGGACTAAAAGCATAACATAGAAGAGGAAGGAGTTGCAGCCATTACTTTCTTTCACATCCTCCAATTTTGTCACTCCCTTTTGACCTTCTGACACTTTAATGTATGAGAAGCAGGATGGTGTGTAGTTTTTATGTACCCAGCTCTGAAGTTTATACTTTGTGATAGCACCTTTTGGTCTGTGCTGAAAGCAGATATTCAGTGCAGATGTTAGGCAGATTCCATTTGTTTCAGTCTTGAGGTTGAATGTCCGAACAGGTTATGTCCAGGAGCCTCTCTGATAGGAATATGGTGTAGTTATATGTCTTTTTCTGAAGATCTGGTGTGGGGGGGACTCTTCTAAATGGTATGGCTTCATGCAGTCTGCTCTCCAGTGATGTTCTTCATTCCACATTGCTGCAGTCCTAACTATTGGGTAGTCCGCTGTCCAGTCGCAGGTTGGCGTTCTGAAAGTTTCTGAAGTCAGAGTTTCAGACCGAATCAAAGTTAATATTTTGGTTTTTCTTGCCTCAGTATTTAACCGGATGTTAGAAAAGTGAATAACTGTATTTCTTGTGGGAAACAGATACCTCATAGGGATTACCATACTCTGTGTATACCTTGTTTAGGCCTGAGCACGACGTTGTTGGATGCTAGATTTAACAAACGCACTATTAAGAGAAGGTTAGACTGTGCCAGGTTAGTGTTTAAAATGCCAAAGATAAAGCAGCAAAGGAGGAACCGACAGTCCCACAGTGGAGCCGGAGGTTTTGCCAGGTGTTTCTTGGAGTCTCAGGGAGAGACTTTACTGTTACAGGATGTATCCTCTCAGGAAGTAGGCCAGGCTGAGGGGCTTCTCAGGTGGCTGTTCTTCCCTCTCTTCCTAAGGTGGTTAGAGCCTCCCTTCTGTTTCCAAGGCTTCTTTGAGGGCAGGCCAAGTTTAGCTTCAGTGGGGTTTCTCCTAGTGCTTCAGGGTCTTTGCCTAAGAAACATATGCTTAAAATGGCAGAGGATTTGATTACTATGATAAGGGGTTCCCTGATAAGAGGCCTAGGGTGGAACCTGAGTTTGAGAGTTTTGAGCAATGCTCGAGGCTTCTGAAGACTTGCAGGAGTACCTCCTTATTCTGATTCTGATGTGGATGATTCTACTCCTTCTCTCCTCCTGAGGATTTCATTTTCAGAGACTCTGCATTCCATGAGGGAGCATTTTAAATGGGAAGGTCAAGATTTCTCTGATTCCAGGAAAAGGCTTAGGGAATTCTTGTTTACCCCAGCATAGGCCTTAGCTATACCTCCTGTTTTGAATGTGGTGGAAGATGTGTTTGCAGAGGCTTCCCTGAATCCTGATTCTTTGCCTCCTGCCCCAGTTAAACCGGATAGGTATTATAGGGTGCCTGAAGCTCATAAGTATCTTTTAAGAGTCCTAGGGCAGACCCGAAACTGTCTCTCAGAAAAATCCTGTCCCTCCTGATAAAGAGGCAAGGGCTTTGGATAGATGGGTCTTCCACTTTAGCCATGAGGGCGTTGAATTGTCAGATGTTCTTCATTCCACATTGCTGCAGTCCTAACCATTGGGTAGTCCGCTGTCCAGTCGGGTCGCGCATTAGACTGATGTCAGGACGCCAGGGTACTTTTGCCGCATGGTCCGATGCAGAAGCAGTTTTGTGCAGGTTGGCGTTCTGAAATTTTCTGAAGTCGGAGTTTCAGACCGAATCAAAGTTGGGGAACATTTTGGTTTTTTGCCTCAGTATTTAACCGGATGTCAGAAAAGTGAATAACTGTATTTAGAGATTACCATACCTTGTGTATACCTTGTTTAGGGCCTGAGCAAGATTTAACAAACGCACTATTAAGAGAAGGTTAGACTGTGCCAGGTTAGTGTTTGGGAAGCGTTGTAATTATAAAATGCCGCCGGATGCAAAAGCGCGGGTTGATGAACCGGAGTCCCGGACGTCGGTTCTTTAGAAGGCTCAGTGGAGCCAGAGGTTTTGCCAGGAGTTTCCTTGGAGTCTCAGGCAGAGACTTTACTGTTACAGGATGTGCCTTCTCAGGAGGTAGGCCAGGCTGAGGGGCTTCTCAGGTAACTGTTCTTCCCTCTCTTCCCAAGGTAGTTAGAGCCTCTCCTCTGTTTCCAAAACTTCTTTGAGAGGTAGGCCGGCTTCAGTGGGGCTTCTCCTAGCACTTCAGGTTCTGTGCCTAAGAAACATATGCTTAAAATGGCAGAAGATTTGATTACTATGATTAGAGGTTCTATGCCCCTCCTGATAAGAGGCCTAGGGTGGAACCTGAGTTTGAGAGTTTTGAACAGTGTTCAGAGGCTTCTGAGTCTTCTGGAAGACTTGCAGGAGTATCCTCCTTATTCTGATTCTGATGTGGATGATTCCACTCCTACAGCTTCTCCTCCTGAGGATTTCTCATTTTCAGAGACTCTGCATTCCATGAGGGAGCACTTTAAATGGGAAGGCCAAGATTACTCTGATTCCAGGAAAAGGCTTAGGGAATTCTTGTTTTTACCCCAGCATAGGCCCTTAGCTATACCTCCTGTGTTAAATGTGGTGGAAGATGTTTTTGCAGAGGCTTCCCTGAACCCTGATTCTTTGCCTCCTGCTCCTGTTAAACCTGATAGGTACTATAGGGTGCCTGAAGCTCATAAGTATCTGTTTAAGAGTCCTAGGGCAGACCCGGAAACTGTTTCTCAGGGACCTAAAGGTGTTAAGGCCTCTGTTAAAAACCCTGTTCCCACTGATAAAGAGGCAAGGGCTTTGGATAGATGGGGAAAGAAAGTGTATACTTCTTCCACTTTAGCCATGAGGGCGTTGAATTGTCAGTTTCACATGCTAAAATATCAAAATTATCTCCTTTCACAATTGAAATCTAAGGTGGATGCTTTGAGTGTAAAGAGTTGCTGGATTTAGTTCATGTGTCTGAACAAGTGGGTAAGCATTCTTTGCAATGTGGTTTTGATGCTGTACAGGCCTCCTCGAGGGTGGCTGCCACTAGTTCTGTTCTTGCATGCCTGGTTGAGGGATCAGAATTTAGCTGAGCATGTTAAGACAAGGATTTTGGATGCTCCTTTACAGTCTGATGTGTTGTTTGGTTCGCCTGTGGAAGCAGTTTTAAAGAAAATGGAGGACAAAGCTAAGTCTATGCAAACTGTTAATTTTTTGCAGGTGCAGCCAGTTTAGTAGAAATTGGCCTACTAAGGGATGGACATATCCTGCTTATGATTCCCAGTCTAGGGTAGGTCTGAACAGGGTTCACCTGCTCAGACTTCTGGTGAGGGCAAAACAGACCCAATGACCTGCCTTTTCAGCTGCCAGTAGATTCTCTGGCAGCTCCTTTGGGAGGAAGACTGTCTCTTTTCAAAGAAAATTGGGATTTAATTTCTCAAGACAAATGGGTGTTGGATATCATTCACCACGGTTACAGGTTTTATTTCCATACATTGCCCTCTTTCAAAGGCATGCCAGACGTTCCTCCTCCACAAAGGAAAGAGGCTCACAAGCAAATTTCTCTGTTACTCCAAATAGGGGCCATTCAGCCAGTCCCTGTATCAGAAAGGGGCCTAGGATTTTATTCTCGCCTGTTCCTAGTACCAAAGAAGGGGAACACGTGGAGACCAATTTTGGATTTATCTATCCTCAACACTTATCTGGACATTCCCAAGTTCAAGATGTTGACGTTACAACAGCTTTTACCTCTGCTGGGCAAAGATCACTGGATGGTAACTTTAGATCTCAAGGAAGCTTACCTTCATGTGCCTATAAGACTGAGTTGCAGGAAGTATCTGAGCTGGAAATTCTCATTATCAGTTCTCTGCATTGCCCTTTGGCTTATCTAGAGTATTCACAAAGGTTCTAGTGATAGCTTACTTCAGGCTAAAAGGAATTCAAATCTATCCTTACTTGGACGACTGCCTGATTCTGGCTCAAGAAAAGAAAGACCTTCTACAGCATCTGGAATATGTTATAGCAGTGCTAAGATGCCTAGGGTATTCTGTGAACGAAATAAAGTCCAGTCTAGTACCCTCTCAAGACATGTGCTTTCTGGGTGTGAGACTGAATACAGCAGCCCAGATGGCCTTTTAACCCCGGACAAACAAAAGAGTCTATCCCTTTATTTCCATCAACTATCTCATCAGTCCGTGCTGACTGCAAGGACAGTCCTTCAAGCATTAGGGTTCATGGCATCTTGTATTCTGGTGCTTCCCAATGCCAAACTGCATATGAGGAAGCTGCAATGGTATCTCAAAATGTGTGGACACAGCCCTGCCAGGATTCGGACACTCTCATTCAAATAATACCTTGCCTTCAATTTTGTGGTGGGCTCAGGAATGTCACCTAAACAAGGGACTCTCTGTGACCCGGCCAGAGGCGAGTCAGGTTTTAACGACAGATGCCTCGAACATTGCTTGGGGAGCTCATCTAAATGGAAAGTGGATACAAGACAAGTGGCCTCCCAGACTACAGCATCTACATATCAACATGAAGGAGATGTTAGCAGTCCAGTTTGCATTAATGGCTTTCAAGGAGTTACTTCTTCCAGGGCAGGTGTTGATTCTAACAGACAACACAACTGTCATGTGGTACATCAACAAACAAGGGGGAACACATTCTTATCCTCTATGCAGGCAAGCAATGATTTTATGGGAGACTCAGCTTGCAACTAACTCTTCAGGCAAGGTTTCTGCCGGGAGCACAGAACTCCTTAGCAGATGTGTTAAGCAGACAAATCATGGATGTGGAAACTGGATCTTCATGTATTTCAGAAATTGACAGTGTCATGGGGAACTCCAGACATAGATCTGTTCGCTTCTCCACTAAACCACCAGCTGCCAAAGTTTTGCACAAAGGGGTTTCATCACACAGCTTGGAAAGTGGATGCTCTTTCTTTCAGTTGGAAAAATCTTCATGTGTATGCGTTTCCACCTCTGCCTCTTCTTCCAAAGGTGCTTCTAAAAGTCAGACAAGACAAACCAAAGGTGATCTTAATAGCTCCAGATTGGCCTCGGCAGCACTGGTACCCATTACTGAGGAGTCTGGTAAGGAAGCCTCCATGGCCTTTACCCTTGATTCCACACCTGTTGTCTCAAAGAGACGTCACCTGCTCAATGTCTTCATCTAACAGCCTGGCATATTCTGTTTTGAAAGACAGTAGGTCTCAACTTCCTCAACAAGTTTTAAATGTGATTAGAGACCAAAATGGAAGAGATTTTATGTTGGAGTGCAGCAAACAATTTCAAATTTTCTTCAATATCTTACTGAGTTACTGGACAAAGGTTTGTCTTTCTCTTCCATTAAGATTCATGCTGCAGCAATTTCAGCTCACTATGATTGTGACCCACCATTGTTTTTGCATCCTTTGTTCAAGCAATTTCTTAGAGGGCAAAGAATGAGCTCCTACTCCTGCTTGGGATCTCAATTTTGTGTTGGAGAAACTTACTCTACAACCTTTGAGCCTGCTACTGCTGAATTGAAATACTTGTCATGGAAGACTGCTTTTTGTTGGCCATTACTTCTGCAAGAAGGGTTTCTGAGTTGCAGGCCCTTATGGCAGTGGAGCCTTTTTGATTTTTCATAAGGGGTAAATTTACGTACTAAACATTACTTTATGAATAAGGTGGTTTCTAGTGTGGCTTTAAAACAAACTATTAATTTGCCTACCTTTTATGCAGATCCACAAAATAAAGGGAAAAGATTTTGCACACTTTAGATGTACACAGGCAATTGCGTTCTTATTTGAGCAGGACTGCAGTCTCAGCAGTTGTTTATTTCTTTTGCTTTGAGTTCAAAGGGCAAGCCTGTGTCAAAACAAACTATTTCTAGGTGGATTGGGTGTTGCATTGCATTTTATTCCCATCATGGCAAGGAGATTCCAGCTGGGATTAGGCCTCATTCCACTAGGGCTACTGCCACTTCAACAGCATTTCTAAGGGGTGGCAACAAAGGATATTTTGGAGGCAGCTACTTGGAGTTCAGTGCATACTTTCTCTAAGCATTATCACCTTCCTCTCAGCTATTTTGCAAGGCATGTTGTCTGATTTGCCAGCCTCCTTACCTCTGCTTTGGGATTCTCAGCAATGTGGAATGAAGAACATAGTACAGTTTTGTACCTACCATAAATGTAGATGTTCGAGGATCCACATTGCTGTAGGTGAAGTTATATTTTGTATATATTGTATATATATTTTGGTGCAGGTATGTTGGGAATTTTTGGCTTTTGGCCTTATCTTTTCAGGGTCTTCTGACATCTGGGGCAAGAAAATGACTGGACAGCGGACTACCCAATAATTAGGACTGCAGCAATGTGGATCCTCGAACATCTACATTTATGGTAGGTACAAAACTGTACTTTTTTGTTACCTACTATCACATGATAATACCAGAAAAATACAAGATCATTACACAGATTTACATTAAGGCAGAATAAATAAATGCAATCAGTACACAGCAGCAAGGTCACAATGCACGCAGTACTCAATGGCATCAACAAAAATAACAAATATGGCATTAACAATAATGATAATCATGACTGTCAGTATCAGTAATACATTCATTTATTTTTCTTTACAGTTTAAAGGTTCTTTTCCTGCAATACCATCTGGTCTCAGTGCTTTGCCTGCGTTAAGGGCACTTATCACTTAATATATTTCATCTGCTGTGAAATCTGTTTTCAGTGCTTGTTGATGTTCACAAGATAATGTAGGCCAAGCAATGAAATTTCTAAAATTATCCTAGTGTGTCTTGGAGATGTCTTTTAGTTTAACGTACAGCCTCCGAATGGAATTTTTCTTTTCTAAATTAACCCCTTGGACAGAGTAAGCCATTTCCCACTCTTCATTCTCGATGACTGTTGTATTGCAGGCTTTTATTTTCTTTCTCTTAATCTGTATGCTAATAGTTCAGGCGAAATAGTTTTTCTATAGCCCAAAAGAATAATTTAGTCATTCCCTCCCTTGCTGTTTTATTTAGAATTTTCTTGTCCTTGCCTCCCTTTTAAACGTATTTCCTGTAAAAAAAAAAAAAAAAAAAATGAGGGTTGTGGTATACAGAGGTAATATACCTTTTGTTGAGTTCTCCTAGCATATAATTCATGTTGTAAATTCTCTCATAGCTGCCTTTTGAAAGATTTAATGCAGTTTAGCAAACTCTCTTTGAAGCATTCCCATTGGGTCCCTTTATCTGTGATGGTATCTACGTATATTTGACTGCCAGAAATCAGTAACCCAGTCCTTAATAGGTGCCATCATGTTCTAATCTTTATGTATTTATTGGGTCTATTCTTTTCTTTTTTATTGTTATTGAGTCTACCTGTTCTGGGTCCCAGACCAGATTTAATGCTTGTACATGAGGCAGACCATGCAGTGGTCCAATAAAGGCATATGTTATGATTGCTTCCATGGATACTGTATCTACTATTTTATTTTTATTTTACATTTGGTTACTGGGATAGTCCAACTGGACATAGGTCCATTTTCAGCAGAAGCCAGAGGAGAAAAGCTCCATATTACATAGTTTATATTTCAGAGGAAAATAATTAAAAAAAAAACCCTTAATATTACATTATTATAGAGGAAAATAATTATACAATGTGAGAATAGTAGGTAGTACACAGCACAGACCAAGAATAGGAGTGTGTACAAAGTTATAGTAGACAGATCTAGTTAACAAAATATTAATCAAGAAGAGACGCACACACTTTTCTGTTGCTAAATGGGACACCAGACATTCAAATAAACTGAATTCTGTTATCCAGGAATGTATTGACTTATGTTCAGTTAGTCTAGGTTTTTTTCTTTTGGCAGTTTATCTTTGATATAATCCAGTACAACATTAACCCCCCCCCACCAGAACTGACATGTTGGAGCTACCCATATCCCTTAGAGTTTCTTCAGATTTTGTGAAGGTTAGAATTTCCTTGTTATTTGGGAGTTAACAATAATCGGTGAACCTTGTGACGACCTTTTTTTGACTACTGTCTTCCTGCTTAATCAAGGGTCTGGGCTGTTAAGATAACACACACAGAGGTTTTTTTATTACAGGATACTACATGATATCCTTTCCATTCTTGTCATTTCTTTCTAAAATGTGGTCTTTTTAATTTGGCTTCTTGCAGGCAGGTAACCTGTACCTATAATTGGTGTATTCTGTTAAGTACACATGCTGTTTTATCTCCCATATTAAGGCCTGTTACATTCCAGGAGAGACACTTAATGCTTGGATTGTGAACAATTAGTGTGCTGAAAGTTTCAAGGTTTCAGCTAACTTTAAAATGCTATCAGTATTAATGTGGCTCGAAAAGTGATTTGGGACAAGAAGAATACACAGCTCTTTGTTTATTCCCTATACCTATAATTTCCATGGACTTAGCCATACCTAGCCTCCATATGAATGGGATTTACACTACACATGGAGTAGTGCCTTGTTGGTTTATTGAGTAGCTTCCCTGTTCAGTCTAAACTGTATATTGTATTCTTTTCTATTGAAAAAGGCAATCATGTCATGCTGCTAAAGTGTGGTTTATTGATGCTGATACTACCTCATCAGTTACTTTCCAGGCCTCTCCCTTATCTAGCTGGGTAACATAAGGAGAGCTCCTCCTCAGTGTCTTTCTGAAGAGTTACATTGGTTCATAGCATAGTTATTGTGGGAGGGTGTGGGTCTAGTCTGAATGGAGAAAACACTTGTGTAGAGGGTAAAGTTTAGAACAAAAAGAAAAAAAATTGGTTTCTGTAGAGATTAGTTGTAATGAATAGCTGCTTCCTCTAAAGTTTGCTTCCCTTCAGTAGTTGCTCCCGCCCACCTCCAGTGTTGTGAAATTTTAGTTGTCTTTCTCCCAACATTAGACTTTACCAGTTAACATACAGTAGCTACAAGCTAGATGTCCGGTCAGAATGGAGTTTACTATTAAAAGAGAAAATTGACGATGTGCATGTTACTGTGAGTGCATGCCCCTCTTCATTGACTGAGCCAAACTTATTTCAAACAGAACACTGTCCCTTAGAGACAGTACTATTATTCTTACATTAGTCAGCCATTAACTTACTTATATTGGGTTAGTAGTTGTGAAGGCTGCCAGCCTAGCTGGATAGAATTTTATAGATAATTATGTGATTTGTAAATATTAATGCAAGGCACAGGTTTGTTGTCTTAAATGGAAGAAAAACTGCTGTTAGATGTGGAACTGCAAAAAAAATGTAACAGCAGTGCTCTCTACTGACCAAGTGAAGCGTGTTGTGACCCTTTGATGTAAACATGGCTCCGGGCAGTCTAGATGAAGACATTCTTTCTGTTGTTTTAACCAAGAGTTAAATTGTTAGATTTAAACAAGCAAATGCATTTTATTGCTCTGCTTCCTGACCAGCTGCAAGATAACAAAAGAAGATGTTAAGAATGTAAATATAGTTTCTGTTAGCCTTGGAACCCAGGGAAATGTGAAGAATGATGTAATGTGAACCAGGAATGTGATTTTAAAAACAGAGAGAATCAGAGACTATTAAGCATTTTTGTCTTGACCATCCAACTTATCAGCACTCTGCCTGTGTTCTATATGTAAGTTATTTTAGAAGTGTGTTCTCTTAGAAATAGCTAACAACTAGAAATATTAGACCAAGTGTTTTTCAGTGATGTCAGAACTGTACTACTGAATTATTTTAAGTATTTCTCTGTGATCTCTGAACTCTTGACTAGCACTGTGTAGTAAGAAGTATTGTCTTGTGTTTTTATTATTCGTTATTAAATATTTTTAAACCTTTCAACTGTAGCTGTTTTGTGTAGAGATAATTTAAGTTCTAGAGTACATTGCATATTTATAGTGATTACTGTACCAAGTCACTCTAATAAGCCTTGACTGTTTAGTTATACTACCAACTGGATAATAATATTGCACAGTAATAGTTGGTCACCCAGTTAAGGGCCTTTGAGTAGCTGATAAATTTTAGCTGGGTGATGACAGTGATTTCTACCATATAGTCTGGGCAAACTGGGCACAGCTGGAGAACATGTGCCAGCCTTCCCCAGGAGTGTCTGTGTGGTTGTATAAACTCTTATCTCAAAGTGTGTGTGTGTCAGTTACTTGGGCAGGGACACGAAGCACTGTTTGGTCAGAGAGGGTGCTGGAGGTTTTAGCTTGCCCAGCTGGCTGAGATCTTGACCCTATAGTTGTGCCAGTGGGGAGTCTTATTGGGGACCTGGAGAGCAAGGGAGGGACCAGCCCCGGACTGACTGTGATCTTTGTGTGCTCTTAAGGGAAATTGCACTTTACTGTGTGTATTCGTTACCATTTCCTCCTATATGAGGCGCCCCTCACTGGTGTTAGTGGTGAGGATTGAGGCTCCTTGATTGCTGGGTCAGGGCACGGGTATCACATATTAATTGTTTGGCAGTGGTGGGATATCCACATCACATACTAATTGGTGGCAAATACTAATTAGCTTGCAGTGGTGTGGGTAGAGTGAATGCCTGTAGCTTGGGTGCAGTAAGTTTTGAAGGTGTTTTGTACTCTAAATCAGCCAAGCAGTGAATACTCAGAGTTCAGATCACAATTGTTTTATTTCTTTTGTTAGCTTAGTCAGGATGAGCGGGCAGCATGTCAGCAGAGGAGTATGGAAAGCTGACAAAGGAGCCAGCTGGCGGAGATGTGCCAGGCTAGGGAACTGGTGCATGGAAACCCGACTAAGGCAGACCTGATTGCAGCCTTGGTTACAGCTGCATCAGAAAACAGCAACCCAAGAGGACAGTCAGACTGGCAGTGGAGATATGATACCCTCGGAGAATGGACAGCTTAACCTTTCTGCAGATGACTTAAAATCTGTCTGTAGCTAAAGAGATGAGTTGAAGGCCAGGCGTTTGGAAATAGAAGCAACTGAGAAACTGAGGCGTCCAGAGGCTGAGGAGAATGAGAAACTGCTACGCCTGGAAGCTGAGGAAAAGGAGAGGCAGAGGCAGCATGAGAAGGAGATGCTGACTCTTCGCCAGTGTCATGGAGGTAATGAGGAAGGGAGTAACTGGACCCCAGAAGTACGACAGGTCATTAAATTTCTTCTGCAGTTTAAAGAGGGGGATAATTTTGATAGTTTCATTCATATGTTTGAGAGGGTATGCAAACAGTATGGTGTTGACTAAATGCTCTGGGTACGGTTTCTGACCCCCTTACTCCATGATAAAGCTGTAACTGTTTTGTCAAAAATGTCTGACATCGCATGTTTTGATTATAAGAATTGTTTAAACTAACACCTGAAACGCATAGGAAAAAGTTTTGTGAGCATAGATGCAAGGCAGATGAAAGTGTGTGTGTGAATATGTTGCTGAACTGAGCACTTATTTCCATAGGTGGGTGAGTAGATGTCAGGTCACCACTTTTGAAGGACTGGCAGACCTTTTGGTGAGGGAACAAGCCCTTAGCACTTTGCCTGAGTACATGAGGATCTGGTTAGCTGATAGACAGTGTGCTACTTCAGATAAGTTGGGGAAGAAAGGAGACCTATACCTGGCAAGCAGGGCAGCCCTGCGCAGGACAGGGACCCCCAGTACTGCTCATGGGTCTAAAGGAACACATGGTGGGCAGCACAGACTGCCCCAGCAGAATCTGCCAGTAGCAGGGGAGGCCACTAGTCCAGGTACATGTCCAGGAGGAGCTAGGATTAAATGTTTTGAATGCAACCAGTGGGGCCATGTGGCATACAGGTGTCCACGGAGGCAAGGTGGGGAACAAAAGGTGAGGGAGCCAGTAAGTGGGAAAAACAAAATGCCAATAGGAGGTTGTCTTGAGACAACAGAGGTACTGAACTACCATCCTGCAGATGTCCTGAGAGGGAAGGATTTGGATGAAGCAGTACAATGTGCTTATGCAGTTACATGGTTACACGCAATCAGGCTAGGAGACAAGCATGTGGGTCTGGTAGACTGGGGGAGACGCAGACAGACTGCATACTTGCAGCCAGGACTGGTGAGTTGGTTACTTCAGGGAGGAAGCTACTCTGTAACAGTGAGACTGAAGGTGAGCCACAGCTGCTTGGAGGTACTGATGGTCCCTTGGACAGAATGACTACAAAGGTAGAGGTGAGTAGTAGTACCCAGACTGAAAGTGAGGCACCACTGTCAGAGGATGCCATACTTCCTGTGGAAGGGGAGCTGGGAAGGGTTACAAGGAGAGAGCTGAGACAGGCTCAGCTCTCAGAACCTACATTGCAAGGCCTGAGGGAGGTAGCTAGGAAGGCACCTGATTCTCAAGGAAAGGGGGAATCTGTATACTGGGACAAAGGGTTACTATACAGAAAGTGGACCCTTGAGAGAGGGCTAGAAGGTGAGCGAGTACAGCAGTTGGTAGTGCCTAGAGCCTACCATCTGGTGCTTCTAGCCATAGCCCATGATATTCCCTTTGCAGGTCATATGGGCATAAAACATACAAAGAGGCGTATTATGCAGAACTTCTATTGGCCTGGAATTTCCAGAGATGTAACAGGGTACTGCAGGACCTGTGAGCAGTGCCAAAAGGTAGGGAAGGCAGGAGACAAGAGAGCTCCTTTGATGCCTTTGCCTGTGATTGAGGAGCCATTTCAGAGGGTAGCTATGGATATTGTTGGTCCTCTCAGTACCCCAAGTTCCACGGGGAAAAAGTGTATCCTAGTGGTAGTGGATTATGCTGCACGATACCCTGAGGCAGTGACTTTGTCCTCCATTGAGGCTGAGAAGGTGGCAAATGCTTTGTTAGAGATTTTCAGCAGGGTTGGTATCCCAAAAGAAATATTGACTGACAGAGGTGCCAATTTCATGTCAGACCTGCTGGCTTGTCTGTGGAAGCCATGAAGACCACCCCCTACCATCCCCAGACTAATGGTCTTGTTGAGAGGTTAAACTCTACAATCAAGTCCATGCTATGGGCATTTGCAGATCAGTTTAAGAGGGAGTGGGACAAATATTTGCCCCATCTGTTGCTTACAGAGAGGTTCCCCAGGAATCCACAGATTTTTCACCCTTTGAGTTGCAGTATGGGCATAGGGTGAGGTGACTTCTAGATTTGATTCAAGATGAGTGGGAAAGGTGAGTGCGAGTCTTCCAAGGAGTCTGTTGTGGCATACGTCCTAAAACTCAGGACAAGGCTCAGGGAACTCGTGGGCTTGGCCCAGGAGAACATGGCAGAAGCCCAACAACAGAAAAAGGTGTGGTATGACAGGAATGTTCAAGCTAGAGAGTATGTTGTGGGGCAGCAGGTAATGGTTTTCCTTCCTGTCAGACACAACAAGCTGCAAGCAGCTTGGGAGGGACCCTACAAGGTGGTAAGAAAGGTACGTTATGTTAATTACATGGTAGAACTGCTAGGCAGAAGGCAGGGGCACACATTGTACCATGTTAACATGATGAAACCTTACCATGATAGGGAGGACCTTGTGCTTAGCATTTGCGGTGGATTGCAGGAGGAGTATGAGGGAAATCTGGTGACTGATCTCTTCAGTGAGGCTCTCGCTGACACCTCAGTGGAAGGGGTAGCAATGTTCCAGCAGTTGTCTCCTACCCAGGTTTGGTAAATCCAAGCAGTGTTACAGGAATTTGGGGACATGTTCACTGGGAAACCAGGGTGCACCCACCTGGGGCAGCACCAGGTGGATACAGGACCCCAAAGGCCTATTAGGCAGGCCCCTTATAGAGTGCCTGAGAGAGTCAAACAGACTCTGAGGGAGGAGGTACAATAGGTGTTGGAACTAGGGGTAATTCAATAGTCCAACAGTCCCTGGGCCTCCCCAGTGGTGCTGGTGCCAAAGAAGGATGGCAGCACCAGGTTCTGTGTGGACTACAGGAAATTAAATAGTCACACAGAGTCAGATGCTTACCCCATGCGTAGGACAGATGAGGCTCTAGAGCAGCTGGGTGGGGCTAAGTATCTTACAACCATTGAGTTTACCAAGGGTTACTGGCAGGTGCCCTTGACTCCCAGTGCTAGAGAGAAGTCAGCCTTTGTGACTCCTTTTGGCTTGTGAGTTCACAAAGATGCCCTTTGGGATGAAGAATGCCCCAGCGACTTTCCAGTGGCTGGAGATCATATCCTAGCAGGAGGGTGTGCCCTTGCTTACCTTGTATGATATTGCCATCTACAGCCATTCCTGGCCAGAGCACCTTCAGCATGTCAGGGAGGTGCCTTTGAGTAGCTGATAAATATTAGCTGGGTGGTCGCAGTGATTTCTACCGTATAGTCCGGGTAAAAGGGGCACAGCTGGAGAACCTGTGCCAGCCTTCCCCAGGAATGTCTGTGTGGTTGTATAAACTCTTATCTCAAAGTGTGTGTGTGTGTCAGCTACTTGGGCATAGACATGAAGCACTAGTTGTACAGAGAGGGTGCTGGAGGTTTTAGCTTGCCCAGCTGGCTGAGATCTGGACCCTATAGATGTGCCAGTGGGGAGTCTTATTGGGGACCTAGAGAGCAAGGGAGCGATTAGCCCCGAACTGACTGTAATCTCTGTGTGCTCTTAAGGGAAATTGCATTTTACTGTGTATATTGGTTATCCTTTCCTCCTGTACAAGACGCCCGTCACTGGTGTTAACGGTGAGGATTGAGGCTCCTTGATTGCTGGGCTAGGGCACGGGTGTCACAGTAGTACATATAAAACGCATTTACATAAAAGGCTGTCAGTTCATATTTGTCCCACCTTCAGGAGAGTATCTGTCTTATAAGATAAGCATGCCACTTAATTGCAGCTTAATTTACTGCTGCATGAAGAACTGTTTCCTGTAATGTAAGGGAGGGATTAGTTGTTACAAAGGCAACCTTTTGTATCAGAGCCACGCAATCATTTTCTTTTTCAGTTTGGCCTAGTCCTTTGGTTGAAGGATCCAGACTACCAAATTACATGAGATCATCTTTACACCTCATCCAGTAGGTCCATCAGTGGTAGGAATATAGTATTGAAATGCCTAATTGCTGTTCTCTTGTTTTGTCCTAGCACCCAATAATTTAGGAGCATTCTTCAGCTGCATCTTCTTCCCTGGTAATTTTCCATTGTTATGTTTGTCCTGGTTTTTTCTCTTAATATCTGGCGCAACTCCTGTCGGATTGTTGCCTGCATTAGGGAGAGGGGAACACCTGGCCAAATAAGCTTCTCCTGATAAGAAGCTAAAGGTCAGATCTGAAGTAGGATGTTCATTTGTCAGCAACCTGTGGGTTACGGATCCGATATCGGATCCGAGCCGGCAACTTGTTTCAAGCTAATGGATCCGAGCTCCTAGCTCCTCCCTTCACCCATAAGCCCCTGCTAACCCTCCATGACCTCAGATCTAGTTTGCCGCGCTTGTGATGGCTGGATCCTTGTTGAGCTCATCAGATAAGTGAAGAAAAAGTTACCTTTTTCTAAGTACTTTGTCAGGAATTTCTTTTTTAGTTTAAATTAATACTTTTAAAGTGTGTCTGAGTTAGGTTCCTTTTTTTTTTGATTAGTACCCTCCCTTCGCTGGTCGCTAGTGTGTGAGTGTTTGTTGCGTGTCTTTTGGGGCCTGTGTGTGTGTAGTTGTTTTTCTTTTTTAGTTTAAAAAAAAAAAGGGAATGGCTGAGGCCCCAAAAGCCATATTTTCTAAATGTACCGAGTGTGGCCATAAGCTCTCCCCGGCTGATGGCCACACTCGGTGCATTCGGTGCCTTGGGGTTGAACACCTCACCTCGGGCTGTACTATCTGTGCAGTGTTCAACCCCAGGGCACTGAAAGAATGGAGGTCGAAGCTGGTCCTGGCGGGACTTTTACCCCCGGATTTGGCTTCGGCCTCCGCTACCTCTGCTGCTCCCATGGCTCCACCACAGCCTGTTGTGGCTGCCACTCCTGCCCCCTGCCTCCGACTGGGACTCAAACTCCCGCTAAAGTATCGGAGGACAGGGAGGCCAGGAGGGAGAAACAGAGGGAGAAGCACCACAAGCGGCGGGCCAAGACCTCCATTTCGGCCCCGCCAGCTAAGCGGGCTTCTCCCTCCACTGCTTCTAGGTCTCCTCCTCCTCGGCTCCGATCCCCTTTCTCCCGGGCCCAGGAGGAGGAGACCCGATCTCCGTCGAGGTCATCGAGGCGGCATTCCAGGCCTGCCTCGGTGGCCTCCTCGAGATCTACCTTCAGTTTATCAGATGCAGACTTGGACCGGATGATGCGAAGATTCATCCAGGCCCAGCTGCAGATGGGAGTGCTCTTGCCTCCCCCCCCCTCAGTGGGGGGGAGCTCGACACCTTTTTTCCACCCAGTTGTTCCTTCTCCGACCCGCTACCCGGGTTCGGAGCGCTCTGAGCCGAGTAGCCTTGGAGCCGGGGGTGGGTCAGCACCGACAGTACTTGGTACTTCGGATCCGACCCTGCACTCGAGCCGTGGTCCGAGCTTCGGATCTGGGGGATTCAGTGTGCCTTCGGCTCCGTCCAGCTCGGAGCACACTGGTCCCTCGGATCCGACTGTCTCAGCGCCGGCTCCGATCCCTTCATCGGATCCGAGTGGGAGCCGACTTTTGGATCCATTGGAGAGTGGCTCTCCTCGGCATTCGATGTTGTGGAGAGGGCTCTGTTGAGAGCATCCGGACCCCCGGTCCTTGCATTGACTCCTCCCTGCATTCCCTCTCTGCTGGGCCAGGCTTCCATCACCCAGCCAAAGGGACAGCCTGCTTCGATGTCACAGATAGTTCCATTGAAACAAGATGTTGCTGGCGAGGCCTCCTCGGACAGTCCCCCCGAGAAAGCTCCCCGCAAGCATAAGTGCAAAAAGAGGCACGTGGACTCCCCTGAGTCCTTAACCGAGGACACAGACTTGGAGGAAGGGGAAGGCTCCCCAAGATCGCCCCCTGAGGATGTCTCCTTTGGAGACATCATGGAGATGCTGAGAATCAGAGGTGGGTGGTCTGCCCCTAAGTCTTCCTCTGATGAGTCCGTGTTTCTGGAGGCATTCGAGGCAGGCCCGTTTACCTCCTGGGTGTCCCCTCCAGCTGACCCCCTGGTGGACCTCATTACCACCAGGGCGTGGAAGTATCTGGACACCATGGAGCCAATACCGAAGCAACCGGATAGGATTCTTAGCCCCCCCTCAGACCGGTCACATTGGAGTAAGGGCCCCCCTGTAGATGCCATGTTGACGGCGGCAGCCACAGAGAGGGAATTGGCTCAGGAGAGTCCCTCAGTCCATCCACCGAGCAAAGAGTCCCGTTTGATGGATCGCTTAGGAAAGCGAGTCTTTAGTTCAGCGACCTTCTCAGTAAGGTCTCTGAACTATATGGCACGTCATCAGGATGCAGCGGGATCTTATCAAAGAATACGCTGCATCCCCCCCTGAGTCCATGTCGGAGGAGGATAAACAATTGTACTCCACCCGAATGGCCACTCTGAGATCTATTTCAAACACCTCTATGCGGCTGTTGTCCCACGCCACAGAGGGAGCCGCTAGGGCTAGCGGAGCAGGCCTAGTCATGAGACGTTAGGCCTGGCTCCGTCATTGCGACTTTATGGAGCCCTTTAAAGCGTCCTTCGCGAACGCCCCCTTTGATGGTACTGCCCTATTTGGCAAAACAGTTCGCGAGACACTTGTCCAGAGTGAGAAGGACGGGAAGACATTGTCTGCCGTCTGAGTCCACTTCTCTGCTCCCCAGCGGTCCTTTTCAAGGAACCAAAAGGGTCAGAAGAAGATGTGGTTCCGGAAATCACAACATTCCCAACCAGCTCCGGACAACCAGTCCTAACGTGGCAGAGTTGGACAGGGAGGACGTCACCCCAGGGGCAGAGGGGCTCCGAGAAACTTTGGGTCCAGAGAACCTTTCTCTGACCGGCCCGCGCAGCAGCCCTGAGGGGTTGCCCGGCTGCTCCACTCTGGAGGCAGTCGGGGCGTTCAAACATCTACCGGCATGGGAGTCCATCACAACAGACCGCTGGGTGCTTCGCATCATATCCAGAGGGTACAAAATACCAATACATGTTAAGTTGTCTATCTCGCCTTCATTCTTGCTGGATGGGTTCGGAGCCGACCTCACCCTCGGCCCACTCCACTCTAAAAGAGAGAGTTGGTTCCCGACTGCAGGCTCCCCCCCATATATCACAATAGTAGGCGAGAGTTAGATCAGTCTCTCGCTTGTCAGCGCGATGGTTGTTGGTGTTCTGGTTTTCACCGTAAGTGACTTTCTTGTTTCTTGTAGTTTTTTATTTAAATATTTTTAATTTTTTTACTTTTTATCTTTCCTTAGTTTAGTTCTTGCCTTTTTTGCCCTTTTCTTAAAATTCCTTTTTTCCCCTCTTCCTTTTTCTTCTCCTTCCCTCTTCAGGTCTTCCTTCCTTGTGGTGTTGGGTGTGTGTGTTATATTTTTCTTAAGTTAGTTATTTTATTTTTTTTAAAAACCAGAAGAAAGTGTGTTGGTGTGTGTTTGTGTGTGTGTGTGTGTTGTGTGTGGAATGTCTAAGAATTCAAGAAGTAGGGTTCAAAGAAGGCTGCACGAAGTGTCATGTGACTGTCGTCAGACTCTTGTCTCTACTCAGTGTGTCCACTAGACTCTTAGGGGGCCTGGCCATTCCCTCAGTTTTTGGACTCCAGGTTTCCCCAGGGAAAAAAAGGAAGAAAAAATAAATTAATTTTAGAAAGCCTTTCAAGCCCTGTTACTTCCTCCTGTGAGGTCATTCCTAGGGAGTCTTTTAGGGGAAGCTCCCCACTGGCTTCTAGGAGACCGCTACCTTTCCGAATTATCCTTCCTGGCGCTTAAACCGCCATCGGCTCCCGTCTCCGTTTCTAGGTCAGTGGCAGAGTGTATTTCCCGATTAGAGGGCGAGCCCCAGGTCTCGAAGACCAGACCTTCGGAAGAGGTCCGAGCTCCATATCTCTCGTAGGAACCCTGGCCCATCCCTGAGCCCGCTGTCTCCCTCATGATCTCCTGTGAGCTCTAGGTCATCGAGGCTGTCATCAGGTGACCTTCAGGAGGACCACCAGCAGGAGTGAGCCGACTTCTAAGTCCCGAGGCACTGGCGTGAGCCCGACTCATCAGTCCCAGCAGCTTCCTGTCCATCAATATTCTCCAGGCTCCTCTCTGTCTAGCACCGCTCCTCGCCCCGGCTCCTCGGGAACCGAGAGCGGTCGCCGGGAAGGTCGCGTCTTGTAGCTCATCGCCGCTCCGGCTTTCCCGGCACCCGCGCCGGCATCAGGCGGCCGGCCCGAGGGGTGGGTGGACGCATCCTTGTCCCCTCCCGCCCTCCAGGAGCTGCCAGGGAGTCTCGGCCGCCTTCCTCCCTGCTCGGCCTCGACTCTGGTGAGAGAGCCTGTTGGGTCCTCTGAGCC